>NC_052350.1:12857924-12951835 GCF_009727055.1 Benincasa hispida
CACCATGAGATTCCTATAATGCACCTGCATGTCTGCCCTGGAGCATCCTTACCAATCGAAAAGTTGTATTATAGGATTCGGAACTCCGCGAACTCTAGAAATTGATAGGGTCTCCCAGGTTTGTTTTCATTCTTGTCTTTCTAACTTCGGGAGCATAATGATTCCGATCTTTGAGGTCTGAAAATGGAGGGTCACACGTACAAGAATTACTAAGTGTTAGTAAATTCTTGACCAAAGTAGCAATAACTAAGTTACTATAGGAATAAGAGTTATTCTAGTGATAGTATCTAGTTTAAAAAGTCTTGGTTCAATGGAGGAATAGTCGATCACCCCTCGGTGAAGGTTATTCTAAACCGTTGAAATATTGTTGCAAATATAATAATGATGGGTACATTATTTTTTGCTAAACTTGATTGGATTTTAAAGATTAATGTTTTTTACTAAAAATGATATGTTTTTCTTTTCAGCATGACTAGCTCTTTAGTTCAACTATTAGCTTCTAAAAAACTTAACAACGACAACTACTCAACATGGAAAACATATCTGAATTCAACAGTAGTAATAGATGACCTGAGATTTGTCTTAACTGAGGAATGTCCTCAGGCCCCTGCCTCGAAAGAAGTACAAGGTAAATATGATTTACTAGTTGCTGAAACATGTTTAGTGGAGTATGATACTCGTGGATATTGGATTCAGAAGCCACTAATCATATTTGCTTCTCTTTTCAAGAAACTAGTTCCTGGAAAAAGCTTGAAGAAGGCAAGATCACCTTCAAGGTTGGAACAGGAGAGGTTGTCTCGGCCAAAGCAGTGGGAGACTTGAAGTTGTTTTTTAACGATAGATATATCATACTTAAAAATGTTTTGTATGCTCCTAAAATTAGACGAAATTTAATATCTATCACATGTATATTGGAACAAATGTATAAAATACCTTTTGAAATTAATGAAGCGTTCATTTTCAGAAAAGGTATTCAAATTTGTTCTGCTATACTTGAAAACAACTTATATAAGTTAAGACCAACTAAAGCAAAATTTGTCTTAAATACTGAAATGTTTAGAACAGCCGAAAATCAGAATAAAAAACAAAAAGTTTCTTATAATGCCTATCTATGGCACTTAAGACTTGGCCACATAAATCTCAAAAGGATTGAGAGATTGGTTAAGAATGGACTCCTAACTGAATGGACTCCTAAGTCAGTTAGAAGACAATTCTTTACCTCCATGTTAGTCTTATCTTGAAGGGAAAATGACTAAGAGATCTTTTACTGGAAAATGTCTCAGAGCCACAATACCCTTAGAGCTCGTACATTTGGACCTCTGTGGACCGATGAATGTCAAAGCTCGAGGTGGGTATGAATATTTCATCAGTTTTATTGATGATTATTCAAGGTATGGTCATATTTACCTAATGCATCACAAGTCTGATTCTTTTGAAAAGTTCAAAGAATATAGGTAAGAGTTGAAGAAACCAGTTAGGTAAAACAATTAAGACACTACGATTAGAATCGAAGGTAGAGGGAGTACATGGACTTAAGATATCCAGGACTAATATGACAGAACCGGAAATCAAGTCACAACTCTCTGCACCTAATATGCCTCAGTAGAACAGTTATATCTAAAAGAAGAAACAAGAACCTTGTTTGAAATGGTTCGTTCATGATGAGCTTTGCTAAGTTACCATGATTCCTTTGGGGAGCGATTAGGAAACTGTTGTCTATATTTTAATAACGTTCCCTCTAAAAGTGTTCAAAACACCTTAATGACGCGTATGGGAAAGGGGCGTAAAGACAATTATATCACTTTTAGGATTTGGGATGATCAGAACACAGTGTTGGTTGCAAAAATCCTTAAAAAATTGGAACGTCATTAAAACTCATGCGTATTTGATAGGTTATCCAAAAGAAACAAAAGGTGGTCTATTTTACGATCCTCAAGAGAATAAGGTATTTGTATCGATAAATGCCACATTCTTAAAGGAAGACCACATAAGAAGTCATTAACCTCGCAGTAGACTAGTATTGAATGAAATTTCCAAAGACGCTACAGATAGAGCTAGTTCATCTACTAAAGTAGTAGATAAAACTAGTATATCTGGCCAGTCACATCATTCTCAAGAGTTGAGAATGCCTCAACGTAGTGGGTGGGTTATTCATCAGCCTGACCGTTACTTGGGTTTAATAGAAACACAAGTCGTCATACCTGATGACGACATAGAGGATCCATCGATCTATAAACAGGCAATGAAAGATGTGAACCATGATCAATGGGTCAAAGCCATGGACCTCAAAATGGAGTCTATGTACTTCAATTCTGTCTGGGAACTTTTAGATCAACCAAATGATGTAAAACCAATTGGTTGTAAGTGGAACTACAAGAGAAAACGAGACCAAGCCGATAAAGTACAGACTTTTAAGGCTCAACTTGTGGCAAAGTGTTATACCCATAGAGAGGGAGTGGACTATGAAGAAAATTTCTCTTCCGTTGTCATGCTTAAGTCGATTAGAATATTCTTATCCATTGTCACCTTTATGACTATGAAATTTGGCAGATGGATGTCAAGACAGCCTTTTTAAATGGCGATCTTGAGAAGAGTATCTATTTGGCTCAATTAGAGGGGTTTATTGCATAGAGTCAAGAACAAAAGGTTTGTAAGCTTAAAAAATCCATTTATGGGTTGAAACAAGCTTCTAGATCTTGGAATATAAGTTTTGATACTGCGATCAAATCTTATAGCTTTGAACATAATGTTGACGAGCCTTGTGTTTACAAGAAGATCGCCAATTCTACTATAGCGTTCTTAGTTTTATATGTTGACAATATTCTACTCATTGGGAATGAAGTAGGTTACCTAACTGACATCAAGAAATGGCTAGCAACGCAGTTCCAAATGAAAGATTTAGGAAATGTGCAGTATGTTCTCGGGATTCAGATTATTCAAAATCGTAAGAATATAACACTAGCCATGTCTCAAGCAACTTATATAGACAAAATGTTGTCTAGGTATAAGATGAAAAATTCCAAAAGAGGTCTGTTACATTACAAATATGGAATTCATTTGTCAAAGGATCAATGTCCTAAGACACCTCAAGAGCTTGAGGATATGAGACGCATTCCCTATGCTTCCATAGTAGGGAGCCTGATGTATGCAATGTTATATACTAGACCTGACATATGCTACGCAGTAAGGATAGTCAGTAGGTATCAATCCAATCCTGGATATGATCATTGGACTGCCGTTAAGAATATCCTCAAGTATCTTAGGAGAACGAGGAACTACATGCTCGTGTATGGTACTAAGGATTTGATCCTTACTGGATATACTACAAAACATTACTGATCCTTTTACAAAGGCCCTCACGGCTAAAGTGTTTGAAGGTCACCTACAGATTCTAGGTCTGCAAAGTTTGTAAACTAGGATAAGTGGGAGAACTTTTGGGTATATGCCCTAGTTTATTGTATTCATATATTTATTGTACTCATATGTTATTTTTCCTCACTTAAATTTAATTATGTGATATTCCACTAGGAGCTTTAGTCCAACTGGGATTTTGTTGGATTTTATGTCCTAAAACTCGTAGTTTGTAAATTAATAAACATATTCTGTTTTGTTTTTCAATAAAATTTTTATTGAAATTGTAATCTTGAATCCAATAAGCTAAGGTCCTGAGGCTATTTAATGTAGACTTGAACTTTATGTGATGACATAAAATATGGATCAAGTTCGAGTATATAGCCTAAAATGGTCTATAGTATAGGGATAAGATTGGGCGCCTTGTTCTGGGGACACTATAGATGCGGCCTACTTTATAGACTACAAACGATGTAATCCTGAATCGTTCATATAGAGATATGTGAGTAGGAGCAACCTATACAATGAGTTTGTATAAGACTGTACCACGACTTAGTCACTTTTGTTTTATAACACCATTTACTGTATAAAACTGACTAATTCAAATTTGATGACCTAGGTAACTCGATCTCAATCCTAAGCTAACTATGAACTCCTAGTTATTTGGGATTATCCTTAGATCTGCATGGGTGAGAGCAACTCAACAGTGATCGCTCAATAAGCCTCCTATTTCAGGGGTAAGACCGGGTAAATAGCTAGGGACATAGGGTGCAAGACAGAGTTCACGCCTACCCGATTTAGGGATAGGAGAAAGGTTGTTCTCTCAAGTACTGAATCCAGGTCTTGAACAAGGGGCCCCATCCTCTCACTAGGCTGAAAGAGTTTGGTTTAGTGAATGGATCACAAACAATTTGTCCATTAGAGGATCAGTCTGTCTCTTATACACATCTAGATGTGTATAAGAGACAAGATAGGTTGTTCCCTTAAGTGCTGACTTCGGAATAAGAACAAGGGGCCCCATCCTCTCACTAGGCTGAGAGGAACTGGATTTGTTGGTTGGACCACAAATCAATTGTTCTTTAGAGGTTCAGTGAGACTGAATGAACAAGAAGTGTTCTTGAGGGTAAAACGGTATTTTGACCTAGCCAAGACCACGAACAACTGTGAAAGATTGACTTACTGGTTATGGTTATATCAGATGGACAGAAACATATCTATAGTGGGGAGAGTGCAACTACGGGACTTTAGTGGAATGACCCGTTAGTTAACAAATGTTGATTAATTAGGTTAAAGAGTTTTACTGGTTAATCTCGGATTGTTGGAGCCCATGATCTGTAGGTCGATTAGGTCCCCCCTACTAGCTCATATAGATTAAACTTAGAACAGTATGTTGGATTAATTCGAATTGTTCGAATTAGGAAAAGGGATTAAAACCGACAAGTATATGCGATATCGTTATTGGTTTTTTGTTTGGTGCTCTATATTCAAATGTGATTCGAATTTTGAAAATATAAATGTGGATTCATGTTCGGTAGGTCAAAATTAGTCAAGGTGGTCAAAACTGTAAAAAGTCAAAGGGTTGACTTTTTCACTAGGGAAAGTCAAAGTTTGACTTTGACCAAATGAAAAAAAACCATTTTGCCCTTGACTAGAGTTAGTGGAATTATCCAACATTTTTGTTGGATAATCGCACTAACTTAAGTGGACTATGTGTAAACATTATAGAATGACACATAGCCTACTTTGGTTTAGTGCTTTGTGAGGTATTGATCTTTGGTGAGTTTTTACATGCATTAGATACATGTAATTGTTTTATAAAAATGAAGTTTTATAAAACAAATTTCTTCTTCTTTTCTTCTTTAAGCAAGCTGAATTTTTATAATTTTGATTTTCAAATTCTCACCAAAAATTCCTTTTTTCTCACATTAACCTTGAATCACTATTTCTTCCTCTTTTCATTCCTTCATTCACCGGTCCCACAATCCGGTTATGAGTCCAGAGAATAGCGAGTAAACTCTAGTGATGGTTCGGAAGAGTTCGGGTCGAGATTCAGCAAGAAAAAGCGTTTTTCAGGAGCTACAAAGGTTGTATTATATCCCTTTTTAGTTTACTGTTTTTTTATATATTTGCATGCTTTTTTTTCTTTTAATTAGAAGCAATTAGAGTGTAATTAGATCCTTATTCCACTGCGTATGTCTCGTGTTCCATCATACTATATATTATAACATGTTATAACATACTTTCAATGCATGATACATGCTTTCTATGGTGGGATTTTAAATCTACATGGCATATTTGATGCACATACAAGATTTAATTTGATTAAACATACATTCATAATGCATAATAACTAAACACGTTGAAATGGACTGGTTTTGGCATCCTAAACAAGCAAACAAGCTAATTATTACAGTAATAAATATTCACAAAGTCTCTGGACTGCTCGAATTGAACCTCCAAGACTTCAAAAAATGGTTGAACCGGTAAAAAACAAGTTGAACCGATTCTCCAAGGGTTGAACCGATCAAACCGGTTCAATTGAACCGTTGATCATCTGGCGCGTCGCGAACTAAGCTGGGATGAACATAATCGCAACACTTCATTCCAACATTGCAACGCCATAGGATTTGTTCTTAAAAACTAGGCTGGCTGAAGAATAGCGTTGCAATGTTGTCTCATAGAAGCTTAAAAGTTGAATTCTACAACTGAGTTTGCTTCGAATTTCCTTCAATTACAACCTAATTGCAACTCCAATGACTCTAATAAATTTACCGACTTTTAAACACACATTAAGGCCTATAAACATAGAGAAAATTACAACAATTACTTGCAAATTGAACAAAAATTAAGATGCCAAAGTCATAAAAAAATCATTTCAGCAACCATTTCATGCAACCCATGAAAAACACCCAACATGCACAAATTAACGTAAATTGAGTGCTTAAAATATTCTCTGATACCAATGAATGGAGTTGACAATCAACAAATAGAAGCTATTACAGATCTAAGCACTCTAACTACATCAATTTTAAAGGAAAAGCATTTATGTTCAATAGAAAACCATAAATAGGGTTTATGAAATACAACCTTTGTAAAATCCACCAATTTGCTTGATTCCTTTCTTATTTCTTCTTCAATCTCAATGGTAAACTACCACCAAAGTCTTCTCTACTATCCTCAGACCTTAAATTGAGTGGTGGAACTCAAATTGAGTTCAATTTGATATGGGCTTTGAGGGTTGGAGAATAAAGAAAAATCTTTTCCTTTTATTTATTTTTTTTTATCTAAATTTCCAGTTTTGCATGATCATTCTACCTTATCTGAAACACTCAATATATATCACCAAATCATGTAGTAGAGATCAAATTTGAAGTTGCCACTTCAAAATTCAATTAGTGGAAGTGGCATGAGGTGTTCTTAATGGAATTTGTACGATAAATCCACTTTCCGTTTTAATTTCCATTTTTTGATTTACAAAACTAAATTTAATTTCAAAATTAAAACCAAATTTTAAAACAATTTTAACTAAATAAATTTTATTATATTCAATTTCATACCTCGAACTTTAATTTAATCAATTCCATAATTTTTGAATTCCATAAATTCAAAATTTAATAAATTAATTTAGTTAAATATTATCAACCCATCATAAGTTGATGGGGTCACATAAAAATTAGACATTAGTAATGTTTCCATGATTTCTCATCTCTAAAAATGATTCTTCAAAGCCAATACTTAAATAAAGTCAGTGAAACAACCTCTAAAGAGGTAAAAACAAAAACTTAATACGTTGAAAGAGCAGCAGGCAGACATCGATCACTAAGTCACTGCGTATGAACTTTGGGTGCAACAAAGACAATAGTAGCAGGAAAAATGCAGACCATTTACAGAATTACATTTGAGAATTAAAAAAAAAAAAAAAAAAAAATCATAACATATGCAAGAAAGAAGAAAATAGGACAAGCTCACAGTTCCCACTTTCATAATTATTGCTTCTAATAAAACCGTTTGTGAAAGATGAGAAAAGTAACTATAATACGAGTGTGATTTTATCAAGTGAAATATTGCCGAAACATTTTAGTTGGGTAACTAGTCTAATAAACCTACTGCAATCTTCAACCTTTCATTACTTGAGGACTTTGAAGTATAATTTGAAGAACCTGGGAGACAACAAAAAACGAAGAATGGAAGTGAACAATATAAGTGAGCAAAATGCAGAAGAGGAGTATGGCGAAGCCGAACGTGGGAAATCCATTTCAAAAGAAGAAAAGATCCAAGAGGCGAAAAAGAGGGAAAAAGAAACCACTACCCAAAAGGCAAAATAAGGCATCAATTAAAATGGTGCACTTATTTAGTAAAAATATATGTGGGAATTTGGGAAAACAAAAGGTGAATAAAGTAAAATTGAACTCATCGATCAGCAAAAGGGGAGATTTAATGGAGGAGTCAGAATGAAAGGTTTTCATGTCCTACCGCAGATTTTCCACCTATCCCTTTTTTGGACCGGTTTGAGGGAATAAAGAGTGGAAATGCATATGGATATATAAAATTCTTGTTTAGATGAAAATTTTGAGGTATTTACTTAAGAAAACATTTTTTCTAGGTATGAAAGATACCTCTCTTTATATGCTTTTTATTCCTACGGTATTTCGTGCTTTTGCTTCTTACTTTTTTTTTTTTCATATTTATTATTTACCTTTTTTTTAATCATTTTTTCTATTTTATGTGATATTTTTGCCTGTTTTTCTTTTCTATTTTTTCTTTAATATATTTTTTGCTTCTTCATTCTATTTATTATTCATCTTTTTCTATTTTATTTTTCTTTTAATTTTATTATTTTATTTATTTCATTCTTATCATTTTATTCTCATGATTTTCTATTCTTTGAATGAAGATTAAATTAATTTATTTTGTTTAAAATTATTATTGAAAGGTAAATTTGGTTTGATTTATTACTTTATAATTGCTCACTATTCTAGTAGCTTTAATTACAAATTACTCATTTTACAAATATTAGTAATTAATAATTTTATTATTATTATTATTTAATTGTTAAATAATAAATTTTCTCAAAATTTTGAATTGGATTTATTGTTTATCAATTAATCTATAAAATTTTATAGAGTTGTCACAATTAATTTTATAAATTAAATACAAAGATAATTTGTTCCCATAAAATTCAAATAACATTTTCATGCACAATCAAATACAGTCATCCTTGATTCCCATCAATCTTATTCCTAGGTTTATAATTCCTAGTCACCCATAATTCTTGAACATCTAGAAAACCTTAAACCAAACAGCCCCTTTGGGCATTAGTATGTAGAATCACTTCATCAAGGGAAATTGTTAATTTTTGTTAATGAAATCTCCACGGCGGCAACTGGCCATTACTTCACAACAACAACGACAATGCGGTTTCCTTTGAAACAATGATAGTTCTCCTACGACGTGAAAATGAAGATGACTACTGTTACGAGACTGGGGAAATTGATTGAAGGGGAAAAATTAGAGAGAGGGAAGGTAACTACATATACGTCACAACAACAGGTGAGCAGATGGGAGAGCACTTAGGGGTGATCAGTCGACCAGTCGACCAGCAATCGACGTCAACGTCACGAAAGCAAGATGCGGTCTTCATAGTAGCGGCAACAGTTGATTGTCACGGCGGCAGCAGGTTCAGGGTCGAAAAAGCACTTAGCATTTGGGAATGAGGAGCTTAAGATTTGTTGAGGAATGGAGGGAGAATAACTTTAGAAAGAAAAAAAAAAAGGCCCAAACGATGTCGTTTTAGACTTAAACTGAAAACAATGTAGTTTAGCATAAAGAAAAGAAACGTATTTGAGCTAATGCCCAAAATGACGCCGTTTTGGGCCTTTTGTTGAGGGACAAAGCCAGTCAATGCATCCACTTTTCTTGATGGATAGTGCCCCTCAAGAAAGCTCTAACAAAACAACGTCGTTTTTAACACTTTTCCTAATGGTCATAATCAGTCAACATAAGTCTTTTCCTTAACGGGCAATGCCCGTCAAGCATTCTGACATTCGCGCGTCAAAATTTCAAATTGTACGCAAATTAAATATTGAATTGCCTAATTTCATTGAAGGTCATTGCCTGTCAAGTTATGCATCTTTCTTGACGGTCATAGCTCGTCAAGAAAGGGTTTTCTTGATGGTTTTAATCATCAAGGAATTCAAAAATTGGGAATTCACCATTTTGACGTAACCTATGCATTTGTGTGTCAAGAAATGTATTTTTTAACGTACATTCATGGAAAGTTAAATATAAACATTAATTGTGTCAAGAAATATAGTTTTCTTGATGGTCTTTTGTCATGACCATCAAGAAAACAAAAAATTTGTGCGTCAAGAAAGGCTAAATTTGTAGTAGTGAATGCAAAATAAGATAACTTTTATTTTATTAATAACAATTTGTTTATACGAGTTTACAAGCTACGAGAACAAAGAGATTTATGACACTAATCCCAATAATCTCGCACTTGTCTTTTGTCACTAGTAGAGTGTACAATACAAAGTACTATATAAGTAAAGTATACAATACAATAAACTAAGGTATACACTATACCAAGTAACATCTTCCATTTACCCTAGATAATGTAACGCATATCTCATAAACCTAGATTTTCTAGATGACCTCGAACACTTTAACTGTGAGAGTCTTCGTAAACGGCTCAGCAATGTTGTGCTCTAAAACTATCTTCATGACTATCACATCACCTCATTGCACGATCTCCTGGATCAAACGATGTTTCCTTTTAATATGTTTTCCTCTTTTATGACTCCTATATCCATATAAATTTGCTACAGCACCATTCTTATCACAATAAAGTGTGATGGGCAAAGATATATTTGGAACAACTTCCAAATCAGTAAGGAACTTCCTTAGCAGCTTCACAAGCAACTACGTATTCAGCTTCCATTATGAAGTCTGCGCGGGCGGGCTTCCCTACTATTGGATCGTGAACCGATGCACGTACAACCATCAAACCAGAGACCAAAGCTGGGCAGATAGTTCACAGTGCTCATTCTATAGATACTGTGTTGTTTTTCAGCGAATGAAAAGAAACTCTTGCTTGATGCTTCGCCACGCTATAGCTCTTCTATTAAGAGTGAGCACTAATCCTGATGTGAATTTCCTAAAATCTTTATTAGTCTAAAAATGTTCATGTATCCTGTAAAAATCAAATCTTTGGCTCTCACAACTCATATAGTCCCTCGTTCTCCGTAGATACTTAAGGATTGTTTTGACTATTGTCCAGTGATCTAATCCTAGATTGGATTGATATCTATTTACAATCCCTACTACATAACAAATTTCAGGCTTTAGACACAACATGGCATACAAAAGGTTGCCTACAACTGATACATAGGGAATCTGTCTCATTTCCTCAACCTTTTAAACAGTCTTAGGATATTGTTCCTTAGACAATACAATCCATGCCTGAAAGGTAAGAAACTCCTCTTGAATTGTGCTTCGAATATTTGACAAGCATCTTGTCAATATATGATTTTTTAGACAAAGCCATCGTCTGTTCTTACAATCCTTGATGATCTGGATCCCTAGAACAAACTGCATCTCACCCATATCTTTCATTTAGAATTGGTGGCTAGCCGTTTCTTTACATCTGTCAATAAACCTATATCATTCTCAATGAGTAGAATATCATCCACATACAATACCAGGAAAGCTACTGAATTGCCAATGATTTTCTTGCAGGTATAAGGTTCATTAACATTCTGGTCAAAACCATAAGACTCGATCACAGTGTCAAATCTTATATTCCAAGATCGATATGCTTGTTTCAATCCATATATGGACAGAATAATCTTGCAAACCTTTTGTTATTTTGTTCAATAAATCCCTCTGGCTGATTCATGTATATGGTCTCTTCAAGATTACCATTAAAAAGGCAGTCCTAACATTCATTTTTCATATCTCATAGTCATAATATGTGGCAATGGACAAGAGAATCTGGATAGACTTTAGCATAATAATAGGTGAGAAAGTTTCTTCATAGTCCACTCCCTCAACCTAGGTATAACCTTTTGCCATCAGTCTAGTCTTAAAAGTCTGTATCTTACGATCTACACCCCTTTTTCCCCTTCCATTTGCAACCTATAGGTTTTACTTCATCAGGTTGGTCTACAAGTTCCCAGAGAGAATTGAAGTATGTAGACTCCATTTCTATATTCATGGTTTTAATTCTTTCATCTTTGTCAATATCTTCCATTGCTTGCTTGTAAGATAATGGATCTTCAACCCCATCATCAGATATGATGTCTTGGGCTTCTGTTAAACCCATATAGCGAACAAGTGGGTTCATAACCCTCGCACTATGTCGAAGAAATATCAACTCTTGAGATGGATATGCTTGACTAGATGAACCAATATCAACAACTTTTGTTGATATATTAACCTCTTTAATAGCTCTTGTTGAAGTTTCAGTAGTTTCATTGAATTTTTCACTTAATACTATTTTGCTTCGTGGTTTGTGGTCCTTCATGTGGTATTCTTCCAAAAAAGTAAAATTTTTCGATACAAATACTTTACTCATTTGGATTGAAGTAGTACCCACTTCTTGTTTCCTTGGGGTAGTCTACAAATAGGCATTCGAGGTTCCAACTTATTTGAATTTGTCATTAGCACATGTGACGGATATTCCCAAATCCTGAAGTGGTGTAAACTACCTTTATGACCTCTCCATAGCTAAAAAAGTATTTCAGAAACATTCTTTGATGGAACGTTGTTCAAAATGTAAACTGCAATCTCCACTACACATCCCTAAAATGAGTTAGGAAGTTAAGCATAACTCATCATAGACCGAACTATGTCCAACAGGGTTCTATTTTTCCTTTCTGATACACCATTTTGTTGAAGTGTACAAGGGGCTAAGAGTTAGAATGTTACTCTATGTTCTATCTGAAAGAACCGTGAGATTTACTTAACGTAGATAGTTCCCAAATTGTTAATTTCACAGAATGATAAAATTCATAATCCAATTAACAAAATTACAACATGCTTTTGAAAGAAAACAAAGAAGAGAATTAGGGTTAGAAAACAACTTATCCTTGAAGAAAACTTCTTCACAAAATCCCTCCTCGATGTGTCATGAACAACTAGATCACGAACACCCAATGAGGACACCACCAAGCAGAGCCTTTTATATTCTCTTTTGGGTAGACAATGCCCAAAAGTGTGTGAGCTCTGAATTTTGGGAGAGGGAGAATAGATTCGAGAGAGAGGAAATTTTTCTTAGGAGTGTGTATTCTAAGAGAACAACAGAGTGTTTCTTAGAATCAAGTCATAGAGACCTTCTCTAAAGAAGATGAAAAGTTGTATTGCATCTCCCCTCTCCTACACCACACGATCAATTTTCTTAGAGAATAGGGGGGGGGGGGGGGGGGGGGAGTTAGTTAAAATTTAAATTTAAATTTAAATAAATTTAATTTTTTAATAAATAAAACATATATATAATAACTAACTTATTATATATAAAAAACTATATGTTGTATCAAATATTACACATAACCTATAGTTTTTATATTATATCAAATACAATATAACATATAGTTTTATTTCTCTCATATGTGTATGGTATTTAATATCGCATTTATACTAAATTTAATTATGTGAATCTCATTTATATAATTAATATTTGAATCATATTCAAGTATTTAATTCCTCTTGAATAAACTGTATATTATAATGTATCAAATATACTATATTAATTATATCATATATAATTAAGTTAAATTAATTATATCACATATAATTAATTCCCTCAATTAATTTAAAAAATTCAAATTAATCCTGGATTAATTCTCAATAATCTCTGTTGAGCTACAGAGGGGACCTTATGGACCTGTAGATTAAAGCTTCAATGATACTTGAATAATTAATTAAACTTATTTAATTAAATTACTCAACATTCATTAACTGTCAGTCACTCCACTAAAGATTGATAGTTGTACTCTTCACACTACAGATATATTTATGTATTTATTGGATATAACCAGTCAATAGTGGGATGACCCTTCACATATTGTTCGTAAGTACAGTTGGGCCAAAATTACCGTTTTGTCCCTATAGTTACATCTAACTTATTAAGTACCATCGATCCCTCTAATGAACAATAAGTCATAGTCCAACTATGACCAAACCCCTCTCGAACTAAGAGAGGGTGTAGTGCCACATTGTTCAAGTCCCAAAATCAGCTTTTAAGGGTGTAATTTATCTACTTATCCTGACATTAGGGAAGGAGTGAATTTTTTCTTGTGTAGCTATGTTCCCAGCTCCCCAATCAGACGAATCCTCAAAATGGTACGCTTATTGAGTCGGTGATTTGGCCACTCTCACCCATACAAATCAAAAGATTGCCTTCATAGGCAGGAGTTCACAACTCACTCAGGATTCAAGTCATGTCACCTATGGTCATCTTGGTGAAATGTGAGTCTCTATTATCAATGGTGTTATATAATGAGACTATTTATTTCGTGGTCTGATCTTGTACAAACCCTTTTGTATAGAACACCCCTCACATGTCTCCATATGAATGATTAGGATCAGATCATTTGTAGCATTTTACAACAATTGTAACATCTTCAAAGTAGGTTGTATTTGTAGTGTCATCAGGATAAGATATCCAGCCTTATCTATCTACTACAGACCATTTAGGTTATCACTTAAACATCATTCACCTGTTTTTCTCTAAATATATGTTTAAGCTACAGAAGATAACCTTGGATGTTAATTTATTGGTTTTTTGTGTTAATGCTACTAAATGACGAATAAATTATCTCATATTTTATTAAATAAATAAATTGTTTATACATTACAATTACAATCTACAGAACTCACGAGATTTAGGGCATCAACCCCAACAATCTCATATAGTCCTAGAATCTTTGGTCCATATATTCTCCACTTCGATCAGATCGAAGTGTTTTTATTTTTTTACCTAACAAGTTTTCAACTTCAGTCTTATACTCCTTGAACTTTTTAAGAGCTTTAGACTAATGTTGCATTAGGTAATGATACTCCTACCTTGAATAATCATCTATGAAAAAAAATGAAATATTCGTACCTTTCTCTTGATTTTACATTCATTGGACGACAAAAATTTGAATTTGGCTCCATGACTTTTTCCAGTAAAATGTCGTTTTGTCATTTTGCCTTCAAGGCATGGCTCACATATTGATAAAGAGTTTTCTTCTAAACCATTTAGAAGTTCACTCTTAATCAATCTCTTAATCCTATTGAGATTAATATGACTTAACTTTAGGTGTCAAAGTTGGACATTTTCTTTACGAGAAACTCTTTGTCTTTTACTTGTGGTTTTCAATTTAAACATTTGAGTATTTAGGATGGCCTTTGTAACTAACAAGCTTAGTACATACAAGTTATTTTCCATTGAAACAGAACCAATCTCAAGCCCATTATTAAAAATAAACACTTTGTTCTCAGAGAAGGAAAGAAAATACATTTATTCAATCAAACAAGATACTGAAATTGAATTCCTTTTAATTTTAGGAACAACATATACCTCATCAAATAACATATATTGTTTCTTGTTCAAAAATAGCTTGAGTTTGCCTACGTTAACAGTACAAATGACCTCTCCAGTATCAACTCAAAGAAGGATCTCTCCAGCTTCCGACTGCCTCCAGGAACTAATTTCCTAAGAGGAAGAACAGACGTGATTAGAGGCTCCTGAATCAATTATCCAGGCAGAATCATCATTCTCCACTAAACACGTTTTCAAGACAAGCAAATCATGTTATTGGAATTATTTCTTTTATGGAGAATAGTAGGATCAACTTTAATCCTCTTACTATAAACTCCATCTTTTATCTCAGAGGTCGAACCACTTTGATAAACTTCACTAGAGTTGGCAACATTTGTCTCCTCTATTTGGCCCTTGACACTCAATAAGGATTGAAGTTCATTTAGGGAGCTGACATTATTGGTTTCGTCAAATATAGCCTTCTGCTTGAACTGTGAGGACTCTCACCTAAACAATTCTTGCAATGATTACACAATCTCAAGTGTAGTGACCATGCTCTAATTTTTTTTTTTTTTTTACTAAAATATCAAACATGCTTGCCAAAATGTGAACTCATGCCTTATCATTGTCCTTTATATGTGTAAGCTATGTTGCTTCCAGCATCGCAACCCTCACATTGCAGCGCTGTCACCAGGCCCTGCGATGCTGGGCTTCTGTGTCGCAGCATAAAGCACACTGTTGCAACACTGTGCCTTTACACTCCAGCAAAGAATGCATATATCTTCTTCGTTCTTGGCCAATTGCTCCATTTTCCATCGATCTCCACAGCAATACTTGCTCCATGATCGACACGTACATATAGGCTCGATTTCATAAAATAAATATCTAAAACAGTATGTCCTTACAACTTTAATCAAAACTAAAGCAATAAACTAGTGCCAAATTCGAAAACATCCACTTCATAATGCAGAATAAAACCCACCAGTTCTCTGATTTTCATTTCAAATTGAAAAACAAATAAAACGATATGGCTCTGTAGAATTCCTTTGTAGAAGTATGTGAACGTCGTGCAATCATAATTCAATTGGGAAACACTCAAAATATGGAGAAGTGAACATACATTCAAAGATGAATTTACAGGATAAACATCAATATAAATTAACTTTATAAACATGTTGTTTTACTGAGAGAAAGGGAAGATGAAGTGCTTACATTTATGTATAATCTTTCTTCTTGAATTTACTCTCCAAAGATCACAGTCAGTAATTTCTTTGCACAAATACAAGAACAATTCCAAAAATACCAAACTCAAAATGCAAAACACCACCATGTGGTGACATTGCTATTCTCCGATAAGAAAGAAGATGTGTGGACTCCTTTAGAATCTTTAGAAGAAATCAGGTGAAAATGCAGAAAGTTTGAAAGAGATGTTTTGATACAAAATTTTCTCTATGTTTCATATTCACAACCCTTGATTTCTTTCTATGTATTCACAATACAGATTCACATAGGTTTAGGGGAGGAGTTATTTTAACTCCGCACCATGAAAAGAAAAAATAACTCCCTTGTAATAAGGAGTTAAAAATATTATATAAAATATAATAAAATATAATGTTAAATATATAATTAATTAATTAACCTTTAATCATTCAATCATATATTGTACATTTTAATCACATTAAAATGCAACCCTTATGACTTATAGATTTAACCTGTAATACTTATATGAATCTTATTCATATAAATAATATTTGAATCATATTCAAATATTTATCTCTCATATATAGTTTTAATAATAAATCATATTTATAATTAACTATATATTGCCACTTTTAATATACATTATAATTTATATTAGTCACATCAATATAATTAATACCTTTTATTCCCTTGAATAATTTGAACAATATAAGTTATTCTAAAAACAATTACTCTTTGTTTTATCCTTGGTGAGCTAGCAATAAGATCTTATAGACCTATAGATTAGAAGCTCTAATGATATGAGATTAATTAATTAAACTCTTTAATTAAGTTAATCAATTCATTAACAGTCGGTTACCCCTAAAGATCAACAGTTGCACTATTCGCACTATAGATATATTTCTATGTCCTCGGATATAACCAATCAACAGTAAGTCGATCCCTGTAGTTACATTTAACTTCTTAAGCACTACCGGTCCCTCTAATGAATAATAAATTATAGTCTAATTATAAATTAGATCCTTCTCTGGCCAGTGAGAGGGTGAGGGTCCTCATTATTCAAGATCTAGAATCAGTTCTTAAGGGAGCAATTCATCTACTTACCCTAGAAACAAGAATAAGTGAACTCCATCTTCTGTGGCTATGTTTCCAGCTCCTTACTCGAACAAATTGTCGAAATGGTAGACATATTGAGTTGACGAATCTGGCCACTCTCACCCATACTGATCAAAAGATTACCCTCATATACAATAGTTCACAATTCACTCAGGATTAAGATTCAGTCACCTATGATCATCCTATTGGAAATATTAATCTCTTCAAGTAACGGTGTTGTAGAGACTAATCATTTTGCGATATGGTCTTATACAAACTCTTTGTATAAAATACCCCCAATCACATGTCTCCACATGAACGATTAAGATCAAATCATTTGTAACACTTTACAACACTTGTAACAACTACAAAGTGGGTCATATCCGTAGTGTCACCAAGATAAGGCACCCAACTTTATCCATATACTAAATATCATTTAGGTCATTACTTAAATATGATCTACCTGTATGTCAACTGAAGGAACCAGTGAAGGTCCTTGAACGGAAGCGGGGATCGGGCCCAAATTCCAATTTTAGAAAACTTATAATTTTTATAGAATCAATACAGAATTATGCAACAAGAATTAACAGCATGGCTTTTTTTAAAAAAAAAATAGAAAAGGGATAAGTAGGGTTTCAAGAAACTCTTACCATTGAAGAACCTTTTCTTCACGTTTTTCCTCTCCAAGAATGGTCGCGAACAAAACGATCTCCAAATGGCTACTACCACTCAGAACCTCATGTATTCTCTATACTGCATAACCCTAAAAAGAGTCTGGTAGGGATGCATAACTCATCATAGACTGAACCATGTCCAACAGGGTTCGATTTCTCCTTTCTGATACACCATTCTGCTGAGGTATACTGGGTGCTGATAGTTGGGATACAATTCCATGTTCTGGAATGTAACATCCAAAAACTCTCCACCTCGATCAGATTGAAATATTTTAATCGTTTTATTTAATGTATTTTCAACTTCAGCCTTAAGCTCTTTGAACTTTTCAAAGCTTCAGATTTCTGTTGCATTGCATAAACATATCCATATCTTGAATAACCATCAGTAAAAGTGATGAAATATTCAAAGTAAAAGTGATGAAATATTCAAACCCTCCTCTTGTTTTAACATTCGTCGAACCACAGATGTCTAAATGTACAAGCAATAAGGGTTCTTTGGCCCTATGATCTTTTCCAGTTTTAGTCATTTTGCCTTCAAGGCATGACTCATACACATGTAAAGAATTTTTTTCTAACTCGCTTAGAAATCCATTCTTAACTAATCTCTCAATCACATGAATAAATTGACAAAATGCATCCCACCATAAAACTGTAAAAATAAATAAATCTGAAAAATTTTGGAAAAATTTTGGCTAAAAACCTGGCTCTGATACCAATTGAAGGAACCAATGAAGGTCCTTGAGTGGAAACGGAGATCAGACCCAAATCTGAAATTCATAAATTTTACAAAATTAATACAGAATTATGCAACAAAAATTAACAGCATACTTTTTTAGAAAAAAAAAATAGAAAATGGATAATTAGGGTTTCAAGAAACTCTTACCTTTGAAGAACTTTTTCTTCATGTTTTTCCTCTCCAAGAATGGTCACAAACAAAATGATCTCCAAATGGCCATTACAACTCGAAATCTCCTATATTCTCTATAGGCAAAGAGAATGTCTAAGGAGTTTTATGGGCTCTTAGGTATTTGAAAGTGAGGGAAAGATTGAGAGAGAAGAAATTGAGAAGGTGAGATTCTGAAAACTTTTCTCCAAGAAAATATTTCTATTTTCTTTTATGTCTCACTCAATTGAGAAGAATGAGGTGATAACAATAGCACTCTGTACGTTACAGAGTGAAAAAATGGGAGTGAGTTACAACTCTCTCCCAAAATAATTTTCAAAAATATTTTATTAAAAAATATTTGATATATATTTATATGATAACCACTTTATCATATAATTTATCATATAATATATATTAAACTATATGTTATATCAAATATAACATATAACCTATAGTTTGATATTGTATCAAGTACAATATAACATATAGTTTTTATTCTCTCATTAATACACGGTATTTAAAATAAATCCTATTTATACTAAATTTAATTATACGTATCCCATTCACATAATTAATATTTGAATCATATTCAAATATTTACTTCCTCTCAAATAAACTTTATATTATAATGTATCAAATATATTATAGTAATTATATAATGTATAATTACATTAAAGTAATTATATCACATATAATTAATTCTCTAAATTAATTTGAACAATTTAAATTAATCTAAAATTTATTCTCATTTAATCTCTGTTGAGCTATAGAGAGGACCTTATGGACCTGTAGCTTGAAGTTCCAATGGTACTTCTTAATTATATTATTCAACATCCATTAACTATTGGCAGTCCAGTTGCACTCTTCACGTTATAGATATATTTCTGCATCCATTGGATAAAACTAGTCAACAGTATGATGACCCTTCACAAATTGCTCGTAAATATAGTTATGTCAAAATTATCGTTTTGCCCTATAGTTACATCTAACTCTTTAAGTGTCATTGATCTCTCTAATAAACAATAAGTTATGTCAAATAAAACATCACATATTTTATTAAATAAATAAAATATTTGTACAATACAATTACAAACTACAAGACCCTACGAGATTTAGGGCACTAACTCCAAATCAAACACATACATGTTTAAATTATATAAAATAACATTGGATCTTATTTTATTAGATTGAATTAATGTACAGATAAAATAAGTTTTATTTTATTGATAACAATTTGTTTATACTAATTTACAAACTACGAGAATAAAAAGATTTAGGACACCAATTCTATCAATCTAGACGTTCTAGGCCATCCAACCAAATAACCCATAAATTGAAGTATCCTATTTTTATATTTGAGATTGGTCACTAAATTTCGTTACAATTTTTAGATTTGTTTAAGAGTCAATTTATCACTATATGTGTTGATGTCTATTAATTAATTCAGAATAATTTAAAGAACTGTAATCAACTAAGTTTTACTTTTTTTTTTATTTTATCACAGTTAAAAATAATCTTAAAATTATATTCATAATTATTTTAAATTAATCAATAGATATTAACGTCAAAAGAGTGAAAAAGCGAAGTTCAAAGTATAAACCAAGATAAAATTGAAACAAAATAAAAATCTCAAAGATAAAAGTGTAACGACTCAACTAAAATAAAAACTTAAAAGACTAAAAAATGTGACACTAAACTTTTGAAAAAAGATATATATTTTCTGGTTTATTGTATCATGACACCTCTCCATTTTCATCCTTTATTATTTTCATCTAACTTTGCGTTTTGATTGTCTATATCCAATGTTTTGTTTTGCCCAATAACGAGCTTTTCAAACCCATAACTCATTCACCTTTTCATCTCTCATCTCTCTGCTTTCCTTTCCTCATCTTTTTTGGTGCTTTTTTTTCTTTATTAAAAATAATAAAATCATATGTTATTGGTGGCACATGAGCCCCATGCACGAGCAGAGATTAATTTTTGGCGACAGTCTTTTATAAATTTATAAAATAAGCTTTAAAATACATGTTCCAATTAAAAGTAAACTTTGTATGCTCGTTACATGGTGGAACTGACTGTTGATGACACGGCAACATGTCCATAAAAGCAACCAAATTAAAGAAACTATGAATATAATTCATAATGCTATATCTATCTTTACATTTTCATTGTTGGATTGGGATATACAAAATCACTCGATTCTAACACAATTGAATATTGAGGCTCATCACTCATTGACACGTCCTCCACCAGTCACCCACTTATGCTCTTCCCTTCTCCTCATTGCCATCTCTAAATTCTTAACAAATCAATAATTAAAAATAATTGTACGTGACTCAAGTGGTAAAATGATGCTCGTTGCAATGAAAAAGGTTTAGCTAATAGAGATAGACGATAAATAGTATTTCGAGGTCGAGATAACACATTTGAAATGAAGTTTTGGTAGAGAAACCCATGAATCTTATGTTCTGTGTACACTAATGTGACCTATTTAATTTTAATTTGTTGTTTCAATTTTGCTGTTGAATGAAGGATCGATCTCTTCTTTTAAGTAATTAATGTTCCTAAAAGCAACCAATTTTAGTGGTCCAAAAGTATTCGTAGAATCCAAACTCTTAATATGTTAGCTAAGCTAATAAACAACAGTAATTTTTTCCCTTTTGAAATGATGTATTATAAATCTATAATTGGGTTGACCAATATGATTTTATGACATTAAATTAATTTGTGGTAACGATCCTATTTATCACACGTACTAATGATATAATATACGCCAATGTTTTATAACATGTGGCAGTGGAATAGAACTTTGTAACAATTCACAAAATTCTACGGCTCAACACCACCCGTTGATTATATGTTTATACTTCCGTCCCAGTGGAAGAAAATCCTATAGAACAAAACAGAGAACATTACATGACGGAACAAGCATTTGGATTTTCATCGCTGAACATCTGAGGTGGATATGCATGCCCCATCATCATCGGCGCCGGGTACGCGTCCACAACCATATGCGGCGCCGGGTACGCTACATCGCCCATCATCGGCGGTGCATACGGATACATTTCCATAATATACCTTTGCGGGTAATAATGGTATTCATTCTTCTTCACTTCCACCATCTTCGGAGCTTCTTCCGCCACCGGATCGGCCTCCGCAGGGGCGGTTCCTTCTGCCTCTCCACCGCCGGCAGCTGCAGCCGCGGGTTTCTCCTCGACTTTACTTTCTTCCTCCACCTTTTTCTCACTTTCAACTCCGTCACTGGCGTCGGCTTTCTTCTCTTCTTCGACTTCTTTCGCAGCAACTTCTGACTCGTTATTCTCCGGCGTAATTTCCGGCTCTTGCTTCACAATCGCAGCGTGTTTTCCAGTTCGGCGATGAACATATGCAACCAGCGCCGCCGGATCGATCGCTCCTTTCACGGTGACCTGCGAGCTCTTTAGATCTGGGTCCACTAATTCAACACCTGACCCATCCATTACCAACCACAAATTTTATAATTGCGCGTATTTTTCAATCAATGAAAAATTAGTCAAAGAATCAACTCTTATATCTTATTTATTGACATATAATAAAAGACCCATTTCATCTAATATCCAAATCAGATCAACTTGTTTATTAAAAACGAAAAGAATTAAAGAAAATCGAACCTTTCATTCTGTGTATCCTTCTTTTGATTTCTTGAGCGCAGGCCTCACAGTGCATGTGCACTTTCAAGACGACCGTTGTTAGAATCTGAGGCTGCGAATGGAATCCAAAAGGGAAGAAGATGAGATATATAATTAATATAATATTTTTTCAAAAAAGAAAATAACCGTAGAAAGGTAGAAGCAGAATAAAACCTGTGGTTTGGTGTCCTCTGTTTTGGGTTTCTCTACGGGTTCAGGGATCGGGGCAGTGGGCTCGGGAATTGGAGAGATCAATTCAACCCGGCGGTGGCTTTTCCTCTGAAGTCTGCCTAGAACCTTGACCGGATCGGCCTTCTCTCCTTTCACCACGACTTTATGAGTTCTACAATCGGTCTCCACACTTTCAACCCCTGAAACAACCAAACCTCAATTATTCCTCTGTTTCTCCACTAACTGAGACTTCGTTAAGTAAAAAGAAAAGAATCCAACCTTCGAAGCCTCTGAGGCAGCGGCGGACCTTGCGGGCACAGCCTTCACAATGCATAAAAACAGAGAGCACAATATCCTGAGGAGGTTTAGGAAGAGGTTTTTCTTCGACGGCATCTTTTGATTCTTTATTGTCGCTCTCGGCCCCTGTTTGCTCTTGATCGGGAGCCGCCCTCGGGGGTTCCTCTGGTTTTGTATCCTCCGGTTTCTTGTCCTCCTAATGAACAAATCCATACAACACACACAGAATTAACTCACAAGACACGAACTAAATGTGAAAACAGAGAAGAAACAGAGAAACAGAGTTGGGTTAGTTAGTGACCTCCCCCATTGGAAATTGGAGCTTTCGAAGAGTGGAAAGTAGCTGAAGCTGAGAGATGAGAGTTGGTTGGTTTCAAGTTAAAAGAAGAGGAAAAACAACAATGGGTTATGGGTTTGGAGGATTCGGTTCTAATTCCAGATCCCAAAATGTATCATCGTCATCATCATCCAACTCCTCGAGTGACGTGGTGCTTTATAAAGGCCAGGTTCAGCTTCTTGCATCGATATTCACAACACAAACTTGGATCCTGCAGCTTTCTTCTATCTTTTCTCGCAAAATCTAACAGCCCAGCCCAGCCCACATTTCACCACCTAACTCCAATTCCTTTGCGCCTAAGTACCCACTTTAATCCTACTTCTATTTAACTAATCCATCGTATATTCTCAAGTATTATTACAGAACACAGGTCCCCGCCAGCCAGGGGACTTCAACTTTATTGCTTTGCCCATGTTTAAGTCGGTTCCTCACCATCCAAATCAACTTTTGTACCCTCTTTTCATTCTTTTCCTTTATTCAGTTAATTATTTATGCACCCAATTATTGATACGTAAGTAGGCAACCATGATTCATAGTCGAGTCAGCATGTCATGTGTGTGAGATGTTCAAAATGTGTTAGTCGGTCAAGTACTAAACTATAAATTTCATGTAGTTTTGTTTGTGACTAACTGTCATGTCCATTAATTAGTTAAGTTTTACAATTCACTCATCTTATGTTTCATGTAAATTCTCAACCCGACTAAAATGATTTAGGTTTAGACATTTTTTAGTTTTTATTTTTTTAACTGTAGTTAAAATTAAAAAGAAAAAGAATTTTAGAAAATTAGATGATGAATGAAATAACGTCCATATATTTTGTGTATGAATAGAAGCAAAGTAATGAAGGCAAAATTAAGAGGTTATAAATACAGAACCTGAAATGTATAGAGAACATTTATTGGGATAATAAAGAATCTAGGTTTGCTCGCAAGTGGATCATCATTGCAACGTCTCACCCATTATCTTATTACTGCACCCTTCCCACGTGGGTCCACTGTCAATAATTTTTACCATTGTTTTCTTAAAGAAACAAAATTAAAAATTCTGACCACCGAATTAAATATATCAGGGTTTCATTTCGTTTTATGAATTATTACTTTCCGGCTGATAATGAATTCTATGAATTTGTCAGACTTGCGTATTTAGTTTCGTATTGTTATACTTACCATTTCTTCTCTGCCCTAATGGATCAGAATCCTGTCCAAAGAATGTCGAATATTTCAGGAGATTTCCTTTTTTCTTTCCTTTTTCTTTCCTTTTTCCACTAAATTTCATTCTTGTTGATTTATGATTCTATTTTCGATTCTACGTTACCATTGTTTATTATTGTAATTTAAAATAAAATTATAATTATTTTCAAGTAAAGTTCAATGATTTACAGGGTTTTTTTTTAAGAAAAATCATTGAAGTTTGGAATTGGAGTCTTTTCGGAACGTATTTTCAAACTTCATCCACTATGGGGTTTTAATTTCTTTTTCTCTTGACAAAAAAATTAAATTAAGTTCACCTACTTCTGTTAGGTTTAGTTGGAGTTTCCATAAACTTTTTTCAACGAACCAATCATTTGTTTGATCTCATACTGCGTATATCTTGCATGATTGTTTTTGTTTTAAGAATAAACTAACTACTCGTCATTTTCTTTTAGTTAATTAAGAAAATTCGAAGAATCTAAATAGTAGATATAACTATCCTTTTCTACAGTTATTTTCTTAATAAAAAAAAATTATAAACGTTACTTCTATCTATAATTTTCCAATTGTATATAACTCAAGAGTTTATTTAATTTAAGGTCTGCATGAAAATACAATGCATGGTATAAAATGTTTGAAAATTAGATTATTAACGATCATAACTTGTTTGCATATATTTGTTGTACACTGATAGTTGGTAGAAATACAAGCTATTGCAGACTTTTATTTAGAATTATGAAGGTTGATGAGCAGAACATGCGTTAATATTGCTAAGAATTCATGTGGAATAATGAACTTTCGTTGATCAGCACTAAAAATCCCTGCTAACCCTATATCATGCATTATCTTGCGCCAAAATGTCTGTGTGTAGTTGTCGCAGGAGTCGATCGCATGCGTTGATCCCAAACCATCGCATGCGTTGATCTTAATGAAGACAAGTTGGTCGCACGAAATGTTGCAACTACAAAGTAATAGCCACGATAGAAGGATGATCGCAAAGTGGGTGGAATGCATTGATACTTTAGAAGAAATAATCATGAACGCATACCTCGGGAATATCAAAGATATAAGATCATGATGACATTTTCAACTATCGTGTCAGTAATGTCAGTGATTCAGCACAGGATTATCAAAGTTGTCGGCGTTTGAGCTCTATAAATAGAGCTTTGGAGTCCAAATTCAAGTATCTGAAACTTTTTCCTTGGGCAGATTTCTGTGATCACAGACGAGAGCATGAGCAAGAAAGTCTTTGAGAGTTCTTCACTTCCACAACTTCCTCCAATTGACGATCGGAGCTTCGCCGAAGATAGATCTTGAGAGAGACTAACTCTACCGTCCATCCATTGCACCATCGACAGCCTTGAGACACATCTGATGGAAGCAAGAGATTACCTACATCTAGCCATTTATCTCTCTTCTCACCCCTGTATTGTATTACATTTTGGCTTAAGGTATTAATACATTTTGTAACCAATGCATCTCTTTAATTCCTTCAACATCATTTTCATCATCTTCTTCTACTTTATCATATTTTTCTTTTACTGCATGAGTTAAGTGTAGATTGCAAAAGTTATCGCATACTTAATCATGTGGCTTAGAGATATGACGCATGTAGAAAACTATCGAGAGGTATGCGTTGCGCGAGTATAGGGAATCAATCCTGTTTGATTAGTGCGAGGCTATCGCAATACTTTTCTATGAGCAGAATAGTTATAAACCAACTGCCCGAGATGGTAAATAGTGAAACTCAATAAGCAAAATAAACAATGTTCCTAGAAATAGGAATAATCTTATGCTCAACGCAACCATGCGTTATAGAGATAGTATGTGGCTGACCACTGAGAGGTGTGCGATGTGTTAGTGTGGCAAGCTGGGATTACCGTTGCGACCAAACTTAAGGACTTGGGTGATATCTCCTCCACAACCCTACTTCTCCATGCATCTTATTACGCATTAACAATTGCCACATCTCTACTGATTCTCATAGTCAAACTTCAATTGTTTAGTCTGTTTAGCTAGGAGTAGGAGTAGCGCATAATAATTAGCTTCTTTCTTTTTATTTTTATTCTCTGCCTCAAACGCATTACTTTACAATAATCTTTTAGTTGCAAGTCCCCATGTTCGATCTCAGATCATCTCGAGAAACTTGTGATCTCGTTATACTTGGCAAGAGAGCAAGAAAACTTATGACAAGAACGCATGATCAGTGCATGACTATCAACGCATATCCATTAACGCAAACAAATTAAATTTTCCTCACCATAGACCTACAAATTTTTATTGTTATTTTTATTTAAATTGTATTTTTGTAAATTTTATATATTCGTGATGCATTATTAATTGATGAAGTGTCCAACTAACAGATAGAAATTAATTCATCATAGTAGATGTATGATTTTAATTGAATAAATAATGATAAAAATTAAAATTTGAACACTAAATTAATCATTCCAATAAATTAAATCTATTTAAAAAAATTACTATTTATTAATAATTTCTCAAAGTAAAGCTCATTGGACGATGGAAATTGCAACACCTTTTATATTTAAGATTAAGATTTTTGCAATATTTATATAAATTTGGAATACAATTTGATGAAATTAAGAATTCGGAGTCGGGTAATTGACAAACTTAATGATAAAAACTGATTTCCTTTTTCTCTTTATACATGAGGATTCGTGGGATATATTTTTAGTAAACCAATTACTTGGATTGATTTACTACAATTGGATGCTTAATTAGGTTAATTTAGCACACTATTATAAGTATTTTACATAAATCTAGTTGATTATAATTAAAAATTAATTTCAATAATATAGTAATTAGAATTATTTGGATAAAAACCTAATTGATATAGTAATTAGAATCATTTAAAACGCATTTTTTTCTATATACTAAAATAAAATTAGCACATCGCATGTGTTATTGATTAGTATATATAAATATGAGAATGAATATTTGAAATTATGCTTTCTTTAAATGATGAAAAAAAAAACTTAGGTTTAAATGTGTTCAATTTGGCCAAAGATATACGTGAAATGAAACATTTGGATAGTTAGCCTATATGGGTGGATATTTCCAATTAAATCCCGTGGTTTACAGAATGTTATACTATGAATAAAACAATAAGGGACTGTTTTGCAGACATTTTAGATTCTCTTGGAATGTGCATCTCGATTACCATGTTTGTTTTACGGTATTGTAAAATGATCTGACATCTAAAGATTCCTAGCCATCTTAGGATGCTCAGATGAAGGGCATCTAGAGAGTTTTGGATGCTCTCTTGAAAAACGAGTCTTCTAGATTTTTGAGTTGAAAAGCATCTCCATTTTCCTTTTTTGTCATTCATTTTTATTTTATTTTATTTTACATATACATATATATTAATCTTCATCTGCATTATATAATCAAAATAAATACTGTCAACCATATATATTATATATTTTTAGTTATATTGTAATTCTTATTATTTTTAGCAATAATAAATAATAAGTTCAAATTATATCAAATTAATTATATATTAATAAATAGTCATATGTGTATTTTTGGATTTAAGACATTTCTAAATAGAAATCATACGAAACAAACATAATTATCAAAATATTTTCAAGCATGTACAAAAATATTGTTGCAAAATAAACATGATAATTTGTAATTTTGGACATCTAAAATTTTGATTATAAGAAAAAGTAGGGATATAAGATAAGAAGGTGACGAAGGGGACGTGTAAAAGATCACCAAGTCGGCAAGAATTACCTAAAATGAGGGAGAAAACAATATTGTATTGTAACTAAAACTAGATTTGTATGCATATCAGATTTTAGTAGGATGATTGTGAAGTGTCACCTCACTCCCTATTATTTAATAATTTATTATTATTATTTTGGGTAATTCAAATTTTCAAACACAAAATCTCTCGTATCTAATCCTTCCATTTTCATGGACTACTTGTAGCTTTCAACTCAGCTACCCTATTTTCCTTCATCATGAAACTTCCAAACTAAGTTCCCAAACCCTTCATGATTTGACACTCTAACTCCTTCTTTTAATTTCTTCCCTTTCCCTTTCACCACATCATCATAACTTCTTTTCTATTCTATTTCTATAAATGTTTCCAATGTTCTACTCTACCTAATTTCCTTACAATTTTTCTTTTTTTAAATATGCTAATATTTTCAATTCAAACAAAACTGTTCAAATGAGACATCATATGGAATTCCAAATAATTGCACAAAATCATTTCACTTATCACAAATTCAATGTTTTAGGTGGCAAGAAAACTTTTGAATAATGATTAAAGAGAATTTTTAGAATTCATTTTTGGTTTAATATATGTTTTAATTATCCTAATTTTGTGTATTTTATCCGTTTAATTTTTGTTATTTAATTTTGTGGTTTAAATCTTTCTCAAATTGATCTTCACGCCTTTGATAACTCAATGATAAACTTATATGATTGGAGGAAAAACACCCAATTAAAAATTGAATATTTTTTATTCTCGTTTACTTTTTTTTTTTTTTAAACGGGTATAAATTTCAAGCCCTCTTTTTTTATGAAAGAGCAATTTTTTATACATATATATAAATATTTACCAATAGTGAAAGTTAAGTTGAACAATATGGACAATATGAAAATATTTTGGATTAAACTGAAATTTTGTAGTAATAAAGACAATAAATATTAGAGAGTCTCTTGTCATTTTTTTTTTTTGAATAGGTAATATTATTATCTAACAACAAGAGGGATCATACAGTTCGGGATCAAGACACCAACGTAAAAAAAGTACCTACAAAGACGCACGTTGGTGAAAAATAGAATAAAAAAAGAGGCCAATACGAACAAATAACCAAACTCATAGAAGAACAAAAAACACCCTACAATCCGAGGACCTCAGAAATTGGACAAACATGGTTAAAGTATCCAAACAAATAATGAAGAAATCAAACAAACTAGATAAGTCTATGAAGATTAATTTGCCACGAAGTAATACGTGCATGAACCATAGATACAATAAGTTGAAACACAGTAGACGCCAATCTCGGCTGACCTTCGTGTAACCGAAGATTCCTCCTTTGCCAAATATAGTAAATCGACGCACACCAGAAGACTCTAAATAACTTACTCTTCACACCCTTACCCAACCCTACCCGACACACCCAACTCCTCTTCACATCCCATTTAACAAATACGATGAGAAAAATCCAATAAGCATATTAAACCCTTCCAAATTTCACTTCCAAACACACAGTCAAAGAACATATGATTTCTGGACTCAATCCCACCCAAATAGAGCAAACAAGCATTATCCACTAACTGATCCCATCTCTTTATCCCATCTTCTTAACTAATCTCGAATATCTAACCTATCCTTCATCGCTAACCAGGCACGAAATGAACACCTTGAAATGTCTTATCATTTTAGTGATGAAGAAATTAACGACTTTTAAGTATGGTAATGGTGGTTTACATATGTAGTGTAGCTTCACTTGTCTTTCTTTCTTTTCTCTCTCTCTCTCTTTTTTTTTTTAAGAAAAAGAAACTGTAATTCAATATAATAAATATTAATTCAGTCTGAATTGAATAACGCAGTTATTGAATATTGCTGACTCTGACACCCAATCCGATGCGCTTTTAAGTTTGCTTGCTTTAATCAATTTCCTTTACATCACAATTAATAAAGGAAAGATAAATTATTAAACATAGTGCTTTAATTCCGATCCCTTCACCAAATCTTCTAATTAATTTTGGACCTTTACAAAATACTATTCTTTATTCATTATTCTATTTTTCACTTTAATTAAATAATTGATCTCTTCAATTGCCTTCTCCTTACACGTAGACAGCCTTAGTGGCCACGAAGTTGTACACATCAGTATGTGGGACCCTTTCCATTAATTGTTGCCACGTGTCAATTTGTGATTTGCTTTTCGGTTAGTGGGGATTACATTATTATTATAAAATAATACGTTATTGAAATTACGACACGTTCCAAAGCAATGCCCAAGGAGGTCCAAGTTGTTGGCCCATGGGCCCTTGGTGTACGGGATCCAATTGGCCATGGTCATTACAGCCACGAATTATCACACGTGCGAGTTTTTTTTTTTTTTAATATCATTTAATATTCACCATTTCTGTACAAGTGTAACCGGCCACTCTAGCATCTCAGGAAAACGAAAATATTTGGAGTATACTACCAAAAATCCTTCATACTACCTAAATTCATCCTTTACAATTTAAAAGTAAAATTGAAAAATTATGTGAGAGGTTAAAAATAAATGAATAAATTATTTAAAAAGTAAAATTGAAAAAATATGTGAGAGGTTTAAAATAAATGAATAAATTATTTAACGTTGCATCAAATAATGAAGGTTACAAAAATAATATTTAAGGATAGACCTATGAAGGAAATAGAAAAGTACGTATCCTTCTTATATCGTGTCGTTTTTCATATATTATTTTTTTATTAAATTTAAAAATTTTATATATAGAATATATATTAAACTGTGCCCTAATGTTTCAAATTTGTAGATTGCATTAGTGATTGGATGGTGGGCAAGATCGTCACTGATGTTTCAAACTTGTAGATTGCGCCTCTGCAAAATTAACCATTATATTAGAAAAATTTGTTTTTTTTTTTTTCTAACTAAACCTCAAATTCAAAACTTTATAGCCAATAGTTATTTTCAAAAAAAGAATTCTAGTATTACGAATTAATCACATAAATCAAGATGTCTATAATTTAATATAAATTTTTTAAAGTTCAAGAATTATATATGACACAAATTTAAAAGTTAATGGGTCAAAATTTTAATCTTATATAAAGTTGTGCCATCTAACATAAAACTTTAGATCTACTCGTAATTGACTATGTTGGCTTTGGCGATATTCTATGATTTGAATATTTTATCGATGCCACGAAAAATTATATTTATATGAACTTTGTGCCCCTTATATAAAATTTTGGATACGTCATTGGTAGCATTTAAAAAATATATTGGATCTATAAAATAAATGAATAAGTTATGTAATGTTATATCAAATAATGAATGAGAGTAGCTATTATGGTTGAAATATAATTTTTTCCATTAAAACATGACAAAATACCCTTTTTAGACTCATGAGGTTTACAATATATATATTTTTAAATCTAAAAAAACTTGAAAAAAATGAAGTATAAACAAAACAAACTGTTCGAATAAGGGGAAAAGAAGAAGAGAATAACATCATCCTTTACGCAATGGAATAAGCTAGAAAATTGTGGCACCGCTTCACATGGTAAAAGGAAACTGTCCCCAAATCAACTGTCATGTACTTAACCTTTTCAATAAAGAAGGGAGTCTCTGAAAGATCAAAAGACTTATCGTCGAAGCACAAATGGAATCAGTGCTACCGAGAGCTCTTTGAAACAACAACTTATTTCTAGTCTCTCAAATATGTAGTGTAATAATCACTATCCTCACCAACTTTTGGGAAAACCCCTTTCAATAATCCAAAACCAGTGATACAAGTTGACCCATCTTGATCCTATCATTACAAAAGATGTTCACACTAGAATCAAGAAACCGAGGCCAAATGTCTTTCCTTAGATAACATTTCCATATAATATGGGAAAACGTCTCGATATTCTTCATGCACAAAACACAAACAAATCAGTATGAGCATCTTTCTTAACCAAATTAGATTTAGAAGGGATAAGATCATGAATAATTTTTCAAAAATAAATCTTAGCGTTTGGAGAGGACTTTTAACCTTCCAAAACTTTTTCCACAATTGCTGAGAAAACTTTCCATTGGAAGAGTTGACATCGTAAACAATAGCCTGTTTCATGCCAATTCCTTCTTGTTGAGGTCCCAAATGATCTCATCATCCGTCTCCTTCTTCTGCTTCTCCTCTTCTTCTTCTTCTTCCTCCTCCTCCTTTTTTTTTATTAAAAAAATAAAAAAGTCAAATTTCAAAATATACACTATGAATCTCTGATTTTGAAAAATAGTTTTTTTTTCTTTTTTCCACAGTATCCTTTTCATTCGCTGTAGTAATTGAGTACTTTTTAAAAATTGTTTTTTAATGCTTACATGGAAGATTATAAATTTAATAAAAAATAAAAGGAAATTAAAAATTGATTGACACTCCAAATTTAGAGGTTGTATAAATTAAAAACGTTAAATCGAAATTTAAAATTGGGTTAAGATCACAAAATAAACATTTTCTTCTTTCAAAATCTTACCAAAATAGTAAAGAACAATTCTTAGGTAATTCCTCTCATCGCCGCCAACGATATTGTAGAGAGTTTCGACGTCTAAAGAACTTGAGAAAGTTAAAAAAAACACACGGGAAAGACACTCCAAGAAAATCATAAAACATAGGGATGAATAGAAAGTGGAGTTTGACCACGTTTTTCATTGGTAACACATTTCTCAATCCTAACTTAAAAAGTGGGTCTCATTTGATTATGTTTGTTGTTGTTTAATAGTATTTTCTAATTGTAATAAAATGTGGGTCCTATTATAAAATTGGTAATCAAATATTGTAATCTGATCGAAGACTCAAAGGTGATCAATCAAATTACTTTTGAAAATTACATGTGATCCACTATATTTTTAAAATATATTTGAACATTCAATTGATGATAACATGGTTTTATCTATCGATAAAAAAATCTAAATGAATCCAATTTTGGGATGTCATGTCGATAACCATCGATAAAAAAATTTCAAAATTTTGGGATTTTCTTTGTTATGTTAACCTCAAGCCATTTTATTGATAAAAGAGAAAAAATTTAAAAAAAACATGGTTATCGATCTATTGTTATAGATGTTATTTGGTCTATGACGGTATCGATAAAAAATATAAAAAATCTAAAATTTTGAGATTTTATTTGTTCAGTAAATAAAAAAAATCTTAAAAAATATAAAATTTTAGGGTGTTATTTGTTGACAACATTTGATAAAAAAAAATATTCTAAAGTTTCAAATTTTTTTGGATGTTATTTTGGATATCGATAGAGTATCGATAAAAAAAATAAAAAGAAATTCAAAATTTTGGGATGTTATTTGCTAACGTATCGATAAAAAAGTTTAAAAAATCCATTTTTTTTGTTGGAAAATGGTTAAGTAAACAATGACAACGGTAATCAAATTAGTTTACAAAATAGTTAAGTAAATGTGTTCAAAAGCAATATGATTAACTTTACGATCGAGATCCATTACAATTGATTCATTAATAAAAATTCATTACATTTACACCATTTTTCATTCTAATGATGTTAACAGTGGCCTAAATGTAGAAATTAGGGGTCTTTGGACAAATGGTCAACATTTAATTGCCTCTATAAAAAAAAGGCAAAACAGTTTCTACTTATCACATTCTATCGGTTCATTTTGGTATTAAAAAAGTAACAATTATACCCTTCTATGAAATAGAATCCAAGATACCTACATTTTTTAGTCTATTTAAAAACAAAATCTTATTAATTAAACAAATTCTTTTTATCCACCGGTTCATTATTGAAACAAGATCTAGAAATATCTTAGAATCTACATGGATAACCAAAAATATTTAAAAAAATCCTCGATGTACTCGGAAGAACCATAGTGCAATAATTATAACACATAACTTAAGATAACAATCAAATCAATAGTATCATTTAATACCTGCAAAAACTAGCACATCCCTCCACACAAACCTTCCCCATTTTTTTTAGAAATTATACAGACAAACAAATGTAGTATTTAAGTCAGGAATATACAGTATGATCAAATGATTGAACCCTAATGCAATAGTCATGACACATAAACGAAAACAAAAAATCAAATCAACAGCAATTAATACCTACAAAAAGCAACACGATTCGCCATATAACCTTTCCATATTCGAACGAAACCATTTCAATACCTCAACGCCTCCAACGTTCCATTTCCAAGGAAAACCCTCCCACCACCAACCTTTCATCTCCAACGTTCAGATGCCCCCAATTCAGCGCTCGGCACGCTTAGAATCTTTCATCTCTATCCTTCGAATACTCCATCGAGTCTTGATCGAAGGAAAACAATAGAAGCGCAACTCAGCATGGATTCCGATACAAAACGACAGTCGTCGACATGTTTAACAAAAAACCCAGGTATTGATTTCGGTAAGGAAAAAAAACCCCGCAAAACCTGTTTTGTTTGAACTTCTATGTTGTATATCATGCTCTGTAGTGGCCATCATCTGTCGTTCATAAAGCTTTTTTGCCCGAAGCCACAAATGATCATACGCCTCCCTATAAAATTTCTCATAATATATATATATATTTTGTTCTGTTGGATACATTTTGTTCTTTTTTTAAAAAAAATAAAAAATGCAAATCTTAGGATAGTTAGGTTTATCATATTAAAAAAAAAAAAAATTCAAACATAAAGTATTTATCTCTCTTCCTGATTACATGCTTATTTATATTATTAAACAACATAACCAACTTTGAGAAATCTTCCTTGTAGGCATGAAGAAGGTGGCTCCGGCAACATGCATAATGGGGAAAAAGAGGGAGAGAGATTGTTCGATTTTGAAAATCGATGTTAATTCGACTTCAACTCAAAACAAAAAAATATTTACAAATCACCGAAGTACTACTTATACTATTAGGTAATACAAGTGGTAAGCATGAGATCAAATTACAAAGAGGCTAAGAATTAGATGTTCCCTAAAACTAAATTTGATTGTGGAAAGCAGTAAAAATGGGGGTTTTGGTTTGATTGACAGGAAAACTAAATGTGGAAATTAAAATACGAAAAAGTAAGATAGATTGAGTAAGAGAGAGATTAAATACAAGATTACCTTGGCCGGTTTATAGATCGTAGGGTTTTCTATGAATCTAATCATCGATTAATTATGAAAACATGCTTGAATTAACTATTTCTTAAGCGTAATTGAATGTAGGGACAACCTATACAAACTCCCAATTGAATTGAGCATGCTTTCAATGCAATTACAGACACAAAAAAGAACACATAGCAAAGACCAAATATACAAGAAATCGAGTTGTCAATTCATTAATCCTATATGTTTGTGCTAGAAATTGAATCAAAGAATGGAAATCATAAAGAAATAGAAAGATCCAAACAAAAATCCATAACAAATCTCATAGAATTCAAGAAAATCCCTACAAACCTCAAAAACCGACGTCATGGCCTTTGGTCATTCATCAAATCCAATTTACGATGCCAAGATATATAATTACAACTCAAAATCAAAAGAAATCTCATGAGTTTTGACTCGGAATGGCCAAAATCGAGCAACATGCTCTCTAAGACGGCCTAACTCTCCTCCCTCTTTAACTAATTCGTAAAAAACACATTTATACAATAGGCGTAACGTTGCAATGCTAGCAAGAGCATTGCAACGCTCTTGTTGATCCAACCCTTAAGTGTTGGGGCAGAGGTGCGACGCTGCGTGTGACGCTTTCTTGTGGCAAGCATGCATGCGCAGATGTACTGGTGTTCCATTAATCTTCACAGCGTTGCGACGTTGTCCTATATACGAGCTTACTGCCTTATAGCATTGCATTATAGCATCGAGTGAGGGTTGCAACACTCGATCAGGGGTATTTTTGTCATTTATCCTTTTTTGAAGCTTAGATGCTCAAATTACCTCCAAATTGCTTCAAATTAATCCTGTTTGACTCCAAATGCTCGATTCTACCTCTTTTGTGCTCAATACCTAGAAAATAGGATAATTAACATGTAAAATCCATTAATGAGCCTAAATTAAGCTAGGAATTATAGGTTTCTTTGAGAGCTATTAAATACCCCCAACTTAATTCTTGCTTGTCTTGAGCATGGTAAAATGAAATTTAGACATGAATCATGTGATGCAAATGAGTGAACGAATCTCAGGACTAAAGATAACAAACTCTTTACAAAGATAGGGTCATTCAAATGCATGCAGTAAATCAAGAAATTTAAAACTCATTTTCTATTCCCCTACGTGTGTGTGTACTTAGCCAATCCTATCTAGGTTTTTACTAGTCTGAAAAGGTTTTATTCGGTTCTCAACTTGTTTTCTCCTACTCTGGCCCGAAGGATCAAGTATCAAGCTTCCTAGACCCAAGGTGGCAATGTAAAACTTAAGGGAACCAAACTTTTATTCTACTTTTTTTTTTTACACAAAAGAAGGACCCTTATCCAGAATATGCCACCTTCGTTTTGGCTTGCCTACACGGATTACGTGAAAGACATCCAACACGAGCAACGTATCTTTTAAAGGTGCCGAAGTTTACTCATTCCTCGAGGGCACTTCAGTTCAGAAGGAAACTACAGGTGTCATAGCTGCCTCAGGTTAATCATACCCTTAAGGAAGAGGAGTAATCCCTTTCAAAAATATTAAGGGAACCAAACTTTTATTCTACTTTTTTTTTTTTTTTTTACACAAAAGAAGGACCCTTATCCAGATTATGCCACCTTCGTTTTGGCTTGCCCACACGTCTTACCTAAAAGACATCCAACTACGAGCAACGTATCTTTTAAAGGTGCCGAAGTTTACTCATTCTTCAAGGGCACTTCAGCTCAGAAGGAAATTACAGGTGTCATAGCTGCCCCAGGTTAATCATACCCTTAAGGAAGAGGAGTAATCCCCTTAAAAAATATCATACATGTTGGGTTTTATGTCCTAAAACTCGTAGTTTGTAAACAATAAACTTATTCTGTAAATCAATAAGGTTGTTATTGAAGTTTTGATTCAATAAAGTTGTTATTGAATATATGAATTTCTTATTTCATTTCAGAAATAAATCCAATAAACTAAAAAATTCATGACTATTACATGAGTATTTGAACTTTATATGGAGAAAAAGAGTGGATAAGGTTCAAGTAAATAGCCAAAATGATATATAGCATACTGGTAACACTATTGGATATGGCCCACTCTGTAGTTGTTACATGAAGTTGTAAAGTATTACAATCGAAGTGATCCTGATTCGTTCATGTGGTGACATGAGGAGTAAGGGCGTTTTGTGCAATGAGTTTGCATAAGATCGGACCAAGAAATAAAGTCACTATTACTTTATAATGTTATTTACTATTCAAGACTGATTATTTCATAACGATGACCTAGGTAACTTAATATTAATCTTGAGCTAATTATGAACTTCTATTTATTTGGGATTATCCTTAGATTTTCATAGGTGAGGGTTAGCTCAACAGCACCTGCTCAATAAGCCTCAAATTTCAAGGGTAAGACCGGGTAGATAGCTAGGGACATAGGGTGCAAGAAAGAAATTCACCCCTACCTGTTTTTAGGGATAGTAAGGAGGTTGTTCCCTTAAGTACTGACTGCGGGACTTGATTGAGGGGTCCCACCCTCTCATTGGCCCAGTTTGATCATAGGATCACAAACCAATTGTTCATTAGAGAATCGGTGGGACTTAAGAAACAAGAGGTGATCTCGGGGGTAAAACAGTCGTTTGACCCAACCGTTATTACGAACAACCTGTGAAAGGTTAACTTACTAATCATGGTTATATCGAGTGGACACAATATATCTACAGTGAGGGGAGTGCAACTATTGGGATTTAGTGGAGTGACCTAGTAGTTAACGAATGTGGGTTAATTCGGTGTAAAGACTTTCAATTAATCTCGAATCGTTGGAGCCCATGATCTGTAGGCCATTGGGTCCCCCTACTATCTCAGAAACGGAATAAGCCTTAGAATAGCGTGATAAGTTGATTCGAAATGTTCAAATTCGAATTAAGAGAATTAGTAATTATATGTGATATAATTACACGTTTAATTTTGAAATTAAACGAAATCGAAGAATCAATTAAACATTTAAATATGATTTAAATATTAATGAATAAAGATTCATAGTGGTGAAATTGGTGTTAAATTAATTTAATATTTGACATTAAATTAATAGAATTAATTAAATTATTTAATTAATTATTAATTATTAATTTTATTAGAAAAATTAATTATTGAATAAATTTTTTGTAAAATTAATAAAAAAAATTTAATTAAATAATTAAAATTGAAAATCAGTTTTATTATTGAAAATTAGTTTCAAAATGAAAAAAGAGGAAAAGAAATTTGAAAATGGAAAAATCCCAAATGTGGGATTTTCCTACTTTGAAAACCTAGCACCTTAGTCATCTTCCACTACTAAATTCCAATTCAAAATCAGAGGAGGAGCTGAATGTTTGAAATGCAATCTTATTGCATGATATACCTACATAAAAACACACTTTTTTTAGCTGAAGAAAAGGCATGCAAGTCAGTGAAAGTTGCTGAGAATTAAGGTTGAAGAAGTGTTCTTCACCAAAGCTGAAAACCAGTATGTCCTCTCCATTCTTCTCTTCAATTTAGCTTTTTTTGAGTCCCACAACTCAATCTAAGGTTCCTAGAGAATAGTAGATAAGCTCTAGTGGCGGTTCATGACCAGAAGAAGGGAGAATTGTAGCTAAATTTCGACTTTGAAGTAGATCTTCAAATGTATGTTTGAAACCTTCTTGATACCCTATGAACATGCTTAATTTGATGCCAAAATCGAGGAATTAGAATATTTAATGATCTTGTTTTCTTCTGTTGTGTGTTTCTTTACACCAATAATACAAACTTACTTTTACTCTACAACATGCTTACCTTTTGTTTAACATACAACAAGTTTTTACTTTACAAACCAAGAGTTTGGCAAAAAAAAAAAAAAAAAAAAACTACATGCATTACTAAGTTGAGCTTCAGTTACTTAACAACTATCACCTAGACCTTTCGGGTGACAACAAGCATATGGACTAAATAACCCAGTCCCAAGCAGTCAAGACCACAAATAAGATGGCTATGTGTTCAAAATATGTCGGGGAATTAAGAAAAAATTTTAAATTTGGCCCAAATCATGTATACATTTTGTGAATCCTGAGAGGGGATTATATTTGAATATGATTCAAATATAATTTTAGTTAAATATGTGATATATAACTTAATGATTAATTAAATGTTAATTAATTAGTATTGTTATTTATTTAGTCATTTATTGAATTAGATTTAATATAAATTAAATAAATAAGTTAAATAAGATAATTTCCATGGGGAGTTATCTAATGAATTAGTGGAGGGGAGTTATAACTCCTCCTTCAAATTAACTCCCTCTCTTTTTCACTTATTAAAGAATGGGATAGAAGATATTATTTTTTTCTTGGAATCTCAGAATCTCAACATTCTCACAAAAAGTTATCTTTCTCAATAAGTTTTTTACAAAAAAATTATTCTGTAAAATTCATTTTCCCTTCTAAAAAAGTTGGATCCCACCATTCAATTCTTGCCAGATAATAATAAGGTAATACTATTGGTAGTGTCCTATTAGATCTTGTTCGAGGGAGAAGTTTGGAGTTCGTGTTGAGATTGGTATCCTAAATCTCTCTTGTATTCTCGTACTCCGTAAACATTGTATAAACAAATTGTTATTAATAAAATAATTTTTATTTTATGAGCATATATTCAATCCAATAAACTAAGATCCTATGTTACTTTATATAATTTAAACATGTATGTAGAGACATATAGGTAAATCATGTTTAAATGATAAACTAAACGGTCTGTAGTAGATGGATAGGGCTGGTTACCTTATCCTGGTGATACTACGGATACGACCCGCTTTGTAGATGTTACAAGTGTTGTAAAGTGTTACAAATGATCTGATCCTGATCATTCATGTGGAGACATGTGAGCGGGGTATCCTATACAAAGAGTTTGTATAAGATTGGACCACGAAATGACTAGTCTCATTATATAACGTCATTAATAGTAAACATTTACATTTCACCAGGATGACCATAGGTGACATGACCTGAATCCTAAGTGAGTTGTGAACTCCTATCTATGAAGGTAGTCCTTTGATTTGTATGGGTGAAAGGGGTCAGATTGTTTGATTGGGGAGTGGGAACACAGCTACACAAGACGAAATTCACTCATTCCCTGATGCTAGGATAAATAGATAAATTGCTCTCTTAAGAGTTGATTCCGGGGTTTGAAAATGTGGCCACACCCTTTCTTGGCCCGAGAGGGACTTGGTCATGGTTGAACTATGACTTATTGTTCATTAGAGGGATCAAATTAATCCAAAATATTCTCATTTAATCCTTATTGAGCTGGGGATCTCATGGACCTGTAGCTTGAAACTCCAATGGTACTTGAATAATTAATTAAACTTATTTAATTATATTATTCAACAACCATTAACTGTCGGGCACTCCACTAAAGACCAATAGTTGGATTCTTCGCACTACAAGTATATTTCTGTGTCTATTGGATATAACCAGTCAACAATGCGATGACCCTTCACAAATTGCTCGTAAGTACAGCTAGACAAAAGTTACTATTTTGCCCTTTTAGTTAAATCTAACTCTTAAGTATCACTGATCCCTTTAATGAACAATAAATCATAATCCAACTATGACTAAACTCCTTTCGGCCAAGAGAGGGTGTGACGCTACATTGTTCAATCCTTATAATCAATCCTCAAGAGAGCAATTTATCTACTTTCCCCGACCTCGGAGAATGAATCAATTTCGCCTTGTGTAGCTGTGTTCCTAACTCACCAATCAGACAAACCCCCATAATGGTAGGCTTTTCAAGTCGGTGATCTGACCACTCTCACCCATACAAATCAAAGGACCGCTTTCATAGGCAGAAGTTCAGAACTCACTCAGGATTCAAGTCATGTCATCTATGGTCATCCTAATAAAATGTTAATCTCTATTATGAACGATGTTAAATAATGAAACTCCTTTGTATAGAATACCCCCACTTACATGTCTCCACATGAATGATCAAGATCAGATCATTTGTAGCATTTTACAACAATTGTAACATCTACAAAGCGGGTTGTACTCGTAGTGTCACCAGGATAAGGTATCCAGCCTTATCCATCTACTACAGACCATTTAGGTTTTCATTTAAACATGATCTACCTATATGTCTCTACATACATGTTTAAGCTACATAAGATAACTTTAGATGTTAGTTTATTGGTTTGTGGGTTTAATGCTACTAAATGTCAAATAAAACATCTCATATTTTATTAATTGTTAAGTAAATAAAATATTTATACAATATAATTACAAACTACAGAACCCTACAAGATTTAGAGTATCAACCCCAACAATACCACAAGGATGAATATTGTCTTTCGTTAATGGAAGAGATTGTCATCTTTCGTAACAATAAAGACAATGTTAGCATCCGACTCAGAGCTCTTTAACAAACATGCTCTGTTAGGACAATCATTTTTCATGTGTCCAGATTGTCCACATTCCATACAAACCTTTTTTTTGCATGAACCTTTTCTTCTTCTTTTTTCACTTGCTAGCTACCAGTATTGAATCCTCTTGTGAAATGTGCCCTTCACTATTCAGTATTTTTTCCTTAAGAAAAAGTTTACTAGTAACCCAGCAAAATCTAAAATTTCCTTCCCGTATATCAAGATTGGTTTCATGTGTTCATAAGAAGAAGGAAGTGACCAGATGAGTTGGAGTACTTATCTTCATCTTCTATCTTCACTCTAATCACCTCCAATTCAGAAACAATGCCATTGAGAATATCCAGATAATCTAAGATTTATGTACTTTCTACCATTAGCAATGTGTGCAAATGCTCATTTAGGTATAACCGATTTGAGATGCTCTTTGCTTGATACATTACATCAAGCATCTCCCAAAGCTCTTTGGTTGTAGAAATTTCATACACATTTACAAGAACATTTTTAGCCAAAATTAGCCTGATTGCACTTGCAACTCTGAAATCCATTTAATTCCAATCTTCATTGCTCATGCTAGACTTCTTTGAACCTTTACTGGAACTACCGTAGTGAAAGGATTGAATCTCGTGTGGAAGGAAGCATGCAAATGCTGTGCTTTTAGTTCACGTTTCAAATTAACAAAAAAAAATTAGAGAACCATAAACATATTTAACTAAGCATGTTGAAACCAATGATGAAAGTCAAGAAGAAGAGAAGATTATCTTTAAAGACGATTCTTCAGTCTTCTACAATTCTTTCACATACGAATTAAAGAAACTGGTGAAGGCCCTATGCGGAAGTGTGGATCGTTCCCAATTTTTGTTTTTTCTTTTTACAGAATCCCAATTTAGAAAACAAAAAATTATGTATTATACAATAAAATTACAACATGCTATTAAGAATAATTAGGGAAGAATAACTTACCATTGAAGACAAAATTCTTCACGAAATTTCTCGATCTGGTCACGAACTCTTCGATCTAGATCTCGATCTTCAAAATTTGAAATCCCACACCACCACAAATGAACCTTTTGTATTCTCCTTAAGGATTGAGAATTAGAAGGAGGTGTGGACCCTGTTATGTTATTTGGGAAGAGGGAGAGAATTTGAGAGAGGAAGAAAAACATTTTTTTCTTCTCTAAGGAAGAAGAGTTAGAAAAACTGAACGACCTCTATTTCCTCCATGTCTGATTAAAAGGGTGAATTAAGGGAGGGGGTTGTAACTCCCTCCCTTTAATTAAATTAAAATTAAAATTAATTTATTATATTATATATATATATATATATTATATATATATATATATATATATATATAATAACTAACTATGTAATATATGATATATGTTATATCAAATATAACACATAACTTATAGCTTTTATATTGAATCAAATACAATACAACTTATAGTTTTAATTTCTCTCAACAATGTATGGTATTTAATATAAATCACATTTATGCTAAATTCAATTATATGAATCTCATCCATATAATTAATATTTGAATCAAATTCAAATATTTAATTCCTCTCAAAATAAACTTTATATTATAATGTATTAAATACATTATATTAATTATATCATATACAATTAATTTAATTAATTATATCATATATAATTAATATTGGGGTTGATGCCCTAAATCTCGTAGGGTTCTGTAGTTTATAATTGTATTGTACAAACATTTTATTTATTTAATAAAATTTGTGATGCTTTATTTGACATTTAGTAGCATTAACCCACAAATCAATAAACTAACATCTAAGGTTATCATCTGTAGCTTAAACATGTATGTAGCGACATAGAGATGGATCATGTTTAAGTGATAACCTAAATGGTCTGTAGTAGATGGATAAGATTGAATACCTTACCTTGGCTACAAATACGACCCGCTTTGTAGATAATTATTGTAAAGTGGATATGATCCTGATCATTCACGTGGAAACATGTGGCAGGGGTATCCTATACAAAAGGGTTTGTATAAGAACAGACCTCGAAATGACTAGTCTCATTATATAACACCGTTCATAATAAAGACTTACATTTCACCAGGATGACCATAGGTGACATGACCTGAATCCTGAGTGAGTGTTGAACTCCTACCTATGAAGGCGACCCTTTGGTTTGTGTGGGTGAAAGTAGCCAGATTGCCGACTTAATAAGCCTACCATTTTGGAGATTTTTTCTAATTGGAGAACTAGGAACACAGCTACACAAGAAGGAATTCACTCTTTCCCTAACATCGGGGTAAGTAGATAAATTGATCCTTTAAAGGCTGATTCTGGGACTTGAACAATGTGACACCACACCCTCTCTTAGCTCTAAAGGAGCTTATTCATAATTGAACTATGATTTTTTGTTCATTAGAGGGATTAGTGGTACTTAAGGAGTTAGATGTAACTACAAGAGAAAAATTGTAATTTGGGCCCAACTGTACTTACGAGCAATTTGTGAAGGGTCATCACACTGTTGACTGGTTATATCCAATGGACACAAAAATATATCTGTAGTGAGTGTAGCTGTCGGTCTTTAGTGGAGTGTCCGACAGTTAATGGATATTGAGTAATTTAATTAAAAGAGTTTAATTAATTATTCAAGTACTATGGAGCTTTAATCTACAAGTCTATAAGGTCCCCTCTGTAGCTCAACAAGGATTATTGATAATTAATTTTAATTTTTCAAATTAATTGAGGGAATTAATTATATGAGATATAATTAATTTAACTTAATTATATATGATATAGTTACTATAATATATTTGTTACATTATAATATAAAGTTTATTTGAGAGCAAATAAATATTTGAATATGATTCAAATATTAATTATGTGAACTGGATTCATATAATTAAATTTAATATAAATGACATTTATATTAAATATCATGCATCATTGGGAGAATTAAAAACTATAGGTTATATTATATTTGATACAATATAAAAACTATAGGTTATGTGTTATATTTGATATAACATAAGTTTAATATCTATTATATGATAAGGTGGTCATCATACAAATATATATTAAATGTTTTATTAAAACTATATATTAATACAGTTTAGCACATAAATTAATTTAAGTTATTGCAGTTCGCATTGTAGATATATTTTTGTGCCCATAGATATAATCAATCAACGGAGTAATGACCTTTCACAAATGCTCATAACTACAACTGGTTCAAAATACCGTTTTACCCCTACAATTACATTTAACTCCTTAAGTACCGTTGATTCCTCTAATGAACAAATAGTTTATAGTCCAATTATAAACTAACACCTCTTGGGCTAGTGAGAGGTTGAGGCCTCATTGTTCAAGACTTGGAACCAGCTATTAAGTGAGCAATTTATCTACTTTCTTAAGGAATGGGAAGGAGTGAATTCCAGCTCTCTAATTAGATAAATCTCCAAAATGGTAGGCTTGTTGAGTCAGTTATCATGACCACTCTCACTGATATAGATCAAAAGATTGCCGTCATAAACAACTGTTCATAACTTACTCAGGATTAAGGTCAAGTTTCCTATGGTCATCCTAGTGAAATATTAGTTTCTTCAAGTAACAGTGTTATACAAAGAAACTAATTATTCGCAGTCTAGTCTATGTATAAATTCCTTTATACAGGATACCCCCGCTCACTTGTCTCTACATGAACAATATGGTTCATATTATTTGTAACACTTACATCTCATGTAACAATTACAAAGTGGGTCGTATTCGTAGTGTTACCAAGATGAGACACCCAACCTTCATCTATTTACTGCAGACCTTTTAGTTTATTACTTGAACATGAATCACCTATATATCAACTACATACTGTTCAAAAGACATCATATAACCTTGGATCTTAGTTTATTGGATTGAATTAATGTTATCTAAATGTCAAATAAAATACCTCTGATTTTATTAGATAAATAATTTGTGTTAACAAAACTACAAGCGTGTACAATCGTATACACTACAACAACTAGTAAACAATTGCATAACAAGCGTGTACTTGGCAAGAGACTGTAGCAAGAAAATATTTCTCAACAGGGACGTCCATCTTACCAATCTGACAAGCGTGTACACTACAACAACTAGTAAACAATTGCATAACAAAAATAAAACGATCGCATAACAGATATCAAAATGATCGCGTAACAGTTAGCTAAATGATCGCATAACAGATAGCTAAATGATCGCACAATATAAACCTAAACAATCACACAATAAATATCTAAACGATTGTATAACAATTAGCTAAACGATCACATAATAGATAACTAAACGATCACACAATAAACAATAAATATCTAAACGATTGTATAACAATTAGCTAAACGATCACAGAATAGATAACTAAACGATCACACAATAAATATCTAAACGATCGCATAACAGTTAGCTAGACGATTACATAACATATAGTTAAATGATCGCACAATATAAACTTAAATGATCACATAATAAATATCTAAACGATCACGTAACAGATAGCTAAACGATCGCACGATATAAACCTAAACGATTACACAATAAATATCTAAACGATCGCTTAGTAATTTCTATTCGATCATTTAGTATTCTCTATTTGATCACTTAGTAATCTCTATCTGATCGCTTAGTAATATCTAAACGCTCGCTTAATATTCTTTAAACACCTACTTAGTATTCTCTATCCGACTGCTTAATATTCTCTCAACAATCGTTTACGAACGAATACGCGATCAAACCCTAAAAGATAGTCAAACCTTGAATATCAACATGCATTCTTCAAGGAGAAAAGTCTCATGCCTTTCAGATTAGAACGAAAGTGGCAAGTGCGTAGAGACGACTGACGAGAAACCTATGAGGAGTGCTCGACTGAAGTTCAAAGAGAAAATAGGAGCAAATTTGAGAGAAAATTCTTCGAAGAGAAATGCTTTGAGAAGGAAATAAAGGAAATGACCTATCGTTGTAAAGTATTTGTAGAGGTGTGTGGATACCAAACAGTCTGAAAGCTTTTTAAAATTGGGGGTAATTTTAGAATTTCACATGGGAAAAAGGCCAGTGGTAGAAAAGTTTTTAGGAAGAGGTCATTGGTAGAAAAGTTTTTGTTTTTTTAGGTCATTTTTTGAAATTTTCCCTCGTCCCTCTCGTCTCTCGTTGCACCAATTCCCAAGCCATCGTTTGCCAATCAGTTGTGTCGCATCGCCTCTGTCCGTCGGTTCGTGGGTTAGTTGTTCGTGCCTTCAATCAATTGCATACCAATCTAATCTCTCATCTCTCACCGCTCTGTCCAACCGCCGTTCGGCCCAATCAGTCTGTTGGATACATATAGCCCTCGTCGTCGCTCATTCGTGCCTCTACCCAGCCGTCATTTCTCCGTATTCCGTTGTTGCTTTGAGTCAATGCCAGGTTGTTTCTGAGCCAACCCAGTGTGCGCTCATCTCCACTTGATAACAGTCCGCCAGCGTTACTGAAGTTGGTTTAGGTAGTTGTTCCGCTGTCATCTTTCGCGTCGTCGAGTTATTCCAGCCACTGGATCTTGTCAGATTTGTGTGTTTTGGGGTAAAGATTGGTTATTTGATGGTTTGTGTGGGTTTTCTTGAAGATCTCTTTACGTATTCAAGTTTTGGCCTGATATTAGTTTGTTTCCAATTTTCAAGTTAGAAATCGAGGTTTAGAGGTTGTTGAAGTTGTTGTTTAGTAGAGTTTGGGATCAAACTTGGTCGATTTTGGTAAGTCTTAAAGGCATTGGAACTTTTTGTTGGATATTTGGGTTGTGTTTTGGGATTTACTAATAAATTGTGGTGTTTGGTTCAAGGACGCGCTGATTTTGAAGAGTTTGAGGTGATTTGTGGATCCGCATAGTTGGGTGAAGATTATTCAAAATAATCTAAATAAATTCATTAATGAATTAGCTTTAAATTATTGGAATTAAGTGTGTGTTTGTGTTGTAGGATTTGATTTAAGATTTTGTCAAGGTTTATTTTTTTTTTCTGGTAACCAAGTTTGGGTGTTGGTTTGGACTCAATTTCAAGATAAGTGGTTTACTATTGGTTCACCCTCGAAGCAGGCGCTCTAACCAAGTTGATGTTAAGACTGTGTATACACATGAGAGCATGATGTTATTGTGATGAATATTTTGCTATGTTTTGCTAATGGATGGATCGTTGATGGTGTTATGGAAACCTATGAGATATATTACTAAGATCATGATAACATGTTTATATTTGTTACGAAACATGGATGTTGTATGTTGCATGTGGGACTAATGGTGACTGTTAGCACTTCTATCGGATTGTGTACTTCTCATATTTGTGAACCTTCAAGTTCACTGCTTATGTTCATGTTTCGATGTCCCTATGGGATCGCTACCTATGCTTATGATTGTGACCCTCCGAGGTCACTACCTATGAAAGTGTACCTTCAGGTTCGCCCTTTATGCCTATACGTATGTCTATTCTTATGCCAATGATACGTGATGTACACTTGTGTCTCGATAGGAAGACTAACAAAATCACCTAGTGGGCCTAGTAGTGGGTCACTTATAAGTATTTTTATACTCACCCTTTTTTCTATATGTTTTTATTTGGTCATTTATTTAATTTATTAGGGGTACCCCGAATAGTGATTTTATATTTTTATTCTTTTAGAACTTTATTTAATAAAAAGGGTTTTGTTTCTTTTACTTAAATTTACAAAAGACTCCATTTCAAGTTTTACATACATGGACTAATATCCCTCTAGTACGTGTTAGAGATTCAGGTCATTACATTTATTTTAATTTTTAGAGATTTCAAAATATCCACTATGAATCTCTGAATTTGAGAAATAGGTTTTTCAAAACATTTATTTTAGTTTAATTTTTTTTTTTTTTTTACGGTAACTTTTTCATTTGCTATAGTAATTGAGTACTTTTTTCAAATTATTTTTTAATGTTTACCTGAAAGATTATAAATTAAATAAACAATAAAAGGAAATTAAAAATTGATTGACAACCTAAATTTAGAGGTTGTATAAATTAAAAACCTTAAATCAAATAATAATAATTTTCACTGGATTACATTTAAAATTGGGTTAAGATCACGAAATAAATTCTTTTATTCATTCAAAATCTTACCAAAATAGTAAAGAACAATTCTTCAGTAATTCTTCCTAAGTAGACAGAAAAATATAGAAAAATATAAAATAATGCCACCAAGAGCATGACTCAACTGGTATAATGTTCATACTATTCTACACACTTTAATTACAATACCTCACGACATTGTGGAGAGTTTCCACATCCAAAGATCTTAGGGAAAAAAATAAAATAAAAAAACTCCAAAAACATCATAAAACATAGGGATGAACAGAAACTGGAGTTTGAATTTTATGATTCGATAACCCTAATTTTTCCTCTTTTTTCCTTCTCAAAATGTAGAAATTATATGGGCCATGAACAAGGGGCCAGACCGTTATTGGGCCAATTTCCTAACTCCAGCCCATATATATATATGTATTAGGTTATGAGACCCACAAATCATCTATTTAATTTTATTTTTCTTTAGTAGTGATTAAGACATAGTATCATTAATTTTTTTCCCCTAATCTATGCCTAGTAATAAAAGTCAATATAATTCATACTATCGAATGCTAAATGTTATACGAGAAGGGTTAAGCGAAGAAATCCAGAAAAGACAAGAGAAGGATTTAGGTTAGTCTAATTTGAAATCTGTAGAGTCCTTCAAACATAAATCCAACAACAAGAATTTGAGAATTTTTCCGATCCTTGACAAAACAAAAAAGGGAGTCAAACTCAAAGTAGACCTCATTATCTTTGGTAAATTGACTGACACTAAGAAAATTTTTGGTTATCCTAGGAACATGCCACAGCTCTTTGAAAATGCAACGACGATTACCCAACATGAAACTAGAAGACCCAACATGTTCCACACGCATCCACTCTCCATTAGCAAACCGCACTGTTTCACCACCCTCACAACGACTGAACTTTGAAAAATTAGCAAGATATCTGGTCACATGGCCCGCCGCACCCGAATCAACATACCACCAATATGGCTCCATATTAACATTATTGCTCTCCATTTCTAGGTTTCTTCTAAAGAACCACATCATCGCATGCTTTTCACCCTCCTCCAATGAATCAATCATTTCAATCTGTTTCTTGCACCTACTACTACCATTTTCTTTTAGCGTTTCCCGAATCTCCATATCAAGCATGTCTTCAAGAATGTCTTCAGTCATAGGGTCAAGTAACCATGACCAAACTAGGAAATCTGTCTCTGAATTGGGGCTTCTTGAACTCTCATCACCTTCCTCTTCAACAACACAACTCTTTTCATTTTCTTGATCATCATCGTTGCTCCGAGTAGAGGTTAACTCTTCCATCAGGATCTGTTCTTCTTTTAACTCACGTTGTTGAACCAACCAAAAAGGGTCTCTGATAACACAAAAATATAATAGCTTGCACAAGAAATTAATGAAAAAATAAATGAAATGCTCTCACCAATGCAAGAAATAGCATTTTAATAAGTGAGTCATTGTAATCAACAAGAGCAAGAGGTTTTTATAAAACCCCATCTGCTAAAACAGAATATATAACTTCAAAACAGAATTTCAACCAACTGATATATCATTAACAATTATACCATTTTTGTCATATTCCAGAGATCAACATATCCTATACTAAATAACACATACTAAAATATGGAGAGAAGGGCGTTATAGGATAAATACATTGATTTTTGACACTTGAATTCAAGTTGGGACTAAAAGAAAGGGGAATCGTTCTTCATCATATGCTCCAAACCCTAAACAACGTAGCGAAAATATAATCATAGCAACCGACAAAATGGCAAGCCAAGCTAAACCCACTTCCAACTTTCCTATTTTGCACCGATTCCCAATTTCCTTCTTCTCACCAACAATCGGCGCCGCATTCTGTTCTACCTTGGCGGCGATTTGTTCTTTTATTTGCGGAGGAACAAATGGCTGTGAAGAAGAAGAAGAGGAGGAGGCAGAGGAATAAGACAGAGCGTTTAAACAGATAGGAACTTGTTCTGGTTTTTCTACGGCGGAATCGTATGAGTGAATCGATGAAGCGACGATCTGATCCTGAAGAAAGGCGTTGAAGTAATCCCCATTTAAGAAGTCGGTATCGACGGCATCATCGTAAGAAAGCCTTCGGGCCTTGAAATTGCCGCTAGCAATGGCGGCCTTGCGTTCTCTTCGGATCTCGTGGTGAGCCAATTGGTTGGTTCGAATGTTCCAGGTGGATGACGGAGTACCATGGTGGTTGAGGGAGGAGATGAGATCGTCTTCTGGTTCTGAGAGGGGGAGCATTGTGGGTGAGGGTGAGCGGAGGTTGGAACTTAAAGAAGCTTTGTAGTGGTTCCAGTGGCGCTGCAATTGGAAGAACTGCTCGAGAATATGGAGATTGTTATTGGGATTTGGAGGAGTTTTGGGGGTTTGTTCGCCGTCTTCCATTGGAATTTGAGTATTTGAAAGTGGTGAGAGATGAAAACGGGATTTTGATTAGAAACTGCCCACGTTCAGGCTCTGATGGTTATATATTTACATCGTGTTGGTGATTTGTTTGAATTTTGATTTTGATTCGGCCGTTGGGATTTCATCCGCTGCGCGCCTCGCCTCAGCTAATACATACGTTTCCTCACATTTAACTAAAAAAAACTTTATACTGAATAGCAGATTTCATGGAGGAATTATGATTTGGTCTAAAATCAAGAAGCACAACTGCACATAACAAGAATACAGATATGAAAAAAATATATAATATAATAATTGTAATAATAATATATAAAACGAATAAATAACTAAAATATAAAAAGACTAAAATAGAAATTGGTAAATTCTCCACTAATTTTTCAATATTTTGAATTCCTCATCAACGTATGTATCTCTTAAAAAACCCACCAAATGTCACTAAGAAAATTTGACAAGTAGGTGGATTACATCGTTAATAATAGGGTATAATCTCGAGACACATAGATAACATTTGAGGTAATGGGGATATGACACATGGTAAATGGACACTTAAGTATAAGCATCTAATAGACATCTATTACTATAATATTTATAATACTCCACTTAGAAGCCCATTATATATAGATGAAATATATCTCATTAAAACTTTACTAAGAAAAAAACCCACTGGGAAAAAATCCTAGGGAAGGAAAAATAGTACATATTTCATATAATCTAATACTGTTAAAAAGAATACAATATATTTACTCCCTCATGGAAAGATCACTTGAGATCTTTGAATCCCACATTCCAATGTTTGTACATCAATTTTTCAAAGGTTGCGGTTGGTAATGTTTTGGTAAATAAGTCTATCAGGTTATCCTTCGAATAAATTTGTTATATAGTGATGTCATCATTTTCTTCAAGATCATGAGGTTAGAAAAGCTGGGGTGAAATATGTTTTATTCTATTTCTTTTAATATATCATCTTTTGATTTGAGCTATGTAAGCTATGTTGTCCTCGTATAATATTATTGAAATATTTATATTGGAAGATAAGCCACATGCTCCACAAATGTGTTGAGTAATTGATCTTAGCCATACACATTTTCGATTAGCCTTATGAATTGCAAGGATTTTAGCGTGATTTGAAGAAGTTGTTATTATGGTCTATTTCACTGATCGAAATGATATAATAGTTCCTCCACATGTGAATAGATAACCTATTTGAGATCTAGTTTTGTGTAGATCGAATAAATATCTAGAATATGCATAACCCCCAAAAACGATGAAAATGATACTTTTGTTGTCATTTTTCAATTTTGACAGTATGTATTTTGATGGTCATTCATTTTTCAATTTTGGCCGTATGTGATTTGATGGAAAGGTCCAAGAAAAATGTAAATCACGTGTATTGCTAATTTTTAAGGAAAAATACCATTTTCATCTCTTTGTTTTTTTTTTTAATTTTTATTTAGTCCTTAAATTATATCAAATTTTGATTTATTTGAATAAAACAAACTCATATCAATCGTTCATCGGAGATTGTTGGAGTTAATATCCTAAAAAAAAAAAATCTCATATGTCATGTAGTTTGTAAATACAAATAACATATCTAATAAAATAAGAGATATTTTATTAATGTTTAGACTGCATTAATTAAATGCAATAAACTAAAATCCAAGGTTATTTTATGAAACTTAAACATGTATGTGGAGACATAAAAGTGGATCATGTTTAAGTGATAACCCAAATGGTTTGTAGTAGATGGATATGGTCGAATACCTTATCCTAGTGACACTATGAATACGACCCACTCTGTATATATTACAATTGTTGCAAAGTGCTACAAATGTTCAGATCCTGATTGTTCATGTGAAGACATGCGAGCGTGAGCATTCTATACAAGGAGTTTGTATAAGATTAGACCACGAAATGAATAGTCTCTCTATATAACACTATTGTTAGAAGAGACTTACATTTCACTAGGATGACCATAGGGGACTTGACCTTAATCCTGAGTGAGTTGTGAACTCTTGTTTATGAGGGCAATCCTTTGATTTGCATGGATGAGAGTGACCTTATTAGTCAACTCAACAAACCTACCATTTTGGGGATCTGTTCGAATAGGGAGCTGGGAACACAACTACACAAGATGGAGTTCACTCATTCCTGTCCTTAGGGAAAGTAGATAAATTGCTCCCTTAATAGTTGATTTTGGGTCTTGAACATTGAGGCCTCAACCTCTCACTAGCCCAAGAGGTGTTAGTTTATAGTTGGACTATAAATTGTTTGTTCATTAGAGAAACAGAAGGAATAATATCCCTCCATCTGTGGAATTACCATAACCATCACGTGGGGACCACAAGGCCGGAGTCAAAGGATCTGCTCCTATAAATACCCCAGTGATTTCAGAGAAAAGTATGCTATTTGATACTGGGCTAAGTGCTGTAAGATTTTAGAAGAGAAAAGGCTGAGTTGAGTGCCGAAGAGAAGAAATCCGGGAAGAGAACGAGATAAGGTCGAGAGGTGAATCTCAGATCCGGTCTGTCATATACCCGATCGAAGCTCTATGTAGAGACCCCTGCTACTGGTGGAGCAAGCCTGAGAGGGAAGCTCTTCCTGCCATTGAAACCATCCGATCTGGCAAGCAGATCTCCTGTCTCTTATACACATCTAGATGTGTATAAGAGACAGATTCTGATCTATCGAGAGAAGGTCAGAAGAGTGCGTTAACTAAAGTGAGTAGTACTTCCAGACATAGAAGCAACCTTGCGTTCATTACATTAGACTCTGTTTCACCATAGACATGTGGGAAATGCGGCTGATCACTGAGAGGCTGTCTCTTATACACATCTAGATGTGTATAAGAGACAGGTGCAGAATTGAAGATGTCATTCTGATCTATCGAGAGAAGGTCAGAAGAGTGCGTTAACTAAAGCGAGTAGTACTTCCAGACATGGAAGCAACCTTGCGTTCATTACATTAGACTCTGTTTCACCATAGACATGTGGGAAATGCGGCTGATCACTGAGAGGTGTACACCTGTCTCTTATACACATCTAGATGTGTACGAGAGAAGGTCAGAAGAGTGCGTTAACTAAAGTGAGTAGTACTTCCAGACATAGAAGCAACCTTGCGTTCATTACATTAGACTCTGTTTCACCATAGACATGTGGGAAATGCGGCTGATCACTGAGAGGTGTACACTAAGAGAAGAGCGGAACAGTATTTGTACCTTCAATTCAATTAAGAACTTGCGTTGTTTGTAATACTTATCTTTCTCTTTCTAATCTTCTCACAAGACTTGTCGTCACATCCCACATCTTTGCACAACCTTCACAGCCAACCTTAATCCTATTATCTTGCACATAAAGCCTGTATCTTGTAACATCTAGCTTAGGTTTATTTTATTTTTATGTCTTATCGTATCTTTACCGCTTTCCTTTATTTTATTGCAATTTACATACTGTACACACCTTTTATAAAGAATTAAAAAAACCTGGTCGCATATACCATGAACATACCACAATAACTGGCACCACTTCCCCGTGTTCAATCTCGGATCACACCGAGAAACTTGCGATGGAATTACATTTGGTTCCATCGTAAGGAAACTTGTGACAACGCAGGGCATACTACCTGAGCAATCCCTAATTAACGTATAAATAGTAGTAGTATCGCATCATTGTGAGCATTTAATATCATACACATATCCCATCGCATTACAAGTTTATAGCGCTATTGCCGGGGAACTGGTCAACGATTTATTGTTTGAGTGGCTTTTGGTATTTTGCAGGACAGATCTCATTGTATTGGTTGTTTAACATGGAGAGCGGCCTGGTGGTTTATGAGTTATGGTGCTGAACCAAAATTCGTAGCTGACCCTGAGATCGAGCGAACCTTCCGCACGAGGATATGCTAGAATAGGAATCGACGAAAAAAGGCGGCCAGCATGGCAAATAATAACGATAACACGGTGCTAAATGTGAATAAAAGGGTTGTTTGACCGGCCCAGGATCCCATATTCTTGGCAGCCGATCGCAATATCCCAATGCGAAACTATGCGACACCTAACCTGTATGATTTTTCACCTGGAATCTCAAGGCCAACTGTTGAGGAGAATGCCCGCTTTGAGATCAATCCGGTCATGTTACAAATGATTCAAAACGTAGGGCAGTTTGGGGGTCTACAAGGTGAAGACCCACATGCCCACCTGACCAGCTTAATTGAGATTTGCGGCAATTTATCCCTACCTGGTGTGACTCCGGAGAATATTAGGTTATATTTGTTCCCTTACACCTTGAGGGATGAGGCTAAGAAGTGGGCTTATTTACTAGAACCCAATGAAATCATGTCATGAGGGCAATTGATTGAGCGGTTTATGAAGAAGTTCTTCCCACCAGTTGTCAACGCAAGAAGATAGAAGGACGTGCTGAACTTTGAACAAAAAGAGAATGAGACCATGAGCACCGCCTGGGTGCGATTTAGAAGATTGGTGAAAAACTATCCGCATATCGGGATTCCTAATTGTGTCCTGATGGAAACATTCTATAATGGTCTGAATAGAGCAACGCAGGCTGTTGCTGATGCCTCCGCGACAGGAGGTTTTATGGACAAGACATACACGGAGGCCAAAGTCATCCTTGATCGCATTTCGAGGAATATGGATGACTGGATAGATGATGGATATGGAGGCCGAGGTACCTGTCTCTTATACACATCTAGATGTGTATAAGAGACAGCAACATCCCAATGCGAAATTAAGCGGCACCCAACCTGTATGATTTTTCGCCTAGGATTTCAAGGCCTATTGTTGAGGAGAACGCAAGGTTCGAAATAAAACCGGTCATGCTATAAATGATCCAAAATGCAGGGCAATTTGAGGGTCTGCAAGGTGAAGACCCACATGCCCACTTGACCAGCTTTGTCGGAATGTGTGGCAACTTCTCATTACCTGGCATAACCTCGGAGAGTATTAGACTATATTTGTTTCTTTACACCTTGAGGGACGAAGCCAAGATGTGGGCTCACTCACTAGAGCCAAACGAGATAACATCATGGGATCAACTGGTGGAGCAATTCATGAAGAAGTTCTTCCCACCAGTTGTCAATGCAAGGCGATGAAAGGACGTGCTGAACTTCGAGCAAATGGAGAATGAGACCATGAGCACCGCCTGCGAGGAATATGGATGACTGGATAGATGATGGATATGGAGGCCGAGGTACCGATCGAAGAAAAGCTGAAACAACCATTGTCCCGGCAGAGACAATGACTACATTGGCCGCTCAGATGGCCACGATAACCTTGATCTTCCAATCAATGGCCATTAATCAAGGAGCCATTGCTCTACAATCAGCGCAACCCGTTGAGCTGGCCGCAATTGGCTGCGTTAGCTTTGGAGGGGCTCATGGAGCTAAAGGATGGCCGTTGAATCTACAACAAGTGTGTGCTATCCAGAACAACCCATTCAGCAACACCTACAATCCGGGGTGGAGGAGCCATCCTAACTTTGGTTGGGGCGGCAATCCCAACCTAGAGGGGCCATGAACCATCAAGGGGGCAGCAGAGGGAATCCTTCGTTTCACCATAATCAGGGGCAATCAAGACTGCAGAACCAACAACCTTCATCATCATCTAACGCCTCGGAAGGATCGTTGGAGGCGCTGCTGAAACAATATATGGACAAGAATGATGCAGTAAGCATCCTTTATACGAAATCTGGAGATCCAAGTGGGCTAGCTGGCCTCTGAGCTGAGAAGTCGGACACCTGGAACACTGCCCAGCAATTCTAAAACCCCGGGATCAATAGGGAAAGAGTAATGTCCGTGAAGACATTGAGCAGGCAAGCCTGACCGCCTGTGGGGATGTGGATTGCGAGCATCAAAGACAAATGCAAATTTTCAGTTCATATCTCAATACTACATTTATTCTGCTTTACTAAATTCCTTCTTTGATTTCTGAGCCAAGTTTTAATGATTCATTTAATGCAAATTTTGACTCTTGAATTTCATTCTTCAGTTCTTCTGTGCATTTAATTCATTCTGCCTTTAATTCTTTGAGTTTTCTGTAGTCAGCGTATGATCTTTAAAATGATTGAGTCATAAAGAAAAATAAACAATAATAATAATAAAAATAAAATACCTGTGTAAAACATAAGTTACGAAAATAAAACATTAAACAACAAGAAAGCAAGATGATAGTGGACGCATCCCGAACCTACTAGGAATGCATTGTGATCACCTAACTCAACTGTATTGAGTTGAGGGGTGTGTTGCACTCGTATATGTTCTTTTCCCGTCCTTAGCCAAATGCACTATATTGAGGTATCCTCTAGAAATGTGTTGGTTAAGGGGTTTGTTGCGGGGATATATGCTTTATGCCCGTCCTCTGCAAAGATGTAGTTGCGTTATTGAACACAATGCGTTATACCTTATCATGCGTCCATTCAAATAAAATATTAAAGAAAATTTTGTCTGGTAATTCGGAAAGAAGGTCAATCAATTCGTATCCCCAAGCAATTATGGCCTGGCAGACGAAAAGACGCTTTTTCTGAAAATTCCATAAATGCGGGAGGTGGAACGACATGCCTGTTGAGATGCTCGAGGTCAGTCGCCGCACAAATCACATTGGGCCCCACCACGGCCCGACCTATAAATACCCCCTCCTCTGTCTTTGGAAATTCTTTATCAGCAAATCAGAACCCTAAACATTTTACTTTCAGAACCCTTTCTTCTCCTAAAAGTTCGAAGTCTACCAGACCTTCCAACCCGTTTCAATGGCTGACCAAACATCAAACCAACCCGCTTCACCTTCCATCCATGCCAAGCAGCCATGCGAGAGGCAGCATTCCTGGCTGCCAGTCGCAGGCTTTCCACATAAGCCTGTTCTATCCTCAGACCCACCAGAAGAACCCAAAGAAATCCCTTAGCCACTAGGCTTCCTGCGTTCAAAAGAGTAGGAAGCACTGAAAGCTTGCCAACACCAACATTGTTCGTCTCCACTGAAAGTGAACGGAAGAGGCGAGATGACACGTAGATGTTTGGCATTATCTTAAGCACCTTAGAGTAAGGAAGAGGATTGCCTGAGGCAGGGGTTGTAAACCAGCCACTACCTAAGGAGGAGGAGACGGTAGTTGTGGCGAAAGAAACGATAAAGGATGGAGTAGTGGTGGTGGAAGATGTGGTGGTTGAAGAAAAAGATAAAGGGAATGATGTCCTGGTCCCGGAGACTCCAGAGGCCACCATTATCGCAAATTTTTTTGATAAGCCTCCACAAATGGAAGAAGAGAAGATTGCGATCATTGAAAGAGAAGAAAATGAGATCACAGTTGAAGAGGCCGGAGAAGCGGAGATAGAGTTAATAACCCCTGACCTTGCGATGGAGGAGATTGCAGGGGGTGTGCTGCCAGAAGAGGCCAAGAAGGAAGAGTTGAAGGCAACTGAGGCAGAGAAGGAAGCCGGAGTTAGATTGAAGAAGGTAGCAGAGGCTGAAAAGGAAGATAAGAAAAAGAAGATGAGTAAGGGAAAGAAGGTTGGAAAGGCAGAGTCATTGCATCATCACAAATCAAGAAAGAACAAAGAGAAAAAGGATGATGATGAAGATGAAGAGGCCAAGAAGAAGAGGAGAAAGAAGAAAGAAGAGAGAAGAGAGAAGATTGCGCCGAAAAGAGAAGAGGCGCCTGAGAGAAGAAGAAAAAGCAAAGCAGAGGGTTGTAAGCCCCGAGAAGGATGGAGAGTCGACCTCCGTAAGGGAGGATAGGGAGGAAACAGCGCAATTGATGGAGCCGCCGCAACCTGAAGCAAAGCAATTGGTTGCGGTGGACAAAGGTGAAGAAACAGATGGAACACCCCTAATGGACCCTCAACAATTAATGTTAGCACTAAAAGAGGAGGAAAGAAGAAGAAAAGAAGAAGAAGAGAAGTAAGAAAAGATGGAGCAGGGTAAGCTCATCATCGCAGAAGGGAACAGAAGAAGAAGATTAGAATTTGAAGAAATGCGAAGAAATAACTAGCTTGCCCGACTTGAAGGGATCCGAAAACGCGAGGAGGATCAGTGCCTATTGCTATCCTCTGAGCATTTTAAAGAAGAGTTCGAGAGAGAAGAGAGAGAGGCAGAAGAAGAAGAAATGAGGAAGAAGGAAGAAAAGGAAAGACTGCTTTTGGAAGAGAAGAGGAGGAAGAGCGAAGCTAACAAGAAGCGCTTGTATAAAAGTAAGGGCAAAGAACTCGCTGAATGCGAGAAAGAGGAACAAAGCAAGGAGCGGGAAAAGAGACTAAGGCAAGTAGCCCGCCTTGCGCTAGCAAGAGGCAAAGACGTAGCAGAGAGCAGCAGGCTTGCATCGGCCAAGAAGCGATCAGCTAAAAGAAAGAAGAATGATGACATGCTGATCGAGATGGGCTTCTACCCTGCGCTGACCCCACTACCTGATCTCATCATGAGTGTCATTGTAGAGCATGGGTGGGACACNCCCTGCGCTGACCCCACTACCTGATCTCATCATGAGTGTCATTGTAGAGCATGGGTGGGACACTTTTTGTTAGTGCCCATCCATCATCATGCCTCAGGTAGTGCGAGACTTCTATCGCGGGCGTCTGCACGGAAATAGGAATGCGGTGACTTTTAAGGGCGAGATAGTACACTTCAGTGCAAAGGACATCAATGGACTTTATCAGATGGGGGACAACCCTGATGCACCAGGGAACAAGATTATTGATGATCCTACAGAAGAACTGATGAGAGACGCGCTGAAGGTACTAGCACAATCAGGCACAAGATGGACAGTCTCCCCTAAAGGCATCCGCACTCTAGAGTCTTAAGTCTTTGCTGCTGGAGGGAAGGCTCTGGGTGTATTTGGTCAAGAAGCAGCTGATCCCAACAACTCATGACAGAACTGTATCAAGAGATCGAGTGATGGCCGCATATTGTATTGCGCGGGGCATTCCTATTGACGTGGGAAGGTTGATCGCAGGCCAGATCAGAACACTAGTGAGGCATATACGGGGGCAGTACTTCTTCCCATGGATCGTCTCAAGTTTATGCCTAAGTGTGGGTGTAGGCATTGATGAGGACCCAGAAGTCCACAGCCTTATCAACATCAAAATTCTGAGGATGCTTCTCAAGGATTCCCCACATTGCCCGAAACTGCCAGCAAAGAGACCTGCGATGGATTTGAATGCACCGTAGGAACCCATACTAAGAAGAAGAAAAAGAGAAGATAAGGGAAAAGAGAGGGTACATGAGTCACCAACGCATGATTCAGAGCTCATAAACCTCTTCCCTTAGTCATCAGATCTCCAAGCCCTCCAAGCCCGCTAGCGCAAACTTCCTCCCCTCTTCATGAACCTTGAACCTATTACCAATCTTCCTCTTATTCCCAACTTTTCTGTTCAACCAGTAGCCCCACCTTCACCAACGACTTCATCACCACATTCCACTACCCCATCGCCACAAGTTGATGACCCACACGCTTTGGGTGAAGGCACATCTGCCCAACCCAAAAACGGTGCTGGCGAGACATCGCAGGCACAACCATCCTCCATCTCCTTGGTTGCTGAGCTAATGAAATGAGAACCTTCTTCGCCCAACTGCAAGAACTTGTCTCTCAGTAGCGTTACTTCTTCAACCATCGATTTGAGGTAACAATGGAGCGCATTGATAAGATTCAACCAGTGCTGCAACTTCAAGGGAAGCACTCATCAATATCTAGTGCAGTATGCACAGGATCTTCTAACACCAGCGGCAGATAGCGGAGCGCAATCAAGAATACTTCAACTTTCTCACCGTCTATCTGCATGGTCTGATGGTGCCTCCACATCTAAGGCAACCCTTTATTTTTTATGATGGCTCTGTTGCACCGCCTTAATACCCTCATCCAGATCCCCTTGCTCTTCAACCATGGTTTTTATTCTTTCTTCAATTTTAAGTTTTAATGCAGCCATTCTTTAATTACATTCAATTCTTTTATTATTTTGTAACTCTACCAAATTCTTTGACTCTTGTACAGGCATGAGAAAATTTTGTTTGTAATGCGACCATTTGTAATCTATTCACATACTTTTTTAATAGTCAATACAATCAAAGTACATAATTCATTCTACTCTTTGCCTGCGCCTCTGTCTTTATCTTCCTTTGTTAATCGTTTTTATATTTGTACTCTTGTATTTTTACGATCTTCATTGCATTGCTATGATGTATTATATGTTACACTTAGAAACATTTTCCATACTCAATAAATTTTGACTAACACTTAGTTAACTCTAAGTTTAGCAATACTTTAACTTTTATCTTTCAAAGTCCTGCTCAAACCTTCTTTTTGAAATTTTCTTCTAAGTATTTGTCTAATCTATCCAAACAATGCAATGAGAACCTTGCTCATCTTTAAATTTGGGGGTGGGGAAGGTCTGAGCAGATGAACTCAGAAGTATGCAGTATTTCAGAAAATGCGTCCCTTTTCGTTTTCAAAAAAAAAAAAAAAAAAAAAGCAAAACTCCAATGTCAGCGCAAGAGAAAATTTCAAAACTGTTCCCAACCTGATAAGAGTTTAGTTGTGAAAGAAGCCTGCTCGTAGTTGGATGATCTTATGACACTCGTAGGAGCAAGCCAAAATGAAAGGTGGGTTTCCAAGAACAACGTAGTATAAACCAAGAGGAGAAAAAAGAATGCAAGGGACAACTCCTTTGATTATTATGAGTTAAAGTTAGAACTGGCACACTACCATAGTTGGATGTTCGCATGACACCCATGGGGACAAGCTAAAACGAAGAGTGTAACCATGACCAACTGTCTCAAAGTGAATAAATGACGCAAAGTTTTGCTCACCGCATATAGATACATCAAGTTGTTTTGATAACGAAGAGATAAACTTTCTATTTTGAAAACTCGAAAAGTGTCTTTGAGCAGAATTTTGTTATATAGAAGAATAAAATAAGGCTTTCTAAGAATTAGCAAGGATAGAAGGGAAGTGCAATGTCAGGTAATGTGCCTAAGTGTAACATTTGAAGCAACCAATCATCGTAGAAATATAGGATAGGAATGGAGCATGATTTCCTTAAGTAGAAGATATGCTTAAGGACAAGCATATATCTAAATTTGGGGGTGTGATAACTTGTAGAAATACAAGTTATTCATTCCACCTTATCTAGATATTGCGGCCAAAAGTTAGTAATTATGTGCCAATTGTATGAAAATTAACCTAGTATGATAATAATTATAAATGTTTGCAATTACACCCATTAACGCCAACAAGATGGAGGACAAGCCAAACTTTACTCTATTTTGCAGGAGACCAAGTCACCGCTTGCGCTCAAGGCTCATGAGAAACTAATCAACGTATCTCTGTCACATTGCGCCCGTCGATCAACCATGAAGAGACGATTACCGAAGTCATGACACAATGCGACAGTTGGTCAGAGCTACGCTTCGACCGCATGCGGTAATAAGAACAAACATCACATGTGAACCCATGATCGAAGGATGCAACTGAGCAACGCGAAAGCGGAGGATTGAGGCACGTGTACGACTAACGGTTGTGTAGAATTAATGGTCTGATTGCATAACAGAAGGAATAATATCCCTCCATCTGCGGAATTACCATAACCATCACGTGGGGACCACAAGGCTGAGCTGAGTGCTGTAAGATTTTAGAAGAGAAAAGGCTGAGCTAAGTGCTATAAATACCCAGTGATTTCAGACAAAAGTATGTTATTTGATACTGGGCTAAGTGCTGTAAGATTTTAGAAGAGAAAAGGCTGAGCTGAGTGCTAAAGAGAAGAAATCCGGGAAGAGAACGAGATAAGGCCTGTCTCTTATACACATCTAGATGTGTATAAGAGACAGATCTACCACAGACATGTAAGAAACGCGGCCGATCACTGAGAGGTGTACGCTAAGAGAAGAGCGAAACAGTATTTGTACCTTCAATTCAATTAAGAACTTGCGTTGTTTGTAATACTTATCTTTCTCTTTCTAATATGTTCACAAGACTTATCGCATCCCACATCTTTGCGCTACCTTCACAGCTAGCTTTAATCCTAGTATCTTACACATAAAGCCTGTATCTTGTAACATCTAGCTTAGGTTTATTGTATTTTTATGTCTTATCGTATCTTTACCGCTTTTCTTTATTTTATTGCAATTTACATACTGTACACACCTTTTATAAAGAATTAAAAAAACCTAGTCGCATATACCATGAACATACCGCAATAACCGGCACCACTTCCCTGTGTTCGACCTCGGATCACACCGAGAAAATTACGGTGGAATTACACTTGGTTCCATCATAAGGAAACTTGTGACAACGCTGGGCATACTACCTGAACAATCCTTAATTAACGCATAAATAGTAGTAGTATCGCATCATTGTGAGCATTTAATATCATACACATATCCCATCGCGTATCTAAAATGCTTCATAATGTTGAAATGTTCAACACTGCAACTAGCCAAAACAAAAGAAGGAATGTTTCTCCAAACGAAAACGCTCATCTTTGGCATCTAAGACTATCAGTATCTAAAATGCTTCATAATGTTGAAATGTTCAACACTGCAACTAGGCAAAACAAAAGAAGGAATGTTTCTCCAAACAAAAACGCTCATCTTTGGCATCTAAGACTAGGTCACATTAATTTCAATACAATTGAGAGATTAGTTAAGAATGGACTTCTAAACGAGTTAGAAGAAAATTCTTTATTAGTATGTAAGTCTTGTCTTGAAGGAAAAATTACAAAATGAACTTGTATTAGAAAAGGTTATAAAGCCTAAGAATCCTTGGAGTTTATACATTCAGACTTTTGTGGTATGGTGAATGTTAAAGCAAGGGAAGTTTTGAATATTTCATCACTTTCACTAACAATTATTCAAAATACGGGTACATTTACCTAATGTAACACAGGTCTAATACACTTGAAAAATTCAAGGAGTATAAGGTTGAGGTTGAGAAATTGTTAGGTAAAAGGATAAAAACACTTCGATCAGATCGAGGTGGAGAGTACATGGATGTAAGATTTCATAACTATAGAACATGGAATCACATCTCAATTCTCAACGTCTGGTACACCTCAAAAGAATGGTGTATCAGAAAGGAGAAATAGAACCTTACTAGACATGGTTCATTCCATGAGTTATGCTTCTCTTCCCATCTAGTTTTGGGGTTATGTAGTGGAGACTACAACATACCTTTTGAACCAAGTTCCATCAAACAGTATTTCTAAAACACCTTTTGAGTTATGGAGAGATCGTAAAAGTAGTTTATGACATCTTAGGATTTGAGGGTGTTCAGCACATGTGCTTGTGGCAAACCCAAGGAAATTGGACCGCTTTCAAAATTATGCCTATTTGTAGGCTATTCCAAGTAAACAAGAGGTGGTTTATTTTTTGATCCAAACGAGAATAAGGTATTTGTATCGACAAATGCAACCTTTTTAGAGGAAGAACACATTAGAGAGCATAAATCATGGGGTATGATTGTATTGAATGAAATCATCAAAGACACTATTAAAACTTCAACAAGAGTTGTTGATATTACTTCATCAAGTAAAACACATCCTACTAAGGAGTTGAAACGGCCTCGACATAGTGGGAGGGTTATAACTCAACCCACTCGCTATTTGGGTTTAACTAAAACTTAAAGTACATACTAGATGATAACGTTGAAGATCCATTGTCTTACAAGAAAGTAATAGAAGATGTTGACAAAGATGAATGGATTAAGGCCATGAATCAAGAAATTGAGTCTATGTACTCCAATTCTATCTAGGAACTTGTAGACCAACCTGATGGGGTAAAACCAATAGGTTGCAAGTGGATCTATAAGAGGAAAAAAGGTGTAGTTGGAAAGGTGCAAACCTTCAAGGCTAGATTAGTAGTAAAGGATTATACCCAGGTTGATGGGGTGGACTATGATGAAACCTTCGCACATGTTCTATGATAAAATCTATCCGAATTCTTGTTTATTGCCACATATTATGACTATGAGATATGACAAATGGACGTCAAAACTACTTTTTTTAATGATAATCTTGAAAAGATAATCTACATGACTTAACCAGAAGGATTCATAGTACATGGTCGAGAGCAAAAAGTTTGCAAGCTAAATCGATTCATCTATGGATTGAAACAAACATCTCGATCTTGGAATATGAGGTTTGACGTTGTGGTCAAAACCTATGGCTTTAATCAAAATGTTGATGAACCTTGTGTTTACAAGAAGATCATTAACGGTTCAATAGCATTCTTAGGAGCAAAGAAGAAGCTTCCATCTCTGACACTCTCCTTAAATGCCCCAACATCACCAGTTTCTATTCCTCAAAACTTGGTAAGTCCAAAGAGGAAGTCAAATAAAATGAGAAAAGTGAAGCAAAATCTGAGGCAACACCATCGACTTCCGAGGTAAGTATGTTGTCTTTGCCTTCAATTGAACCTTATATACCTAAAGCTTCTTTCCCTAGTAGGTTGGTGAAACCGAAGTAGGAAAATAAGGATGAAGAACTGATAGAGATGTTTAAAAAGGTTCAGATCAATATTCCCCTCCTAAATGCAATTCAACAGATTCTAAGGTACCCTAAGTTTCTCAATGAGCTTTGCACAAAAAAGAGGATAGGTAAGGACAAATAACATATGATGATAAATAAAAATGTTTCGGCTTTTCTTAAAAGAAATATGCTTGAGAAATATTGTGATCCAGGTATGTTTAAGTTGCTCTGTGTTATTGGTAATAGAGTTATTCAACATGCTAGGCTTGATTTAGTAGTCTTTATTAATGTTATGCCTTATCATGTATACAAGGATCTTAAATTAAATTATCTGCAAAAAACTATCGTGTGCATTCAGTTGGTCGATAGATCTTATATTCAGCTTTTATGAGTAGTTGAGGATGTTTTGCTTCAAGTAAAAGACTTAATTTTTCCTATTGATTTCTATATTTTGAAAATGGATAAGATTTCTACACCTGCTTCTTCTACCATTTTGTTAGAGAGACCATTTAGGAAAACTGCAAAAACAAAAATTGATGTTGATAAAGGATGTCGATCTGTAGAATTTGATAGAGAAGTTGTCTCATTCAATGTATGATGCAATGAAGTTTCCTGAAGAATATGTCTCTATGCATGATTAAAGCTCATGATTTTTTGGATGACATTGTTTTGCATGATGAGGATGTTTCTGATGAGTTGATTGCCCCTGTATTGATTTGGATTCACATGATCTATCTCTTTCTTTCGTTAATGTTATCAACAATGATAAACCTTCTTCTAACATTGGCCTTGGTAATTCGCAAGTACAAGGGATTGAGTTAAAAGCTCTCCCTATTCATCTAAAGTACGTGTACCTAGGCGAAGGAAACACTTTTGCTTTGATAATCTTCAGAGAATTGACACCAACCCAAGAGGGCTCTAAATGGATGAAAACCATAAGGCATGGCGGAAGCCAAAACACAGAACCCAAACGTATTTAAAATCGGCATTTAAAATAGGACAATTTTGCATTGGAATAAAATAGAAAAATAGATTAAGCATGTAACTTTTGACAATAGAATTTCTCTATTGGGAATTGGGATTGGGCACACTTGGAGTTCTCCCTATTCTTACAGGGAAATTGAGGAGATGAGAATTGTGAGATTCTCTTTTTTTTTTTTTTCTTTTGGAATTGGGAGGATGGGGGAAGACAAAAAATGCAGAGATTTTTGATTATCGATCAATTGATCTTCTCTGCCTTTTTTTTCTTTTGTTTTGATATAGAGAGACTAGGAGAAAGAGGGTGAAAGTGAGGAGACGTTGGATTCATTCCACATCTTTAGTAACTCCCCTACATAGGGAGTTACATTTTATATAATTAAGATTAAATAAATAAAAAGAATAACCATTTAAATCATATTTAAATAGTTCCCTCTCACATAACCTATAGTTTTAATGTGCATTAATTTTAACCTATAATTTTGATTTAATCAATTTAATTAAATTGAAAAATTCAATTAAATAAAATAATTAATTAATTCTCCAATTAATTAATCATCCTATTAAATATCACATATTTAATTTAAGTTTCTCATTTGAATCATATTCAAATATATTTCTCTCATTTAACCTATAGTTTTAATGTGCATCCAATGCACATCATTTTTAACCTATAGTTTTTAATATGAATCTTATTCATATTAAATTTATATTTGAACTCCTTTCAAATATTTTGTTTTCTCATTTATTAATTTTTATTAATTTTGAATCATATCCAAAATTAATAATATAAATCTAAAATTGAAATTTATATTAAAATGTATCAACATATATTAAAAAATTCCCAAATCTAAATTTGAACATTTCATATTCAATTTAATAATGACTTACCTCAATACCTTTTACAAGCTAGGAAGGGGACCTAATGGACCTGCAGATCAAAAGCTCCAACGATGTGAGATTAATTGGCTAAACTCATTAACCAAATTAATCAATATTTGCTAACTGTAGGTACACTCCACTAAAGACCCACATCTGCACTCTTCTCACTATAGATATGTTTTTGTGTCCACGAATATAGACCAATAATAGCAAGTTAGTCCTTCAAGAGTGTTCGCAACATCAGCTGGCTCAAATACCGTTTTACCCCTGGGTTACCTCTACATCCTTAAGTACCAGTGCTCCTTTAATGAACAACTTGTTTATGGTCCAACTATAAACAGAAACCCTCTCAGGCCAGTGAAAGGGTAGGACCCTTTGTTCAAGTCCCGGAGACACCACTTAAGGGAACACTCACCCTGAAGTCGAGAATGAGTGAAATCCATCTTGTATGATTATGTCGATGAACTGGCATATTGATAGACATATTGAGTTGACGAACTGACCACTTTCACCCAAACAAATCAAAGGACAATCCCTCTGATCGAGCTAAAAATAGGTGTTGTGAATTCTATCTTACCCAAAGCAAATGAAATTTATAATACTCTAACTACAACTAAAAATAGCACATAGCAATAGTGGATTAAGAGGTTGATCCCAAGAGAGCCTCTATTAATTGACCTAAAATAGACTAATTGAATTCCAAAATGCAAAGGATTAAACGGGGGGAGTTGTTTATTTTAGAGAACTAGAAACTAACCAAATGAAAAGCATGATTTGATATAGGAAATTTAGTAATGAGAGAAATAAGAGAGATTATGAGATAAGATTCAATGAGAAATGAAATCTTGGAGATTTTATGTAAACTAGACAATTTTATCATGGACTTAACAAGGAATGATGCAATTAGATTATTCAATAGTTCATTAAGAATAAATCTCTAATATACTAATTGCTAATTTAACAATTAATCCTAATCTAGGTCATAATTGCTTCCTAAAGACATTTCACAATTAATTATTAACTTGTATTAAACTCATGGGTTTTCTTAACTATACCAAATCTTGAAATCAAAAGACTGAAAATTCAAGATTGATTGTATGAATGTTCTGAATTAATAGATTCTTTAAAAAAAAAAGAGGAAAAGAAGTCCACATTTTCGATCAAGATTCTTAATTCTTGCAACCTAATTACAATTTTTTTTATAGAACTATGTAATTTTTCATACAAAAATTGATTAATCTTGAGTTGTTAATTCATTTTAATCAATTTGATTCGAAATCTAATCAAGAACATTAAAAAGAAAGTAACTACATGAAAGAAATTCAAGGAAAAGTCTCAAGAAAGTGCCAATCTACATAATTCCCCAAGAAAAATAATTACCTACTCATGGATGGTGAAATTCTTCAAAGAATCCATTGATAGTTGCATAATTGGTATAATAATTAAATACAAATTTACAGAATCTCTCCAAAATTTACAAGAATAGCTCTGTAATTTCGAATTCTCTCTAAAAATTGAAGTTCCCTATTTTTGAAATCTAAATCGAAGCCCTTTTTTGTTCTGAAGAATGTTCAGCATTGCAACACTACCCTATAGAAGTCCAACGTTATGTTGCGCAGGCTCACGCACACGTTTTTATTTTTCCATCAATTTCTAAAGCGTTGCAACGCTGCAAAGAGCATTACGACATTGCCCTATTTTATAGCAAAATGGTGCATTTTGTCTTCAAACGTCGAGCTAGCGCCAAGCTTAGTGTTGTGGGGAGCGTTGGATGCTATAAGCATTGCTAAAGTGTGTTGACTTGTTCTTTTTGAGGGGCAAAGTGGTAATTTGTCTTAGCTCTTCTTCTACTTTAGCCTTCAGACCCGAGTTTTTCCTCCCAAACCCGAGAACCTGGCGGTCTAATCCAACTCGATCCTTGATTGGTTTTTTCCTCGTTCCTCGTGTGCGACCTGGTTCCTTCAGTGCCCCGTGCGCTTGTAGTCTATCAGTGAACCGAACAGCATGAGGCTCCGACCTGTACGCTCGCTTTGCAACCTGTACGCTCCCACCCATTGACCGTGCCAGCGTGTGTTGACCAGCCGATCCAGATGGTCTGGATCGGTCCAGTTGACCTGGTTGAGCCGGTTTGAGCGTTTCAAACTAGTTTTTGGTGTTTTCAAGTCGGTTCGAGTGGTTTTTTACCAGTTTGGGTTAGTTCAAAGTGTTTGAAGCCGATTCGAGGGAGCTGCTTGTTGAATTATGTAATGATTTAGTTGTTTATTTTCTTTTACAAAACCGGTCCACTTTAGTGTTGTTTACTTATTATGCATGTTATGTATAATATTGTTTTATTATATGTGCATAAAGTATACCATATATTTTTTAAAAAAACCTCAACATAGGATAAACATGTGGCATAAATTTTTTATATATTATAAGTTTTATAATGTATATAGTATGCATGCTTAATTTTAATATAAGTGTTATATTAAAGCATGTTTGTTTAAGGAAGCATGTTATAGATGAATGTTCTATGGTTATAAATGTTATAGTTTATTTTATAATTATTATAAAATGACCTATACTTTTAAATTCTATAATAAAGATAAGATGCATGCTCACCTAGGGTTAACCGGTGCAATTCAATCACCTTTTTTAAGACTTAGAATTGTTGGGATTGATGTCCTAATTCTCCCGGAGTCTCATAGTTTGTAATATATACATATTGTTATGAATAAAATAAGAGTTATTTTATCTGGCATTTATTCATATCCAATAAACAAAACTCCATGGTTATTATATGTAAAATTAAGCATGTATATGAGATATACAAGTGGATCATGCCTTAAGTGATAACCTAAATAGGTCTGTAGTATAAGGATTAAGGAGGGATACCTGATCCTGGTGACACTAAGGATACAACCCACTTTGTAGAGGTTTGCAAGTGTTGTGAACTACTACAGATGGTAGATTCTAACCATTCATGTGGAGACATGCGAGCGAAGGTGTCCTATCAAAGAGTTTATATAAGACCAGACCACAAGATAATTCGTCTCTGTATATAATGTCGTTGATACTGGAGACTTACATCTCACCTAAACGAACATAGGTGACATGACCTCAATCCTGAGTGTTTTAGAAACTCTTGCCTTTGAAGGCGATCCTTTGATTAGTATGGGTGAGAGTGGCCAAATTTTCAACTCAACATACCTACCTTTTTGGGGACTTGTCTGATTTGGGAGTTGGGAACTCTGTTACACAAGATGGAATTCACTCCTTCCCCGAAGCAGGGGTAAGTAGATAGATTGCTCCCTTAAGGGCTGATTCCAGGTCTTGAACATAGTGGCCACAACTTCTCTTTGGAGGAAAGAAATCAGTCATAGTAGAACTATGACTTGTGTTCATTAAAGGGACATGTGGTACTTAAGAAGTTAGATGTAACTACAGGGGCACAAAGGTTATTGGCCTAGCTGTACTCACGAGCAATCTGTGAAAGGTTATCGCACTACTGATTGGTTGATATGGACACATAATATATTTATAGTAAGGAGAGTTCAGCTGTCGATCTTTAGTGGAGTGCATGGCAGTTAACGGATCGTGGATCTCGTGACTAAAGAGTTTTGTCAGTTATTCACGTACCGTTGGAGCTTCAAGCTACAAGTCTATAAGGTCCCCTTGGTAGTTCAATGGATTCAAGTTGAGAATTAGTTCTTGGTGTTGATTTGAAATGTTCAAATTGACAAGAGGTAATTCAATTATATATGATATGATCGGTATGGTGTATGAGATACTTCAAGTGGAGGATTAATGTAAATGAGATTTACATTAAGTACCATGAAATTGAAAAAGAGCTATGGCTTATATGTTTCATGAGATGAAATATTAAAACTATAGGTTATAAATATAGTATGGTAAGTTGGTTATCATGTATATTTATAATAATAGTAATTATTGGATAATTATCTTTGTTTCTCTAATAATCAATTGAGTGGGAGGTTATTGGTAGTTTCATGGTAACCGTGAGATAAAAGGAAAAATATTTTCCTAAATTTAGTATGATTTTTTTTAGATTTTCCATTCTGGGAAAGAAGGAATAGTGATTCACTAAACGATAGCTGAAGAGAGGCTAGACGATTGTGGAGTGACACTACATGATAGTTCACTCAGCTGGCCTTTAGCTAAACGATCATGGAGCTTTTGCTAACCGATTGCATAACATTTGTTAAACGATTGAGCATCGTCTATATGATAGACCTTGTCATCTCCCACTTGCTCAATCATTTACACGACTGTTCTTCCTCCAGTATCTTCCTCAAATCAAGTCCACACAGAGCCCACACTTTTGGATTCTCACACCGAGAATACCAAGTAGCCATTGTGGTGGTGTCGTACTCAACTCGACATAGTTCGAGGTATTTGGAGGCCATTCGTTGAGTTCGCGGTGTTCGTGTGGAGGCTATTGATTGATCGTGCTATGTTGCAGTCGAAGTGTTTAAGTGTTCGTCATTGCTGTCTTGCTGATTGATCGAGAGTTCTGGATCAAGGGAGATTAAAGATGGGTCTTCAAAGGTATGTTTATTCTTTCCCTTGATTGTTTTAAAAGCATGCTATAATTTTGTTTTATGCATAGCTTGTATGTTTCTGTTTATTGATTGTAATTGTGTATGTTCATATACGAATGAAATTTGGAACGATTATTCTGCTGCTCATGGAAATCCTTATATCCGATTTCCTTCAATTGGTATTAGAGCCAGGTTGTTCTGCTATTCTAAATTTCACTTCTGTTTTGAACTCCTTTTACAGTCATGGTGGGTTTTCTACATTGCGCTTAATTGTCAAATGCATTTGTGGATGGCGTTGATGAATGTTTACGGGTTAATTGCCTCTGTTTAAAGCTTTCTTTAAATTACAAAGTGTTAATTTGTAAGGGTCCCTGTGTTTTTGGGCATAATTAACATGCAATCAAGTCTGTAATTCAAAGTGATTGAGTTTGTCGAATTGTTCGTGATGAAGTTTCGAAGCATGGAGATGTGGTTCTCAGTGAAGAAGAAGATCAAGAGTTGGTCGTGTCGTGTAGCCTCAGGTAAAAGATCGTTGGGATTTAACTAAACAATCGTGTAGATTTTTCTATGTGGTCGTGTAGTATTTACTAAATGATCGTTTAACTAATGCTAAATGATGAGTACTTTATCGCGTAGCATTCGTTGCCCGATCACAGAGACACTGAAGGTAAATGATCGAGTGGGAGCATTTGATGCTCATCGTTTAGAAAAATTCGTGCACTAAACGATCATGTAGGTAGCATACTCATCGCATAATTACTGACTACACGATTACAAGGTATACGATACGACGATGCTCGCTCAGTAATTGTTTAGACGATTGTGCTTCACTGCATCATTGTCATTTAGACGATCATTTAGAGATTGCGTTAGGCGTTGCGCACTACACGATCATGTACCTCATGCTTCGTCACATAGTAAAAGGTACACAATCATTTAGCTCTGGAATAGTAGGTAAACGATTGAGTAAAGCATTTACTCTTTCGTGTAGACGATCGCGGGGAAGTTTGGTACACGATCAATGGAGACATGTTGCTTTGCCCGAACGGTTCAAGACCCGGTTCGCTTTTTTGAACTGAAGACTCTTGTTTTTGTAATAGTTAGCTTTGGTTTTTTGAATTTTGGGGCAATTTTTCCCGGTTCATCAATATTTCGTTTAATACACAGGAGATGTATGTGGTTTGTATGGCAAAGTGTTTGACATATAGTTTTGAAACCCACTTTAGGTTGTGCAATTATTCATGCATCATGTATTATAACTGTTATAATATGGCATGATGAAATAACAAGCAAGCATGCGCATGCATCATGAAAATATAAGAGTTATATTTTTGCATGCAGTAAGCATATTCATGCATCGTCTTTATAAGCCTTATAGTATAAAGGTGAATTGGAAACATGTTTTGCTTAGTTCGTTGCTTGTTTGTATAAGAGTTATATAAAAAGGTAGCAATGAGTGAACAATGCATGGAGCATGACATTTAGGCTGTTTATAATTTTTATGAATGCCTTGTATGTCTTTACTCTGCGTTGTGTATGGTTCTGGTTGTTTATGTTATAAACTTTATAATAGAAATTAGAACTAAAATCGATAAGAAAGAGTTGCATGCAAACTTAAGGTGAATTCATGTTTTAAAAGGGTTTTAAAATTGGATTGAGATAGACCTAAGTTCAAAGGTTCTAATGGGATTAGCAACCTAGTTTAACATTTTAAATCGGTTTAATAAGATTAAATTGATTGGCTTAAAAGATTAAAATTGTATTAAATCTATCTATAAGGGACCTTTTGTCTAAGGCGGGTTCTGTCTAAGCTGGGGTACTTAAGCTGACGGAAACGGAACACCCCTACCTAGGAACCTACCTAGAAAGGTGAATTAAATACATTTTCTGCAAGCATGTGATAGTTGGTCAAAGACTCCGTTAAAGAGTTTAAAGGATGATGATAAATAGTTGTTTCAACTATACCAAGGTAAAAGTTACCCTTTGGCAAACCTAAAAAGTCACTTAGTTAAAATCCTTAGCCGTGTTTTTTTCTAAGTAAACTAAACCTTATGTTATTAAATACTCAGTGGGAGGAAGAGGTGTATCTGATATGTCAATAATTCCACTCAAGTTTCTCTCTAAATGTTCATGCCATGAGATTCATGCTTGGCCTCATGGTGCCTTGGGAGCATCCCCCTTCGGATGGTGTTTGCATGAGTCAATATCAAAGTAGACGAAGAAAGTGTTTATTGTAAATGGGTGAAGGGTGTGTCTCAACACGTCCTACGGTCTCTGTCATTAGTTCACTCCGTGAGATCATTCTGTACTCCCTCGTGGTGCCCTGGGAGCGTCCTCTTTTAGATAGGTTTTGTATAGTTAATCAAGATCAAAGTGAACTCCAGAAATGGATAGGGTCACTTTTTTGCCCCAATCGGATTTTTTCCCTTCGGATTGGCTGCTTTGGGTGGAACTCTAAGGCCTAAAATGGCGGGTCACACTTACGGAATATTGTTAAGTAAGTTAATGATTTCTTGACCAAATCAATGATGGCTAGTCGTTATAGAAGCAAGAGTTATTTTGGTATTAATGGCTGGTTGAGCATGTCTCAATTCAGAGGAGGGATAATTGACCTCCCTTCGGCGACTTTTATCCTAAACCTTTGAAGCGTCATTGTGAAACTAGATGTCACATGGGATTCATGTTAGTTTTGCTAAACCTTATTGGATGTTGTTTGTTTTTTCAATGGGTATTTGCTTAAAACTTAACGTAGGTCAATGTGTTTTTTGTTTTCAGCAACATGTTTGTATTTCCATTTAATGCCTCTAGTTTGACTGGTTACATACAGTGGAAAGAGTCTTGTAAAACGTATTTCATGGTAAACGACCTTGAATTTGTCATGGTTGAGGAATGTCCTCAAGTCTCAACCCTTGATGCACCGCGAAGTGTTCGTAATGCATATGAGGTGTGGATGAAGGCTAATTCATTGGCCCGACTTCACATATTGGCTAGCATACCTGATGTTTTGGCCAAAAAGGATGAGAACATGGTCATTTCACGCGAGATCATGGACTCGTTGTAAGAATTGTTTGAACGTCAGTTCTTATTTTTTGAGCACAAAGGGATGGATGACAAAACCAGTAGTGTCAGTTCCCAAGTTAAACTCTAGGAAAAGGAAGCAAGTGTTGCTGACTCTGTTGAAGTTCATGGAAGAGAAGTGCTCTCTGATATGGAACTTGGAGCTTATTTAGGTTCTGATACTAATCCCACTACTCTTCAAAAGAGGAGGATGTGTAAAGACAGTAAATGTGATTTATTGCTCTTGGAGACGTGTTTGGTAGAGAATGATGATTCTACCTAGATCCTAGATTTGGGTGCTACTAATCACGTCAATTCCTCTTACCAAGGATTCAGTTCCTGGCAAACATTGCCACAGAAAGAGATGACTCTTCGAGTGGACACTGGTGTGGTTGTTTCAACTGTTGTTGTATGCAGGCTGAGGTTATTTTTGGACAAGAAACATTATCTGTTACTGGATAATGTTTTCGTAGTTTCTTATATCAAGAGGAACTTAATCTCGGTTTCTTGTCTCATTGAATAAGGTTATATCGTCTCCTTTTCTAAGAATAAAGTGTTTATTTTCAAGAATGGTATGGAGATTAGTTTTGGTTCAATGGAAAGTAACTTGTATGTACTAAGGCCATAAGTCATAAATGTTGGGATTGGTGTCCTACTTCTCTCGGAGTCTCGTTGTTTTGTAAAGATACACATTGTTCAATGAATAAAATAAGTGTTATTTAATTCTGGCATTTACTCATATCCAATAAACAAGCTCCTTGGTTATCTTATGTGAACTTAAGCATATATATGTGAAATACAAGTGAATCATGCCTTAAGTGATAACCTAAATCGGTCTGTAGTATAAGGATTAAGGTGGGATAACTGATCCTGGTGACATTACGAATACGGCTCCCTTTATAGAGGTTTGCAAGTGTTTTAAACTACTACAAATGGTAGATCTTGACCATTCATGTGGAGACGTGGAGCGGGGGTATCCTATACAAAGAGTTTGTATAAGACCTGGACCACGAGATGACTAGACTCTGTATATAATGTCATTGATACTAGAGACTTGCATCTCACCTAAACGACCATAGGTGAACGACCTCAATCCTGAGTGTTTTGTGAACTCCAACCTTTGAGGGCGGTCCTTTGATTAGTATGGGTGAGAGTGGCCAGATTTCCAACTCAACATGCCTACCTTTTTTGGGACTTATCTGATCTGGGAGCTGGGAACTCAATTTACAATATGGAATTCACTTCTTTCCTGAAGCAGGGATAAGTAGAGAGATTGCTCCCTTAAGGCCTGAGTCTGGGCCTTTAACATAGTGGCCACAACTTCTCTTTAGAAGAGAAGACTTAGTCATGATAGGACTATGACTTATGTTCATTAGAGGGATCAGTGGTACTTTAGGAGACAGATGTAACTACAGAGGCATAACGGTTATTGGCCCAACTGTACTTACGAGCGATCTGTGAAGGGTTGTTGCACTGCTGATTGGTTAAGATGGACACGATGTATGAGTATCGCTAGTTTCTATATCATCAGAAAAAATTATGACACGTTTGGCTTTTCTTGAACGAATTTCATGATCTTCCGCCAGACTTTCCTCGTTTTCTCCTTCCTCTTGTTCTAACTCGTCGATTAATGTGTATGACCATCGAGGAAATTTTTTACTGATTTCTCTTATTCCAATCAAGTTTTTACGACTTGCTTTAGCGTTGTAAGTAGTTATAACTGCATCGAATAAAAAGTTTAAAGATTTTATTCCATCTTCTGACTCAATTTTATCTTCAATTTGTGGGTAATTAGTATTAAGAAAGATAGCATGAATCTTATTTGTCCAAACGTTCTCACTATAATTTTTTCTAGAAGTTTCATTTATAATTGAGAATGAAAAAACAAAATGGATTCGTCTGCAATAAGGTCCGCTTAACATCTGTAGTAAGGAGAGTTCAACTGTCGGTCTTTAGTGGAGTGCCTGATAGTTAACGGATGGTGGATCCCGTGACTAAAGAGGTTAATCAGTTATTCACTTACTGTTGGAGCTTCGAGCTACAGGTTCATTGGTGGCTCAATGCATTCAAGTTGAGAATCAGTTCTTGGTGTTGATTTGAAATGTTCAAATTGACAAGAGGTATTTTGATTATATATGATATAATCGGTATGATGTATAAGATACATCTAGTGAAGGATTGATGTAAATAATATTTACATTAAGTACCATGGAATAGAAAAAAATTATGGTTTATATGTTTCATGAGATGAAATATTAAAACTATATAGTTTTTTTTTTTTTTTTTTTTTGGTTATTAAAATATAGTATGATAAGTTGGTTATCATTATATTTATAATAATATTAATTATTGGATAATTAATACTTTTTCTTTTTAAATAACCAAAGTAGTGGGTGGTTATTGGATCATGATAACTGTGAGTTTAAAAGGAATGTGGTTTTCCTAATTTTACAAATTTTTGAAAAGGTTTTTGAGTTTTCCTCTTGCGAAAAAGTAACTCACGAAGTTGTCAAGTAAATACCGATTTACTAAACGACGGTTAGGCGAGCTAAATGATCGTGCAGATGCGAGCTAAACGATCATGCCTTATTTACTAAACGATCACATAGCTTTGCTAGACAATCGCTGGCCCAAGGTAAACATTCGTGTAGAGTCTGTAGCGACAGGCTGAGCTAAACGATAGAGCTAAATGATCACATAGCTTTTGCTAGACGATCGCATTAGCTTTATCTAAACGATTGAGCATCGACCTATACGATAGGTCTTCGCCATCTCCCACTTGCCCAGTCGTGTACGCGATCGTTATTTCCTCCATTTGTCTGCCTCATACCAAGTCCGAACAGAGCCCACCATCTGGATTCTCACACCGAGAATACCAAGGTCACCTTGTTGGTGGTGTCAGAATCAACTCGACACTGTCGAGGTTTTCTAGAGGCCATTCGTAGTGCTGTGGAGGGTTCGTGTTGCGGAGGAGTTTGTGACCAAGAAATTGTTGAGGACGAGCGATCAAAGTGCGTATAGTAGCGTGGAGACACTTCTGCTATTGTTCGTAGAGTTTGTCTCCCTTGTTCATTTATTGTTCATGCTAAAATTTCTGCATTGTAATTGTATAACTATTTGTATTCAAGTCGACTGTAAATATATGTTCATTCATGATTGTAATTTGAGTCTTTTTCCGCTGCTTATGGAAATCTCATTTCCGATTTCCTTCAATAAAAGCCTTATTTAACACTGAAATGTTCAGTACAGTGATAACAATTAAAAGACCAAAGGTTTCTCCTAAGGAAAACGCCCATCTTTGGCATCTAAGGTTAGGTCACATCAACCTCAATAGGATTGAGAAGTTGGTGAAAAGTGGACTTCTAAAGAGTTTAGAAGAAAACTCATTACCGATGTGTGAATCATACCTCGAAGGTAAGATGACCAAACGACCTTTTACTGGAAAAGGTTACTGAGCCAAGGAAGCCTTAGAGCTTATACATTCTGACCTCTGTCGTCCGATGAGTGTTAGAGCTCAAGATGGGCATGAATATTTCATCTCTTTCATAGATGATTATTCAAGGTATGTGTATCTCTACCTAATGCAACATAAGTCTGAAGCCCTTGACAAGTTCAAGGAGTATAAGGCTGAAGTTGAAAACTTGTTAGGTAAGAAGATAAAAACACTACGATCTGATTGTGGTGGAGAGTATATGGAATATATGATAGAACATGGGATTGCATCCCAACTCTCGGCCTTAGGTAAACCTCAGCAGAATAGTGTATCAGAAAGGAGAAACAGAACCTTATTAAACATGGTTCGGTCTATGATGAGTTATGCTCATCTTCCAGACTCGTTTTGGGGTTTTGAAGAGGAGATTGCATGCTACATTCTAAACAACGTTCCCTCGAAAAGTGTTTATGAAACACCATTTGAGTTGCGGAGAGGCTGTAAAGGTAGTTTACGCCACTTCAAGATTTGGGGGTGTCCGACACATGTGCTTGTGACTAACCTGAAGAAGTTGGATCTGTGTTCGAAAGTTTTCCTCTTTGGAGGCTACCCTAGAAAACGAGGGGTGGATACTTCTATGATCAAAGTGAGAACAAAGTGTTTGTTTCAACAAATATTATCATCTTGAAAGAAGACCACATAAGGGATCATAAGCCACAAAGTAAGCTTGTTTTACGTGAGATTTCTAGTGACACTGAGACTACTGAGGGTTCAACAAGAGTTGTTGAACAGACTGACAGATCAATAAGAGGTTTTGAGATCAGTACATCTAGTCAACTAGCTCAAGAGTTGAGACTACCTCGATGTAGTGGGAGGGTTATGAACCCACCGGATTTCTACATGGGATTGATTGAAGCCCAAAACATCATTTCTACTGATGGGGTCGAGGATCCATTGTCTTTAAAGAAATCAATGAAGGATGTTGACAAGGATGAATGGATTAAATCCATGAACCAGGAAATGGAGTCTATGTACTTCAATAACGTCTGAGAGCTTGTGGATCCACCTGATGGGGTAAGACCTATAGGTTATAAGTGGATCTATAAGCGAAAGCGAGGTGTAGATGGAAAGATGCAAACCTTTAAGGCTAGACTCGTGGCAAAGGGTTATACCCAGGTTGAGGGAGTTGACTATGAGGAAACTTTCTCATCTGTTGTCATGTTTAAGTTTATCAGGGTACTCCTATCCATAGCCACATTTTATGATTATGAGATATGGAAAATGGACGTCAAGACTGCTTTTCTTAATGGTAATCTTGAGGAGACCATCTACATGGCTCAACCAGAAGGGTTTGTAGTTCCAAATCAAGAGCAAAAAGTTTGCAAGCTTAATAGGTCCATTTATGCGCTGAAATAAGCGTCTAGATCATGGAACATTAGATTTGACAGTGCGGTCGAATCATTTGCCTTTGATCAGAACGTTGATGAGCCTTGTGTTTACAAGAAGAACATTAATAGCTAAGTAGCTTTCATGGTACTGTATGTGGATGATATCCTACTCATTGGGAATTATGTAAGGTTTTTGACTGAAATTAAAAAGTGGCTAGTTGCCCAGTTCCAAAAATGTTTGGGTGAGGCACAGTATGTTCTAGGGATCTAGATCATTCAAGATCGTAAGAACAAGAGGTTAGCCTTGTCTCAGGCATCGTACATCAATCAAATGTTGATCAGGTACAAGATGCAGGATTCCAAGAGGGGTTTGTTACCCTTCAGGCATGGAATCGTATTGTCTAAGGATCAATGTACTAAGAAACCTCAAGAAGTTGAGGAGATAAGATGGATTCCCTATGCTTCAGTTATTGGAAGATTAATGTATGGAATGTTCTGTACTAGAACCGAAAATTGCTATGTAGTAGGGATTGTTAGTCAGTATCATTCTAATCCAGGATTTGATCACTGGACGGCAGTCAAGATGATCCTCAAGTATCTTCGGAGAACAAGGAACTATATGCTCGTGTATGGAGATAAGGATTTATTTTTTATAGGATACACAAACTTTGACTTTCAGATCGATAGAGATTTTCATAAATTGACATTAGGGTTAGTGTTCACTCTGAATGGAGGGGCTGTAGTATGGTGAAGCATCAAGCAAAGATGTATTGCAGACTCCACTATGGAAGTCAAATACGTAGCCGCTTGTGAAGTAGCTAAGGAGGCTGTTTGGTTGAGGAAATTCCTTTCAGATTTGAAAGTTGTTCCAAATATGGATTTGTCAGTCACTCTCTATTGTGATAATAATGCAGATGTGGAAAATTTGAAGGAACCTTGGAGTCATTGTCGGGGCAAGCATATAGAACGGAAATACCACTTGATCAGGGAGATTGTGCATCACGGTGATGTGATTGTCACGAAGATTGCGTCGAAGCACAATGTTGTTGATCCCTTTACAAAGGCTCTCACGGCTAAAGTGTTTGAGGGTCACCTAGAGAGTCTGGGTCTGCGGGACATGTGGCATCTTGTCTAGGGCAAGTGGGAGACGATACTGGGGTATGCCCTAGTTTATTGAATATTGTACATGTATTTATCTTGTATTATACATTAGTCTCCTGAGGCATTAGGACAAGTGGGAGATTGTTGGGATTGATGTCCTAATTGTTCCGAAGTCTCGTAGTTTGTAATATATACATATTGTTAAGAGTTATTTTATTTGGCATTTACTCATATCCAATAAACAAAGCTCCTTGGTTATTGTATGTAAACTTAAGCATGTATATGAGATATACAAGTGGATCATGCCTTAAGTGATAACCTAAATAGGTCTGTAGTATAAGGATTAAGGAGGGATACCTAATTCTGGTAACACTACGGATATAGCCCACTTTGTAAACGTTTGCAAGTGTTGTGAACTACTATAGATGGTAGATCCTAGCCATTCATGTGGAGACATGCGAGCGGGGGTGTCTTATACAAAGAGTTTGTATAAGATTGGACCACGAGATGATTCGCCTCTGTATATAACGTCGTTGATACTGAAGACTTACATCTCACCTAAACAACCATATGACATGACCTCAATCCTGAGTGTTTTGGGAACTTCTGCCTTTGAAGGCGATCCTTTGATTAGTATGAGTGAGAGTGGCCAGATTGCCAACTCAACATGCCTACCTTTTTGGGGACTTGTCTGATTTATGAGCTGGGAACTCAATTACACAAGATGGAATTCACTCCTTCCCCGAAGCAGAGGTAAGTAGATAGATTGCTCCTTTAAGGGCTGATTCCAGGTCTTGAACATAGTGGCCACAACTTCTCTTTAGAAGAGAAGACTCAATCATAGTAGGACTATGACTTATGTTCATTAGAGTGATCTGTGGTACTTAAGGAGTTAGATGTAACTACAGGGGCATAACAGCTATTGGCCTAGCTGTACTTACGAGCAATCTATGAAGGGTTATCGCACTGTTGATTGGTTGATATAGACACATAATATATCTGTAGTAAGAAGAGTTTAGCTGTCGGTCTTTAGTGGAGTACTTGACAGTTAACAGATGGTGGTTCTCGTAACTAAAGAGGTTAATCAGTTATTCACGTACTGTTGGAGCTTCGAGCTACAGGTTCATAAGGTTCCCTTGGTAGCTCAATGGATTCAAGTTGAGAATCAGTTCTTGGTGTTGATTTGAAAAGTTCAAATTGACAATAGGTAATTCGATTATATATGATATGATCGATATGGTGTATGAGATACATCAAGTGGAGAATTAATGTAAATGAGATTTACATTAAGTACCATAAAATAGAAAAAGAGTTATGATTTATATGTTTCATGAGATGAAATATTAAAACTATAGGTTATAAATGTAGTATGGTAAGTTGGTTATCATGTATATTTATAATAATATTAATTATTGGATAATTATCTCTTTTTCTCTAATAACCAATTGAGTGGGAGGTTATTGGTAGTTTCATGGTAACCATGAGATAAAAGAAAAAATGTTTTCCAAAATTTAGTATGAACTTTTTTTAGATTTTCCATTCTGGGAAAGAAGGAATAACTCACGGTGGCTATCAAGTGAATGAGATTTACTAAATGATAGCTGAAGAGAGACTAGAAAATCATGGAGCGACACTACACGATAGTTCACTCAGCTGGCATTTAGCTAAACAATCGCGGAGCTTTTGCTTAATGATTGCATAGTATTTGTTAAATGATTGGGCATCGTCTATACGATAGACTGTGTCATATAGACGAGAATTTAGCTAATGAGAAGGCCCAGGTTTACATTTTTGCCAGATGAGTCAAAGCTAATGAGAAGGCCCAGCTTTACATTTTTGCCAGTATATCTGATGTACTGTCTAAGAAACACGAGAATCTAGCTATCGCAAAAGAGATCATGGACTCTTTGCAGGGCCTTTTTAGACAACAGTCCACATCTGTCATGCATAACATAATTAAATTAGTTTACAACCGCAGAATGAAGGAAGGAACCTCCGTAAGGGAACATGTTTTGAACCTGATGGTTCACTTCAATATTGCAAAAGTGAACGGAGCCGTCGTGAATGAGAAGAGTCAAGTTGGATTCATCATGTAGTCTCTTCCGAAGAGATTTTTCAATTCAAAACAAATGCCATGATGAATAAGATATAGTATAATTTGACAACACTTCTCAACGAACTCCAGATTTATGAATCTTTATTGAAAAATAAAGATTCAGAGGCAGAAGCAAATGTCGCTTCCACTTCAAAAAGGAAACCCTAGAAAAATTTGTCTTCTGGGAGTAAATTTGGCCCTTCTTTTTCCAAAAATAGAGGTATTCAAAAGAAAAAGGAATGAAACTGGGAAGGGGAAGGCTCCAGCTGCACAGAAAGGAAAATGGAAGTTGCCAAAGGAAAATGTTTTCATTACAACGAAAATAGGCATTGGAAAAGAAATTTCCCTAAATATCTTGCCGAGAAGAAAGTTGAAAAAGAAAGACAAGGTAAATTAGATTTATTGGTTATTGAAACATGTATAGTGGAGAATGAAGATTCTACCTAGATATTGGATTCAGGGGCCATTAATCATATTTATTTTTCTTCTCAGGAAATTAGTTCCTGGAGGCAGCTTGAAAATGATGAGATTACTTTTCGTGTTAGATCAGGGGAGCATATCTCAACAAAAGTAGTGGGAGTTATTAAGTTAACTTTTGGAAATATATACTTGTATTTAGAAAATGTTCTTTATGTACCTTCTTGTAAAAGAAATTTGATATCTATTTCCTATTTTTTGGAAGATTTGTACAAAGTAAATTTTTGTCTTGATGAAGTGTTCATTACAAAAAGAGGTATACAAATCTATTTTGCAATCTTAGAAAGTAACTTATATAAGTTAAAACCATCTAAAGTTGAAGTTGTATATAACACAAAAATGTTTAAAACAACTAAAACTCAAAGAAAAAGGTAACGCATTTCTCAGAGTACCTATCTTTGGCACTTGAGACTTGGTCACATTAATCTCAATAGAATTGAGAGACTGACTAAAAGTGGACTTCTAAACAAGTTAGAAGATGTCTCTTTACCACCATGTGAGTCATGTCTCGAAGGAAAAATGACAAAAAGATCTTTTTTCTGAAAGGGTCTTCGAGCCAAATAAACCTTAGAGCTCGTGCATTCGGACCTCTCTGGATCGATGAATGATAAAGCACGGGAAGATTATGAATATTTCATTAGCTTTATAGATGATTATTCAAGTTACAGTTACATTTACCTAATTCATTTTAAGTCTGAAGCTCTTGAAAAGTTCAAGGAATTTAAAATCAAGGTTGAGAACCAATTAGGTAAATCTATTAAGAAACTTCAATCAGATCGAGGTAGGGAGTATTTGGACTTGACATTCTAGGATTATATGATAGAACAAAGGATTCAGTCACAATTCTCTACACCAGGAACACCTCAGCAAAATGGTGTATCTGAACAAAGAAACAGAACCTTGTTAGACATGGTTCGATCCATGATGAGTTATGCTCAGTTGTGTAACTTGTTCTGGGGGTATGCAGTAGAGACTGCAGCTTACATTTTGAATAATGTTCCCTCTAAGAGCGATTCAGAAACACCTTATGAGTTATGGACAGGACGTAAAGCTAGTTTACATCATTTCCGAATCTGGGGTTGCCCAGCACGCGTGTTGGTGCAAAATCCTAAGAAATTGGAACATCGTTCAAAATTATGCCTGTTTATAGGTTACCTTAAAGGAACGAGAGGTGGTCAGTTTTATGATCCTCAGGATGATAAGTTAATTGTATTGACAAATTCCATATTCCTAGAGGAAGACCACATTTGAGATCATAAACCCCTTAGTAAACTAGTATTGGAAGAGATTTCAAATAATGCTATAGATGAATCAACTAAAGTTGTTGATCAGCCTTGCTCATCAACAAAAGTTGTAGATAAATCAAGGACGTCTAATTCATCACATCCTACTCAAGAGTTGAGAGAACCTCGACGTAGTGGGAGAGTTATGAGACAGCCTGACCACTATATGGGTTTAACTGAAACCGAAGTCAACATACCTGATGATGGCTTAGAGGATCCATTAACCTAGAAATAGGCAATGGATGATGTTGATCGAGATTAGTGGATCAAAGCCATGGACCTTGAAATAGAGTCCATGTACTTAATTCAGTCTGGGAACTTGTAGATAAACCTGATGAGGTAAGACCTATCGGCTGTATGTGGATCTACAAGCGTAAAAGAGACCATATGGGGAAGGTACAGACCTATAAAGCCCGATTAGTAGCAAAGGGTTATACCCAGCTTGAGGTGGTGGACTCTAAAGAAATCTTCTCACCTATTTCAATGTTCAAATCAATCAGGATACTTTTGCCCACTACCTTTCTAAACTGAGATCTTGAAGAGAGTATTTCTATGGTCCAACTAGAAGGGTTCATTGAACAGGGTCAGAAGCAAAAAGTTTGCATACTGAAGAGATCTATTTATGGATTGAAACAAGCATCCAAATCCTGGAATATAAGATTTGATACTGCAGTCAAATCTTATGGCTTTGAACAGAACATTGATAAACCATGTGTATACAAAAAGATCATCAACTCCACTATAGCATTTCTAGTTTTGTATATAGATGATACCCTACTTATTGAGAATAAGGTAGGATACCTAACTAACATTAAAAATTAGCTAGCAATCCAATTTCAAATGAAAGATCTGGAAGAGGAAAAATATGTTCTTGGGATTCAAATAGTTCAAAACCGAAAGAACAAAACACTAACCATGTCTCAAACATCTTATATAGACAAGGTGTTGTCTAGGTTTAAGATGAAGGATTCCAAAAGAGGTTTTTTACCTTTTAGGAATGGAATACATTTGTCAAAGGAACTATGTCCTAAGACACCTCAAGAAGTTGAGGATATGAGACGGGTTCCCTATGCATCAGCAGTAGGAAGTCTGATGTATGCAATGACGTATACTTGTCTAGACATATGCTTTGTAGGAAGGATTGTTAGTAGGTATTAGTCCAATCCTGGTTATGAACATTAGACTATTGTTAAGAATATTCTTAAGTATCTTAGGAGAACGAGGAACTACATGCTCGTATATGGAAATAAGGATTTGATCCTTACGGGATATACTGACTACGATTTTCATATCGATATAAACTCTAAAAGATCTACTTCGGGATCGATGTTCACTCTAAATGGAGGAGGGTGAAAAGTTAGAAGAAAAGTCTGAATTTGAAGGCTTTGACTCTTGGGTAAAGCTTGAAAAATTGGCTAAGTATAACCCATGCGTTAGAGGCTAGAAAATTGGCAAGTGTTATGCCATGCGTTGGCCTTGCTCATTTGAGAGGTTATTTAGGCATGTGATCTCTCAATGCAAATTCCATAATTTCTATTTCTAGGATGCATGCGATGTATACGAAAGTGTCGGTAGGTCTTATGTCTAAGCCTCTAATCTTGTCTATGCGATGATGAATGATGAACACATACACAAGGTGACCGCATACTATCATATCCTATTTCTAGGGTGCATATAATGCGTTAATAGCAATAGAACTTATGTCTCAGTTTCTATCTCTTGCTTATGCGGTTTTAATTTGACTCTCTCAAGCCTAGATTCTAATCTGACTCTCTCAAGTCTAGTTTCTTTCTTTAGACTACTCTCTCAAGTATCTTTAAAGGGTGAATGACGCCTACATAAAGATGATCGCATAAAGTGTAAATATTAGGTCATGCTAGTTAAGTACTTCTCAACCCATTCGATAGCTACTCATGCCAAGTATGGAGAGATTGAACATAAGTTGAAATGAGATTTCTATTTCCTATAAATAAAATGCAGAATACAAAATAACAGTGGAATGTAGGGATAAGAAGCTCGGTATCAATGTCTTGCTTCCCATGGCTTTTTACACTGTCGTTTTCACTCCACTCTACCCAGCTGAATGTCCTTGCTTTTGCAAGTGTTGGCCCTCTCTCCCTTTGTAACGCTTCCCAGCAATCTTTCGAGCTGTCCAAAAATTATCTCTCGGCTTCTTCGTCTATTAGCTCGTCTCCGTCTTCTAAGTATAAGTATGAACAGACTAACGACTCTCTATCTTGTATATGATCTAACTTGTTAACCATGGTGGCCTTCAGTATTTATAGAATTCAAAGTGAAGGAGCCTTGCTCTCCAATGATTGCAATGATGGGCAGTCATTAAATCTCTTGCTCTGATGCGTCGATTAATGGTCACCAAAAGTTGAGTGTACTTTCTACAATGTGGCGTTAACGGCTTGTCAACTAAATTCGGATTCGACCGTCATTAGCTTTTGTCCCATCATGATTTATTATGTTGTCACCTTGATGTGTCGTCTTTATGCGACCACCTTCTTAAGAAACTTCCTGCAATCGCATACGATTGCATGACTTTGCGATCGCAATCTTTCAATGCGCACAGACACCTAATTCCTTGGATCGCAATTTTACTTGCGCCATTTTTCCTGCACAAAATAAGTAAATTAGCTACTTTTATGCGATGGGCTCATGCGATCGCAATTTCTTTAGTTTAGCACTTTTAGACATGATTTTGTATATTTTTACCATCGCAATCTCTCATTGTTTTACTTATTTGCACTATAATAACGTGCATTTCTACCCGTTATCACTAGGTGAAAAAGAGATAACCCTAGTAGGAAGTAAAAGAATACTTCTAGGAATTCTAATATCAGCAGTGAAGGCTAGAAAGCTGCTGAATAAGGGATGTAAAGCTTATTTAGCCCATGTGGCAGTTTTACAAAATAGGAAGCTGAGACTTGAGGATGTACCTGTGGTACAAGAATCTTAGATGTGTTCCATGAAGAGTTACCAGGTTTACCACCTGACAGGGAAGTAGAGTATTGAATTAGTTTCAGGTACAACATTTATATCCCAGGCACCATATAGGATGGCGCCAGTAGAACTGAAGGAGTTAAAAGTTTAGTTATAGGAACTTGTGGATAAAGGGTACATTAAACCAATGGGTTGCCTTGGGGAGCACCAGTCTTGTTTGTCAAGAAGAAAGATGGTACTCTCAGATTATGTATAGACTATAGACAGTTGAATAAGGTGACCATTAAGAATAAGTACCAATTGCCTCGTATAAACGATCTCTTCGACCAGTTAAAGGGAGCCATGGTGTTCTCTAAGATAGACTTGAGATCAAGTTATCACCAGTTGAAGGTGAAGGAAACAGATGCTCCAAAAACTGCTTTCAGGACTAGATATGGACATTATGAGTGCCTAGTAATGTCGTTTGGGTTAACGAATGCTCCTGCGGTATTTATGGACTTGATAAATAGGATATTTCATCCTTACCTGGATCAGTTTGTGATAGTTTTCATGGACGACATGCTAGTATATTCTAGTAGTGCAGAGAAGCGCAAGGAACATCTAAGGTTGGTGTTGCAAATGTTAAGAGAAAAGAAGTTATATGCCAAGTTTAGTAAGTGTGCTTTTTGGTTAAACCAAGTCCTATTCCTGGGGCATATAATTTCAGCTGACGGAGTCAGTGTAGATTCCCAAAAGACAGAAGCGATAGTTAACTGGGAACGACGCATGACTGTAACAGAAGTACGCAGTTTTCTAGGTTTAGCAGGTTATTATCGGAGATTCATGGAGGGCTTTTCTAAGATAGCTCTACCATTGAAAAACCTGACTAGAAAAGATGCAAAGTTTGAGTGGCTGCTAGAATGCGAGCACAGTTTCCAAGAGTTGAAACAGAGGTAGTATCAGCACCAATGTTAACTTTACCTACACCAGGTAAAGAGTTTGAGGTTTATTGTGATACAGGAAGGAAAGGTAGTGGCCTACACTTCTCGTCAATTAAAGAAGCATGAATGTAACTACCCTGTGCATGATTTAGAGTTATCAGCAGTTTTGTTGGCTCTAAAATTGTGGAGACATTACCTGTTTGGAGAACATTATCATATATTTACTGATCATAAGAGTCTAAAGTATATCTTTGATCATAAAGAGCTAAACTTGAGACAAAGAAGATGGATCGAGTTGATCAAAGATTATGACTGTACAATTGATTACCACCCAGGTAAAATGAATATGGTGGTTGATGCTTTAAGTAGAAAGACCAGGTCAGCCAAAGCTGTTATCTGTACAGTAAGAGGTGTACTAATACATAAGCTATATAGTGCTAAAGCAGCATTATCAGTTGGATAGACAGAAGGTTTGATAGCTTCATTTCAAGTACGTCCTACTCTCGTAGATGATATTCTACACGAACAGTTAAAAGATTCTTACCTTCAGAAGTTAGTTGAAGAAGTAGGTAAAGGTCTGAGGACGGACTACCAGTTAAGAGATTCTTACCTTCAGAAGTTAGTTGAAGAAGTAGGTAAAGGTCTGAGGACGGACTACCAGTTAAGAGTAGACAGCGTGCTATTGAAAGAAGGTAGGGTATGTGTACCTATTACCTTAGCATTTAAACAGGCTATTCTGGAGGAGGCACATTGTTCAGCTTATGTTATGCATCCAGGAAGTACAAAGATGTATAGAACATTAGAGAAGTCATACTGGTGGTCTGGTATGAAAAGAGAAATAGCAAAGTATGTTGACAGATGTTTAGTGTGTCAGCAAGTTAAGCCGAAAAGACAGAGGCCAGCAAGATTGCTTAATCCACTCCCAGTACTCGAGTGGAAGTGGGAGCATGTTACGAAGGATTTCCTATTTAGTTTACCTAGGACACCAGCAAGTTATTATGGTATATGAGTAATTGTGGATAGATTGACAAAGACACCTAAGTTTTTACCTGTTAAAGTTACTTTTACCCTAGACCAGTTATCAAAGTTGTATGTTGACAGAATTGTGAGTCAATTTAGGGCTCTAGTTTCGACTGTATTAGACCGAGATTCCAAGTTTACATCAAAATTTTGGCTTAGCCTGCAGAAAACTATGGGTATCAAGCTATATTTCAGTACAACTTTTCATCTACAGAAAGATCGTCAGTCTGAGTGGACGATTTAGACACTAGAGGACATGTTGAGGGCATGTGTATTTCAAGGGCAGTTGGGATACGCATCTATCGTCGATTGAATTTACGTATAACAACAGTTACCATTTGAGTATCAAAATGGCAACGTATGAGGTTTTGTATGGAAGAGCATGTAGAACTCCGGTATGTTAGAATAAATTCGGTGAAAGGAAATTATCAGGCCCGAAAATTGTTCAGTAGACGTCAAACAGTGTTAAGATTATAAGAGAAAATCTTAAAACAGCTCGAGACAGGCAAAAGAGTTATACCGACAAGTGAAGAAGAGCTACATTGCAGACTCCACGATGGAAGTGCAGTATGTTCTAGGAGAGGTGCAGACTCTAGGCAAAAGATCTGGGAAAGGTGCAATATGTTCTTGGGATTCAAATAGTTCAAAATCGAAAGAACAGAACACTAGCCATGTCTCAAACATCTTATATAGACAAGGTGTTGTCTAGGTTTAAGATGCAGAACCCAAAAGAGGTTTCTTACTTTTTAGGAATGGAATACATTTGTCAAAGGAACTATGTCCTAAGACACCTCAAGAAGTTGAGGATATGAGACGGGTTCCCTATGCATCAGCAGTAGGAAGTTTAATGTATGCAATGCTATATACTCGTCCAGACATATGCGTTGTAGTAAGGATTCTCAATAGGTATCAGTCCAATCCTGGTTATGAACATTGGACTGCTGTTAAGAATATCCTTAAGTATCTTAGGAGAATGAGGAACTACATGCTCATATATGGAAATAAGGATTTGATCCTTACGGGATATACTGACTCCGATTTTCAGATCAATATAGACTCTAGGAGATCTACTTCAGGATCGATGTTCACTCTAAATGGAGGAGTAGTAGTATGGAGAAGTATTAAGCAGAGCTGCATTGCAGACTCCACGATGGAAGCAGAATATGTTGCTACTTGTGAAGTAGCCAAGGAAGCAGTATGGCTTAGAAACTTCCTAAATGATCTGAAGTTTTTCCAAACATGCATCTGTCAATCACTTTATGAACCCTGAGCCCTAATTTCTCTACTTGTGTATGTTCCCTACTGAGACCGGTGTAGTGAGTTGGTTGATGTGAAAATTAATGTGTAATGGTAGAGAAAAGGGTGAAATGTTAGAAGAAAATTTTGAATTTGAAGGCTTGACTCTTGGGTAAAGCTTGAAAAATTGGCTAAGTATAACCCATGCGATGAAAGCTAGAAAATTAGCTAAGTGTTGTGCCATGCATTGGCCTTGCTCATTTGAGAGGTTATTTGGGCCTTGAAGGAAGCCAAAGTGTGGCCAAGAGAAAAGATATGCATTGGAAAGCATGCGGCAACTAAAGTCTTGAGAGGTTAGCAAAGATGCGACAACCTCAAGTGTGCAAGAGCATGAGAGCTGGGCATTGGAGTTGCGCGCGCTGGGCATTGGAGTTGCACGCACTGGACGATCGTGTAGCCAATGAGCGGTGCTACACGATGAGGCAGGCAATCATGTAGTAGTTGTTAGATCGATATGGCAACCTTAGAGGGGGGTGAATGGGGTTTAATTAAACTTTTTTTTTCTAAATTAACCCAATTAAACTAATTAATACACTTTTTATAAATAATAAGAAAAATTCAATTTATGCAACAAATAAGATGACAAATAGTGTGATAATTTAATTCTATCAAATTTTAGCAAATAAATAAGAACAAACTAAAACATACAATAAATTGCTTAAATTATTTGCAAAAATAAAAAGAAAAGAATTAGAGAAGAAGACACTGTAATTTTTATAGTGGTTCGGTCAAACTCAACCTACTCCACTCTTCAATTGCCTCTTGAGAATTTGAATAAAATTTTTTCGACTTTTTCCATGGATTAGAGCCCAACCGTTACACCACTGCTTCTTTTACGGGTTCAAGAGCAAACCCGATCCTTTCCACGGTTTAGGATCAAACAGTTACAAATGTTAGCATTTTTAAAGAACACAATACAACTCTCACTAGAGTGGATTTACAAGTTTAAGCATTCAACAAATTTATCCTCACAATACAATAACATTCTCTCAAGAATAAGATGAAAAGAGAAAAAAAATTGGGAGCTTAAAGAGAGCAACAATGGGAACTTTTGAGTTTTTGAGGATTATGAAATGTAAAATTTATTAGTACAAAATTTGGAGAGGAAGATGGTTTAGGTTTATATAGAGATGGAAAAATTTTTAGAAACCACAATTAATTTGGACCATTGGATTTTTGGAAAAGAAAAATCAATGGTGGAGATTTTAAACTAAACTAGTTATTAGATACAAACATAATATAATATTAAATTCCTTTTCTTTTGAAATTCCTTTTCTTTTTAAAATTAATCCAAAAAATAAAAAACATACCATGTGTCAAAAACTAGCCGTTAGACACAAACATAAAATAATATTAAATTTATTTTTCTTTTAATTCATTTTCTTTTTAAATTCATTCAATCCAAAAATTAAAAAAAACATACTATGTGTAAAAAAACTAACCGTTAGACACAAATATAAAATAATATTAAATTTATTTTTCTTTTAAATTTCTTTTAAATTTCATTTTTTAAATCAATCCAAAAATCAAAAGTTCATCATATGTTAATCTCTTAAAGATCCACCATTAAACCAATATGCTACCACATGTCTACATGCAAATGGTCTGGTTACACCACGTCATCCACCATGGTATTTTCTCTATAGATTTTTTTCGATCATATCGTCTTCGTTTTAGCTCTAATTTGAGTGATTCAAGAGGTGTTGGAATCGTTGTTCCAAGCTCTACGCTATGGACATATTAAAACACTAAAAATTTCATTAATTAAAAATTGAGTTTGTTATCATCAAAATATTGATTAATTAATTAATTAAAATTAATTGATTTGAGATTAAGGGCCAAAAAGCCAACAATCTCCCCCTTTTTTATGATGACAAACCATTCAAGAAAAAATAACTTGAAATACATATAAACCATATGTAGCACATAATAAAATTCAACATATCACCATAAAGATCATTCTTGAAATTCACTCAAAAAATAAATCCTCCCCCTAATTAATACAATCAAAATCATAACAAATTTATAGCATATTTTTCTTAAACTTCTCCCCTTTGGAATCATCAAAAATAATAATTAATAAAAATTTAGAACTACATAAATGTTTCCCTTAAAAACATGAGCATAAATTTAGCACAACTCCCTCTAAGAATATTAACACATGCTTTCCATATCTCCCCCTATCAAAATACCTTCTAAAAGATTTAACAAGTAAAATTATAAAATCAAGAGGCATTACAACGAATAATACCGAGCTCAAGCCTATTTTTGCAAAGGTTTTCTTCATTCAAAGGCTTGGTAAAAGTATCCGCTAATTGATTATTAGAGCCTACAAATTCAAGAGTAATATTATCATTTTGCACATTTTCTCTAATAAAGTGATGTCTAATATCAATATGTTTAGTCTTAGAATAATGTATAGGATTTTTAGTTAAATTAATAGCACTAGTATTATCACAAAATATAGGCACATTATCAAACTTTAATCCAAGATCACAAAGAGTTTGTTTCATCCAAAGAATTTGAGCACAACAACTAGCAACTGCAATATATTCCGCTTTGGTAGTGGATAAGGCAACTGAATTTTGCTTTTTACTAAACCAAGAAACTAAGGAACTACCAAGAAATTGACAAGTCCCACTAGTACTCTTACGGTCAAGTAAACTACCCGCAAAATCCGCATCGGAATATCCTACCAAATTAAATTCAACATTTCTAGGATACCATAAGCCTAAACCAATATTACCAAGCAAATATTTAAAAATTCTTTTAACTGCATGTAAATGTGATTCCTTAGGACAAGATTGAAATCTAGCACAAAGACATACACTAAACATAATATCGGGTCTACTAGAGGTTAAATAAAGTAAAGATCCAATCATACCTCTATAAGTTTTTACATCCACACACTTACACTTTTC
>NC_052350.1:12958080-12970160 GCF_009727055.1 Benincasa hispida
TCCATGAAAAATGAAGTGTCACGCTATGCTTTAATGAGAAGTGGTGGAAAGCAGTATAAAAATGGAGGTCAAACTTCAAACGATTAGTTTGATCAATTCCTCCATGAAACTTTACTTTAGTGTCATTGGAAAGCTCTGAGAGTCTACTTTCAGAGGTGATTACCTGCGAAAAGTCTAGGATTAAGGTCGGAGAAGGAGAAAAAGGACCAGAGGTTCTATTCTCGGGTGAATCCAGGCCATCGTTAAAGAATTGAGTCTCTAGGACAGACCACGAGGATTCTGAAGCTGAAATTTTGAGGTAAATTCCTGAGACAATTATTAACAAGTTTGTAGAGGAAAATTTCTTGAAATGAGCTCTAGAATTCGAGTTATTAATTTCGTGAGATGAATCTGAAATTTTATGAACAAGCAAGAAGCTGCTTGAGTTGAGTAAGCTGATAGCTCGAAGGAAATGCTTGAACAGACCAAGAGCTGAGCTTTTCCATGTGTTGGACCTACTATGTAGGCTAAGAGAGCTTGCAGTGGAGTCTTGAATGCATAAGCAGCCTTGAGGATGACCATATGCAACTGTAAGAACACTTAGAGAGAAAAGTGTTCGTTGCATAAATGGTGTTGCGTTTGTGAAGAGCGGTTGGAAGCCTTGCATGAGCCAAATCTCAAAGAAATTCCTAAGTGTCTAAAACTACAGCAAGGTGCGTTGTTGTGAAGGTCTTCAAGAGAAAGGCTAAATGCAAAGCTTACTTAAGGGTTTGTCTCAAAAGGGAGACTTATGCTAGTAGCTAATATATTCTTTTGTGTCCACAGGATTGACACCAGTGATAGAAGCATATCGACCCTTGAGGAATAGTTCTAAAGGTTGTAAGTGACTAGATATTTACAATGTTTTAAAGAAACCATGTTTTAAAGAAAATTATTCCCATGCTAGCTAGTTTTACAAAGTAATTTCCAAGCAAATCATGAGTTATGTTTTAAATGCATACCATGTATGAAAGTTTATTGAAAAACTATTTATGTGTGTTTAATTACATAAAGCATGTGTTAGTATCTTTAAAGATATGATTTCTATGTGTTATGCTTTACATGCTTTAAAGAGAAAGTCATTGTATGACTAGTTTTACTTGAAACTCGATACCAAGGGACATTTTGAGAAGGTATCCAAGCAGCTCAATACTGAGGGATGAGTTTTGAGAAGGTATCTGAGCAAAAGTACCTAAGGTATGACGGTACTTAGTTATAGCCACGTGCACGTAGGTAGTTAAAGTTAGAGATTGAGCAAAAGGGTTCTCTCTTGACTAGCAGTTGACGTTAGGATTTAACCACATCTGGGTTATTCTCAACTAAGGAACAGTTTAATGTTTTATGATAAAAATAGCTTTATATGCTTTATGCTTGGAAAATGTTTATATTGCAGTACAAGGTTACTGTAGAAATTTATATTCCAGTTTAATCTCTTTATTGAGACTTTAGCATGAGAATTAGTTTTCTTTTTTTAAGTCACTCACTGGGCTAATAAGCTCATCCCGTTTTCAAATGTTTTCCTTTCCCCCAGGTAGTGGTCAAATCCTCAGGAGGTAGCTCTGCCACTCAAGGACAAAAGTTATCGTAACCATCTGTTAGGTGGTTACTATAAATAGTGTACACTTGTTACAGTTGTTCATATGGGGACTAAGATTTTGGGTATCGGGTCTTATGAGACTAGTAACATAATCTCTCTAAATATGTTGTTTGTTAACATTTAATGTTTTAGCCTTAAAGGCATTCGTTGTGTATGAGTTTGCATGTTGGTATCAGAGTTATTTTCGCTAGAGTTATTAGGCAGTAAGTGTCAGCAAAAGGGTTGATAACTGCTGCAATCATGTCCTTTCCTAGGCTCAAAGAGTAGTCTGGGAGAGGGTGTGACACACTTTGTATTGCGATAACAGTGGGGTAGTAGCAAACTCCAAAGAACCTAGAAGCCATAAGCGCGGAAAACATATTGAGCACAAATATCATCTAATCAAGAGAGATCGTGCTAAGAGGAGACGTTATTGTGAGATAAATAGCGTCTAAGGACAATGTTGTTGATCTGTTTACTATTGATCTCCCACTTGCCCTATTGATCCGTTTACTAAGGCCCTCACGGCTAAGATTTTCGAAGGTCACCTAAAGAGTTTAGGACTACAGGTAGAATAAATAGGGCAAGTGGGAGAAATTGTGGGTTTGGGATGCCCTAGTTTATTGTATTTAGTTTTCTTTTATAGCACTCAACTTTATTGTAACCCACGAAGAGTTTTAGTCCAAGTGGGAGTTGTTGGGTTGTATGTCCTAAAACTCGTAGTTTCGTAAACAGTAAACATATATGATGTTTTTCAGACAAGTGTTGTTGATTGTTTAATAACTCTAAATCCAATAAACTACGAACCCTTGGCTATTGTCATGAATACTTGGACTTTATGTGGAGACATAAACTTGATCAAGTTCGAGTAAAATATCCTAAACCATCTATAGTACTTGAATTAGGTTGGGTACCTATTTTTGGAGATACTATTGAATACGACCCACTTTATGATTGTTACAAATGTTGTAAAGTGTCATAAACAATGCGATCAGTTCGTTCATGTAGAGACATGTGAGCGAGGGTGTTCTACACGATGAGACTGTGTAAGACAGACCACAAAATACTCATTGTTACGTATCAACATTGTTTACTGTTACACTGATTAATTTCACTTCTTGATGACCTAAATAACTTGATCTAAATCCTGAGCTGTCTATGAACTCCTATTTATTCACGATTGTCCTTTGATCTGCATAGTTGAGGCTAAGCCTAATGTCGCTGCTCAATATGCCTCCTATTTTAGGGATAAGACCGAGTAGATGGCTAGGGGATAGAATTTGCAAGATGGAATTCACTCCTACCAATTTTAGGGATAGTAGAAAGGTTGTTCCCTAGAGTTGATCCCGGGTCTTGAACTAGGGGTTGTCATTCAAACCGCAAAAATCGAATCGTTTCTAAAACTAAATCAAACCGAACTGAAAACTCAGGGAAATCGAAAAATCCGGTTCGATCCGGTTTGAAGAAATTTTGAAATCAAATTAATTCGGTTTTGGTTTCATTTTTGAAAATCGAATTTGAAACCAAACCGAACAATTTTTAACTAATATATATATTTATTTGAAAAGCATGTTATAATTTACTTAGTTTGCATAATCTGTCTGCGATTACTGTATGTTCAATCGAAATGGAATTTGGACCGCCGATCCGCTTCCGCTCAAGGATCTTCTCATGTTGAGATTCCCTTCAATTGGCAGAGCCAGGTTGTGTTCTGATTTCCAAATTCCATTTGCTATATTGAAATCGTTTATAGTTTTGTGGATTTTAAGTTCTGCATTGTGTTTAATTATTAAATATATGTGGATGGTTGTGATGGATGTTTACAAGATAGTTATCTCTGTTTTGGCTTACTGTTTAAATTACAAAAGTTAATTTGTAAGGGCCTCTGCATTTTTGGGCATTATACTTGCAATCGAGTCTGTATTCGTTAAGGTTTTGAGTCTTTTGTGAAGCTTCAGACGTGAAGGTTGCAATGCGTTTCGATGGAGAAGACAAAACAATGGTCGCATCGTGTAGCTTGAGCTAAATGATCGTTTAGATTTAACTATGCATTCGTGTAGAGTTTTCTATACGATTGTGTAGCATCTTCTAAACGATCGCATAGCTAATGCTACGCGATCGTGTAAAGTTGTTACACGATCGTGTTGCGTTGGCTGTATGATCGCGTAGGCGCTTGAGGAGTAGACAATCGCGTGGTATTTGATACTCAACGCAAGGCATGAGTGTTAAATGATCATGTAGACTATCATGCTCATCGCATAGTCATTAGCTACATGATCGCATAGTACATAACACTCGGTGCAGGCTACTCGTTCGTGTAGACTATCATGCTCATCGCATAGTCATTAGCTACACGATCGCATAGTCTACGCTACTCGAAGCACATTGCACGATCCTGTGGACTTTCATGCTCATCGCATAGTCCAAAGCTACGCGATCATTGCTACACGATCGTTTACACTTGATGCTCGTTGCTCGACGATCAGGACTTTTTCTACACGATCAAGCTACAAGACCTCAAGGCGATCAGTTCAAGACCCAGTTCACTTGTTTCGAACCGAAGAACTCCACTTTTGTAATAGTTTAGACTTTGCTTTTCCATTTTTGAGATTAACTATCCTGGTCCATCAACTTTAATTAAATATGTATGTGATATATGTTTATATTATATGTTATAATGTATGTCATATAGTTTTAAAACCCACCATAGATTATGCATTTATTTTCATGTATCATTTTATATTATAAGTGTTATAATATACTAGTATGCATGATTTAAATTACATGAAGCATGCTTATGCATCATATAATATAAGAGTTATACTATATGTATGAATGCATTATAGCATATCCATGCATCATTTATATTATAAGTGTTATAATATAAGGTTGAAAGGATGTATGGTATTATGCTATAGCATAGTTCATTACTTAATTATATAAAAGTTATATATTAGTAATGAATGAACATTGCATGAAGCATGACACTACCTTAAGTTAATTTATAATTGTAATAAATAACTCATGTATATCTTGCTTGCAATGTTGGTTTTAATTTGTTTCATTTACTTTAGAAGAGTTATAAATAAATGAAATTTAAAATTAAAATCAATAACCAAGAGTTGTATGCAAACTTAAGTAAATCATTTTTTAAATAGTTTTAAGCTATGGTTGAGATAGACCTAAGCTCACAAATTTGTGATGAGATTAGAAATTAGATTAATCTTTTAAATCGATTTACTAGGATTAAATTGATTTCAATAAAAGATTATATTTGTAGCAAATATATCTATAAGGGACCTTTTGTCTAAGGTGGGTTCTGGCTAGGCAGGGGTATTTAAGCTGACGGAAATGGAATACCCCTACCTAGGAACCTATCTGGAAAGATTAATTAGATAGATTTGCTACAAGCATGAAATTATTGATTAATATTTGTTAAAGTGTTTAATGAATGTTAATCAAAATTGTTTAACTTTCCAAAGTAAATGTTACTTTTGGGCAAACTTAAACAATCACTTAATAAAAATAATTAGCCGTATTTTTCCTAAGTAAATTAGACCCTAGGTTGTTAAAATACTCAGTGGGAGGAAAAGATATATATGATATTTTTGGGTTTTATGTCCTAAAACTCAAAGTTTGTAAAATGATAAACATTTTCTATAATCAATATACTTATTATTGATTTCATAAATTGTATGAAAGTCTAAATCCAATAAACTAAGACCCATGACTATTGCATGAGTACTTGAACTTTATGTGAAGACATAAGAGTGGATCAAGTTCGAGTAAATAGTCAAAATGATCTATGGTACATGAATAAGGTTGGGTACCTTATTCTGGTAACACCATTGGATGCAGCGTACTCTGTAGTTGTTACAAAGAGTTGTAAAGTGCTACATACGATGTGATCCTAATTTGTACATGTTATGACATGAGGAGTGGGGGCATCCTATGCAATGAGTTTGCATAAGATCGGACCAAGAAATAAGTCACTCTTACTTTATAACGTTGTTTACTGTATAAGACTGATTATTTCACCTAGATGACCTAGGTAACTCGATCTTAATCCTGAGTTAACTATGACTCCTGTTTATTCGAGATTGGCCTTAAATTTGCATAGGTGACGGTTGGCTCAACATCACTGGCTCAATAAGACTCCCATTTCAGGGGTAAGACCGAATAGATAGCTGGGGACATAAGGTGCAAGTCGGAGTTCACACCTACCTGATTTAGGGATAAGAGAAAGGTTGTTCTCTCAAGTACTGAATCCAAGTCTTGAACAAGGGGCCCTACCCTCTCACTGGGCTGAGAAAGTTTGGTTTAGTGATTGGATCACAAACCAGTTTTCATTAGGGGATCAGTAGGAGCTTGAGGAATAAGACATAATCGCAAGGTAAAACAAATATTTGACCTAGCCGTTATTACGAACAACTTGTGAAGGGTCGACTGGCTGATTATGGTTAAATCATGTGGACATAATATATCTACAGTGAGGGGAGTGCAACTATGGGCTTTAGTGGAGTGACCCATTAGTTAACAAATGGGGATTAATTTGGTCTAATGAGTTTAGCCAATTAATCTTGTATCGTTGGAGCCCATGATATGTAGGTCCGTGAGGTCCCCCTACTAACTCATAATGGGCTCGCTCTAGAATAGCATGATAAGTTAATTTGAAACGTTCAAATTAGAATTAAGGGAATTAGTAATTATATGAGATATAATTACGTATTTAATTTGAGAATTAAACAGAATAAGAGAATCTATATTTAAATATGATTTAAATATATAAAGATGGATGTGTGTAAAAATTAATTTAATATTTGATATTAAATTACTTAAGTTTTATTTAAAAATTAATTTATGAAATTAATTTTATTTTTCAATTTTAAAATCAAAATGGATTTAGGAAATATCAAATTTTGATTTTTGAGATAAAATTTGAAAAAAAAAAAAAACACAAATGGAAAAACCTTGTTTTCCATTATCCATCTTTTTACTTGCTCACACAAAAGGCATCATCTTTGCCTTGTCTTACTCCAAGCATGAGCTGTAACTCATGCAACTCTCTCCCTTGCATGTTGATCTGCAATATAATGAAGAGTTTGGAGTAAAATTCGGGCATGTAATCAAGAGAGAATTTTAGAGAAAATTCGTGCTGAAGAAGGTGTTCATAACCAAGATTGCTACTGTGAGCTTTTCTCCTTCATCCCTTGATTCAAGCTTGTTTTGAGTCCCACAACTCAATCTAAAGCACCAAGAGAATAGTAGGGAAGATCTTAAAGTGGTTTGCAACAAGATTTGGAGAAGATTGCAGCTAGAGTATAAATGAAGAAGTTTTACAAGAGGTATGTCTTGAAACTCACTTGTTTTATGCAAGAGCATGCTTTATATTTTGCCAAAATCAATGAATTAGAGTGCTTTAATGATCCTTGTGCTTCTGATGTTGCTGATACATTTCTACAGATATGTCATTTTTCCACTCAAATTTCACCCTTAATATTCACACCGTGAGATTCATGCTTTGCGTCGTGGTGCCCTGGGAGCATCCCCCTTCAGATGGTGTTTGCATGGGTCAATATCAAGGTAAAGGGAGAGATTATTTATAGTAAGTGGGAGAATGATGCGTTTCAACATGTCATGCGGTCTCTTTCATTGGTTTGCACCTTGAGACCTTCTTGCACAGCCTAGAGGCGCCATAGGAGCGTCCCCCTTTGCGTGGTTTGTGCAATTGGTCAATATCAAGGCGAACTCCAAAAATGGATAAGGTCGCTTTAGTTTTGCCCCAATCGGTTTTTCCCTTCGGTTGGCTCATTGGAGCGTAACTCTAGGATTTAAAATAAAGGGTCAGGAAATTATTAAGCAAGTTAATGATTTCTTGACCAAATAAATGATGACTAATCATTATAGGGATAAGAATTATTCTAGTGTAATGATTAATTGAGAGTGTCTCAATTCAATGAAGGGGGAAATTGACTATCTTTGGTGGATTTTGTCCTAAATCACTGAAGCGTGATTACAAAATTAGACTAAATGGGGTTCATTTAGATTTTTCTAAAATTGATTGGATTTTTCTGTTTTAAAGAGTTATGTTTAAATTTAATGTAGATCAATATGTTTTTTTTTTTCAGCAAAATGTCAAATATTGATTTTCTGTTAGTTGCCTTTTCTACTTTGACCGATTTTAATTACATGACATGGAAAGAATTTATTAAAATATTTTTCGTGGTAAACGACCTTGAAATTGTCATGTTTGAGGATTGTCCTCAAGTTCCAAGCCCTGATGCACCACGAAATGTTCATAATGCATATGAGGTGTGGATAAAAGCTAATTCAAGGGCTCGACTTCACATTTTGGCAAGCATACCTAATGCATTGGCCAAGAGGTTTGAGAACATAGCCATTGCACATGAGATCATGGAATAAATGTGAGAATTGTTTGAACAAAAGTTTTCACTATTCAAGAAAAATGGAATTAATGACAATGAAACCAGTAGTGTCGGTTCCCAAGATAATCTCCCGTCCACATTGAATGTCAAGGGACTAACAGAGAAAGCAATTATTGCCAACTCTGATGAAGTTCATCGACAAGGATTGTCCTCTGAGATGAAACTTGGAATTTATAATACGAGTTCTGATACTTATCCCAAAGGAAGAACTCCAACGACGATAAATATGATTTATTTGTCTTGGAGACATGCTTAGTAGAGAATGATGATTCTGCCTGGATAATTGATTTAGGGGCTACTAACCATGTGTGTGTTGGAATTGATGTCCTAATTCTCCCAGAGTCCCGTTGTTTGTAATTATACACATTGTTTCTATGAATAAAATAATTGTTATTTCATTTTGGTATTTACTCATATCCAATAAACAAAGCTCCATAGTTATCTTATATAAACTTAAGCATGTATATGTGATATACAAGTGGATTATGCCTTAAGTGATAACCTAAATAGATCTATAGTATAAGGATTAAGGAGGGATACCTAATCCTGGTGACACTACGGATACAGCCCGCTTTGTAGAGGTTTGCAAGTGTTGTGAACTACTACAGATGGTAGATCCTGACCATTCATGTGGAGACATGTGAGCGGGGTGTCCTATACAAAGAGTTTGTATAAGACCGGACCACGAGATGACTAGACTCTATATATAATGCTATTAATACTGAAGATTTACATCTAACCTAAACGACCATCGGTGACACAACCTCAATCCTAAGTGTTTTGGGAACTCTTGCTTTTGAGGGCAATCCTTTAATTAGTATGGGTGAGAGTGACCAGATTGCCAACTCAACATGCTGAAGGATCTCTTAACGAAGAGTTCCATGAGCGCGTTCGCATCGCTCCAATTTCACAGTGACTGAAATACACCATATACATTTAAATGCACAGTTATACAAACAAACAGTAATAAACGACATGCTTTAAACAACAAAATAACAAGGGAGAGAGTTCTCTCATACCATTTGAAGACGCTCTTCTAACTATGAAACTCAACGCAGTGGAAGAGCTCTACCCGAACAACCAACGCCCAGCAAATGCGTCGACTACAGCAGCACGAACAACCACAAACACGTGAACGCAGCAGGGACGACACCACCAAAAAGGAGCCTTAGGTATTCTCGGAGTGAGAAACCAAAGAATGGTCTTCGGTGAGTTTGGTAGAGGTAGGAGAAAAAACCGATTGTGTAGGCGATAAGCAAGTGGGAGAGAATATGAAGCTATCGCATAGCAAAATGCTTATCGCTTAGAAGAAACTACATGATCGTGGAGATTTTACTGAACGATCATTTAGAAAATAGTAGGATATCGTTTAGCAAACACGAAACACTATACGATCATTTAGGAAAGCTAACTAATCATTTCAGCGCTAGATAGGCGATCGTTTAGGTGTGAGGTATGCGATCGTTTAGGTGCTGAGTGACTATCATATAGGCTCTCGAATTTAAGCGATCGATTACTTTTTCACACCAATGCAAACCTTCCAATCTTTTTTCGTTAACCATTCAAAATGAAACAAATTTCATTTTTATTCATCAGTTACAATAATCGATGTTGTTCCCTACTAACGCACGTCCGAGAGAGATTTTAGGTTAATTATCATATAATTAACCAATTAAATTATTAATAAATATAATCATATTATATTTTTACCCTATAGTTTGATATCACATATCTACTATAGTAATTTCTCCTCTACTTGATATAAATCATATTTATGTTTGATTTCCACCCAAAATAATGTATCTCAAAATTTTATCCAGATTTTAAGTATCATATATAATTAACCAGTCCAATTATATATCATATTATGTAAAATCGAAACGTTTCCTCTTGTAATTGTTGAACATTTCTAAATGTTGGGAGTTGGTAAACCCAAGACACTAATTTCTCGACTTTATCCAAGCTACCAGGGACCTAATTGGACCTGTGGCTCGAAGTTCTAAGCGTCCGTGAAATAGCTGACTAAAACATCTTTAGCGCGCAGCGTAGATTCCACCCGATCCATTAGATTGTCAGCATTCCACTATAAGACCAACAGCTAGAGCTTCTTCTTCCACAATATATTTCTATTCCATCAGAGTATAACAATCATGAATACGATGACCCTTCACAGGATGCTCATAAGATACGAGTATGGCCAAAATTACTCGTTTTGGCCCCTATATTACATCTTACTTCTTAGAAATGTCACCGACTGATTCTCTCTAGAGTGAACTAGATACAATCATAGTCTAAGCTATGTGTGATACACCGTCTCGGGACCAATGAGAAGGATGTGTGCACCACATCGTTTAAGCCCTGGAATTAGCCCTTAAGTGAGCTATCGATCTATTGGTACCCCTGCTTTGGGGAAGGAGTGAATTCCATCTTGTGTAGCTGAGTTCCCAGCTCTCAAATCAAACGAATCCCCAAAATGATATATTTGAATTGGTAACCTGGCCACTCGCACCCATACAAATCAAAGGATCGCCCTCAATGATAGAAGTTCCCAACTCACTCAGGATTGAGGTCATGTTACCTATGGTTATCCTAGTGAAGTGAAGTCTCTGTCATGAATGGTGTTATATAAAAAGACGTTAACACTTCGTGGTCGGGTCTTATACAAACTCTTGGTATACAAACCATCTTTGACAAGTCACAACACTTGTGACCATTCCACAAAGCGGGCGGCATCCGTAGCGTTACCGGGATAAGGTTTCCCTCCTATATCCTTATACTACAGACCATTTTGGTTACCACTCAAGACATGATCCACTTGTATGTCACCACATACACGCTTGAGTTACATACAGATAACTAGAGATTTTAAGTTTAGTAGTTTGTAGTAAAGCAAATAAAACATGCAACTGAGCAAAATACAAGATGTGAAGTAAAATATCATATATTATACAACATAAGCGTTCGTACAAACTGTTTACAAACTACAAAACACGAGACTTTAGGGCATCAACCCCAACACATGCCTACATTTTTTAGGACTTGTCTGATCTAGGAGCTGGGAACTCACTTACACAAGATGGAATTTACTTCTTTCCCGAAGCAAGTAGATAGATTGCTACCTTAAGGGCTGATTCCGGGGCTTGAATATAATGGACACAGCTTCCCTTTGGAAGAGAAGACTCAGTCATAGTAGGACTATGACTTATGTTAATTAGAGGATTCAATAGTACTTAAGGAGTTAGATGTAACTACAAGGACATAACGACCGAGCTCTACTTACGAGTAATCTGTGAAGGGTTGTTGCACTATTGATTGGTTAAGATGGAGACATAATATATCTGTAGTAAGGAGAGTTCAGTTGTCGGTCTTTAGTGGAGTGCCTAGAAGTTAATGGATGGTGGATCCTATGACTAAAGAGTTTAATAAGTTATTACGTACCGTTGGAGCTTCGAGCTACAGTTCATAAGGTCCATTTGGTAGCTCAATGGGTTCAAGTTGAGGATCAGTTATTAGTGTTGATTTAAAATGTTCAAATTGACAAGAGGTAATTCGATTATATATGATATGATCGGTATGATGTTTGAGATACATCTAGTGGAGGATTAATTTAAATGAGATTTACATTAAGTGTCATGGAATAGAAAAAAAGCTATGGTTTATATGTTTTATGAGATGAAATATTAAAACTATAGGCTATAAATATATTATGATAAGTTAGTTATCATTTATATTTATAATAATATTAATTATTGGATAATTACTCTTTTTCTCTAATAACCAATTGAGTGGAAGGTTATTGGTGGTTTCATAGTAACCGTGAGATAAAAGGGAAAATGTTTTCCTAATTTTAGTAAGAAAAAGTAAGAAGTTGTTTTAAGATTCCCAATCTCGGAAATACTCACGAAGAGTTGTCAAGTAAATTAGATTTACTAAGCGACGGCTTGGAGTTAGCTAAACGATCGTGGAGTGTTCTTAAACGATAAACACTCAGCTAAGCGATGAGCTAAATGATCGCATAGCTTTTGCTAGACGATCGCATA
>NC_052350.1:12970243-13148132 GCF_009727055.1 Benincasa hispida
TCCTCCCATTTTCTGCCTCAAACCAAGTCTACACAAAGCCCACCCTCTAGATTCTCACACCAGAATACCAACGTAACCTTCTTGGTGGTGTCATACTCAACTCGACACTGTCGAGGTTCTGTGGAGGTCGTTCGTGGTCTTCTGGGTGTTCGTGACCTTGGTGATCACTTAGTTCAAGTGCGCGTTGTTTGTGTAGTGTAGTGATCGTATTGGACTAGCATTCGTGTGTTGCTGTGTTGCTATGATCGAGCGTTCGTGATCAAGGAACTTGAAGATGAGTCTACAAAAAAGTTTGTTGATTCTTGTCCTTGATCTTTAGTATAGTATGCTGTAATTTCTGTATTTCAAATAACCGTATGTTTCCGTTTGTGATTGTAATTGTAAAGTTCATATACGATTCAAATTTGGTAAGATCATTTCACTGCTCATGGAAATCCTCGTGTTCGATTTCCTTCAATTGGTATTAGAGCCAGGTTGTTCTGATATTCCAAATTTCAATTCTGTTTTGAACTTCTTTTACAGTCTTTGTGGGTTTTCTGCATTTGTGTTTAATTGTTAAGTGCATTTGTGGATAGAGTTTATGAATGTTTATGGGTTTAATTGCCTTTGTTTAAAGCTTTCTTAAATTACAAAGTGATAATTTGTAAGGGCCTCAATGTTTTTTGGCGTAATTAACATGTAATCGAGTATGTAATTTAAACAGTTTGAGTTAGTTGAGTCGTTCGTGATGAAGTTTCAAAGCATGAAGATGTGATTCTCAGCAAGGAAGAAGACCAAGAGTTGGTCGTATCGTGTAGCCTAAGGTAAACGATCGTTGGGATTTATCTAAGTGATTGTGCAAATTTTTCTATACGATCGTGTAGTGTTTACTAAACGATGGGGTAAATCGTTTACTCTATCGCGTAGCATTGGTTGACCGATCGCATAGATGTTGGAGGTAGATGATCGTAGTGTGAGCATTTGATGTTCATCGTTTAGTAAAAGGCGCATGCTAGACGATCGTGTAGTTAGCTTGCTTCATCGCTTAGTTACTACCTAGATGATCGCGCAGTATACGATACCTAAGCGATTGTTTAGGCAATGGTGCTTTGCCGCATCATAGTCGTTTAGACGATCGTGTAAGGAAGGCATTATGCGGAGCATGCTAGGCGATCGTGTACCTCGGGCTTTATTGCTTAGTAAAAGGTACTCTATCGTTGCTAAACGATTGTTTAACTTTGAGAGTTTTGGTAAATGATGGAGCAAATTTTTTGTTCTTTTGTGTAGACGATTGAGGGGAGTTTGGTGCACGATGGTTCAAGACGCGTTGCTTCACCCAGTCGGTTCAAGACCCGGTTCGCCTGTTTGAACCAGAGACTCCTTGGTTTTGTAATAGTTAGCTTTATTTTTTGTGGATTTTAGGCAATTCTACCCGGTTCATCAACATTTGTTTATTATACATGTGATGTATGGTGTTTATATGATAAAGTGTTTGACATATAGTTTAAAAACCCACCTTAGGTTGTGCAATTATTCATGTATCATGTATTATAAATGTTATAATATTGCATGAAGAAATTACGTGAAAGCATGCGCATGCATCATGAAATATAAGAGTTATATTTTGCATGCAGTGAGCATTCTCATGCATTATCCTTTTATTATAAGTGTTACAGTCTAAGGGTGAATAGAAGCATGTTATGCTTGTTTCATTTCTGTTTTGTATAAGTGTTATATAAAAGAAGTAACAATGAATGAATAATGCATTGAGCATGACACTTAGGCTGTTTACAATCGTTATGAATGCCTTGCATGTCTTAGCTTAGCATTGTGGTTTTGGTTGTTTCCGTTTATAAGTGTTATAAAGGAAATGAGAACTAAAATCAATAAGAAAGAGTTGCATACGAACTTAGGGTGAACCCATGTTTTTTAAAAGGATTTTAAAATTGGATTGAGATATACCTAAGTTCAAATGGTTCTAAAGAATTTAGTAACCTACATTAATCATTTAAAATCGGTTTAATAGTATTAAATTGATTGGCATAAAAGATTAAATTTGTTTTAAATCTATCTATAAGGGACCTTTTGTCTAAGGCGGGTTCTGACTAGGCTAGGGTTCTTAAGCTGACGGAAACGGAATACCCCTACTTGGAAACCTACCTGGAAAGGTGAATTAGATAGATTTTCTACAAGCATGCGACAATTTGATCAAATACTCCATTAAAGAGTTTAATGGATGATGATCAAAAGTTGTTTATCTATCCAAGGTAAAAGTTATTCTTGGGCAAACCTAAAAATCATTTAAAATCCTTAGCCATGTTTTTTCTAAGTAAACTAAACCCTAGGTTATAAAATACTCAGTGGGAGGAAGAGATGTATTTGATATGTCTATGATTCCACTCACGTTTCTCCCACCGTCGAGCATTCCAGCTTGGCCTCATGTGCCCTCGGAGCATCCCCTATCGGATGGTTTTGCATATCAAGGTGGACAGAGAGAATGTTTATAGTAAGTGGGTGAAGGGTGTGTGTCAACACGTCCTATGGTCTCTGTCATTGGGTCACACCGTGAGATCATTCTGTACTCCCTCGTGGCACCCTGGGAGCGTCCCCTTTGGATGGGTTTTGTGCAGTTGGTCAAGATCAAAGTGAACTCCATAAATGGATAAGGTCGCTTTAGGTTTTGCCCCAATCTGATTTTTTCCCTTCAAATTGGTTACTTGGGGCAGATTTCTAGGGCCTAAAATGGCAGGTCACAAATACGGGATATTGTTAAGTAAATTAATGATCTCTTGGCCAAATCAATGATGGCTAGTCGTTATAGGAGCAAGAGTTGTTCTGGTATTAATGACTGGTTGAGAACTTCTCGATTCAGATGAGGGAAAATTGACCTTCCTTTGGCAGCTTTTGTCCTAAACCTTTGAAGCGTCATTGCAAAACTAGATGTCACACGGGATTCATATTAGTTTTGCTAAAATCTTATTGGATGTTATTTGTTTTACAACGGGTATTTGCTTAAAACCTAACATAGGTCAATGTGATTTTCTTTTCAGCAACTCGTTAGTATTTCCGTTTAGTGCTTTTAATCTGACCGAATACATACAGTGGAAAGAATCGTGTCAAACGTATTTCATGGCAAACGACCTCAAATTTGTCATGGTTGAGGAGTGTCCTCAAGTCTCGACCCTTGATGCACTACAAAGTGTTCACAATGCATATGAGGTGTGGATGAAGGCTAATTCATTGACTCGACTTCAAATTTTGGCTAACAACCTGATGTTTTGGCCAAAAGGGTTGAGAACATGGTCATTGCATGTGAGATAATGGACTCGTTGCAAGATATTTTTAAACGTCAGTTCTTACTTGTTGAGCACAAAGGGATGGATGACAAAAACAGTAGTGTTAGTTGTTCTGACACTAATCCCACTACTCTCTAAAAGAGGAGGAAAGACAGTAAATCTAATTTATTGGTCTTGGAGATGTGTTTGGTAGAGAATAATGACTTTGCTTGGATTCTTGATTTGGGTGCTACCAACCATGTCAGTTCCTCTGACCGAGGATTCAGTTCCTGGCAAACGTTGCCACAGGGAGAGATGACTCTATAAGTCGGTATTGGTGAGGTTGTTTCAGCTGTTGTTGTAGGCAGACTGAAGTTATTTGTTGACAAGAAATGTTATCTGTTACTGGATAATGTTTTCGTAGTTCCTCATATTAAGAGGAACTTAATCTCAGTTTCTTGTATCATTGAATAAGGGTATACCGTCTCTTTTTCTGAGAATAAAGTGTTTGTTTTCAAGAATGGAACGGAGATTGGTTATGGTTCAATGGAAAGTAACTTATATGTACTAACTTATATGTACTAAGGCCATTAGTCATAAAATCCTTGTTTAACACTAAAATGTTCAGTACGGGAACAACAGTTAAAAGACCAAAGGTTTCTCCTAAGGAAAACACCCATCTTTGGCATTTAAAATTAGGTCACATCAACCTCAATAGGATTGAGAAGTTGGTGAAAAGTGGACTTCTAAAGAGTTTAGAAGAAAACTTATTGTCGGTATGTAAATCATGCCTCGAAGGCAAGATGACCAAACTCCCTTTTACTGGAAAAGGTTACAGAGCCAAGGAAGTCTTGGAGCTTGTACATTCATACCTCTATGGTCCGATGAATGTTAGAGCTCGAGGTGGGTATGAATATTTCACTCTTTCATAAATGATTATTCAAGATTTGGGTATTTCTACCTAATGCAACGTAAGTTTAAAGCCCTTGACAAATTCAAGGAGTATAAGGTTGAAGTTGAAAACTTATTAGGTAAGAAGATAAAAACACTACGATCTGATCATGGTGGAGAGTATATGGACTATATGATAGAACATGGGATTGCGTCCCAACTCTCGACCCCTGGTACACTTCAGCAGAATGGTGTATCAGAAATGAGAAACAGAACCTTGTTGGACATGGTTTAGTCTATGATGAGTCATGTTCATCTTCCAGACTCGTTTTGGGGGTTTTGCAGTGGAGATTGCATTCTATATCCTGAACAATGTTCTATCGAAAAGTGTTTCTGAAATACCTTTTGAGTTGTGGAGAGGTTGTAAAGATAGTTTACACCACTTTAGGATTTTGGGTTGTCCGACACATGTGCTAGTGACTAACCTAAAGAAGATGGAACCGCATTCGAAGGTTTGCCTCTTTGTAGGTTACCCCAAGGAAATGAGAGGTGGATACTTCTATGATCTAAGTGAGAACAAAGTGTTTGTTTCTACAAATGCTATCTTCTTGGAAGAAGACCACATTCGGGATCATAAGCCATGGAGTAAGCTCGTTTTACGTGAGATTTCTAGTGAGACTGAGACTACTAAGAGTTTAATGAGAGTTGTTAAACAGGCCGACAGATCAATAAGAGTTGTTAAGGTCGGACCATCTAGTCAACCAGCTCAAGAGCTAAGATTGCCTCGACGTAGTGGGAGGGTTATGAACCCACCAGATCGCTACATGGGTTTGACTGAAGCCCAAAACATCATTTCGAATGATGGGGTCGAGAATCCATTGTCTTTTAAGAAAGCAATGGAGGATGTTGACAAAGATGAATGGATTAATGCCATGAACCATAAAATGGAGTCTATGTACTTCAATAACATCTAAGACTTATTGATCCACCTGATGGGGTAAGACCTATTAGATGTATGTGGATCTATAAGCAAAAGAGAGATCTAGATGGAAAGGTGCAAACCTTTCTCGTGGCAAAAGGTTATACCCAGGTCGAGGGAGTTGACTTTGAGGAAACTTTCTCACCTGTTATCATGCTCAAGTCTATTAGGATAGTCTTGTCCATAGCCACATTCTATGATTATGAAGTATGGAAAATGGACGTCAAGACTGCCTTCCTTAATGGTAATCTTGAGGAGACTATCTATATGACTCAACCAGAGGGGTTCATAGTTCCATATTAAGAGTAAAAAGTTTGCAAGCTTAATAAGTTCATTTATGGGGCTAAAACAAGCATCTAGATCATGGAACATTAGATTTGACACTACGGTCAAGTCGTTTGGCTTTGATCAGAACGTTGATGAGCCTTGTGTCTACAAGAAAATCATCAACAGCTCAGTAGCTTTTCTGGTATTGTATGTGGATGATATCCTACTCATTGGAAATGACATAGGGTATCTGACTGACATTAAGAAATGGCTAGTTGTCCAATTCTAAATGAAATATTTGGGTGAGGCACAGTATGTTCTAGGCATCCAGATCATTCAGAATTGTAAGAACAAATGGTTATCCCTGTCTCAGGCATCGTACATCGATCAAATGTTGATCAGGTACAGGATGCAAGATTCCAAAAGGGGTTTATTACCCTTCAGGCATGGAATCGTTTTGTCGAAGGATTAATGTCCTAAGACACCTCAAGAAGTTGAGAAGATGAGACGGATTCCGTATGCTTCAGCTGTAGGAAGCTTAATGTATATAATGTTGTGTACCAGACCCAACATTTTCTATGCAATAGGGATTGTTAATCGGTATCAGTCCAATCCAGGATTTGATCACTGGATGGTGGTCAAGACGATCTTTAAATATCTTCGGAGAACGAGGGATTACATGCTCATGTATGAAGCTAAGAATCTGATCCTTACAGGATACACGGACTTTGACTTTCAGACTGATAGAGATTCTCGCAAATCAACATCGGGGTCAGTTTTCACTCTGAATGGAGGGGTTGTAGTGTGACGAAGCATTAAGCAAGGATGGATCGTGGACTCCACTATGGAAGCCAAATATGTAGCCGCTTGTGAAGCAACTAAGAAAGTTGTTTGGCTGAGGAAACTCCTTTCAGATTTGGAAGTTGTTCCAAATATGGATTTGCCTATCACTCTGTATTGTGATAACAACACTGTGGCAAATTCAAATGAGCCTCGGAGTCATCATCAGGGCAAGTATATAGAGCGAAAATACCATTTCATCAGGGAGATTGTGCATCATCGTGATGTGATAGTCACGAATATCGCGTCGAAGCACAATGTTGTTGATCCCTTTACAAAGGCTTTCACGGCTAAAGTGTTCAAGGGTCACCTGAAGAGTCTAGGTCTACGGGACATGCGACACCTTGTATAGGGCAAGTGGGACAAGTGAGAGACATTAGGACAAGTGGGAGATTGTTGGGAATGGTGTTATAATTCTCCCAGAGTCTCGTTGTTTGTAATTATACACATTGTTTTTATGAATAAAATAACTGTTATTTCATTCTAGCATTTAACAAAGCTCCACAGTTATCCTATGTAAACTTAAGCATGTAAATGTTATATACAAGTGGATCATGCGTTTAAGTGATTAACCTAAATAGGTCTATAGTATAAGGATTAAGATGGGATATCTGACCTTGGTGATACTACGGATACGGCCCGCTTTGTAGAGGTTTGCAAGTGTTGTAAACTACTATAGATGGTAGATCCTAGCCATTCATGTGGAGTCATGTAAGGGGGGTGTCCTATACAAAGAGTTTGTATAAGACTAGACCACAAGATGACTAGACTCTGTATATAATGTCGTCGATACTGGAGATTTACATCACACCTAAACGACCATAGGTAACACGACCTCAATCCTGAGTGTTTTAGGAACTTCTACCTTTGAGGCGATCCTTTGATTAGTATGGGTTAGAGTGGCCAATTCAACCAACCATGCCTACCTTTTTGGGGACTTGTCTGATCTGGGAGCTGGGGAATCACTTACACATGATGGAATTCACTCCTTTCCCAAAGCAGGGGTAAGTAGATAGATTGCTCCCTTAAGGGCTGATTCCGGGGCTTGAACATAGTGGCCACCTCTTCTCTTGGAAGAGAGAACTCAGTCATAGTAGGACTATGATTTATGTTCATTAGAGGATTCAATGGTACTTAAGGAGTTAGATATAACTACAGGGGCATAACGGTTTATTGGCCGAGCTGTACTTACAAGCAATCTGCGAAGGGTTGTTGCACTATTGATTGGTTAAGATGGACACATAATATATCTGTGGTACAAAAAGTTCAGCTATCGATTTTTAATGGAGTGCCTGGCAGTTAACGGATAGTCACTTATTCACGTACCATTGGAACTTCGAGCTACAGGTCTATAAGGTCCCCTTGGTAGCTCAATGGATTCAAGTTGAGGATCAGTTCTTAGTGCTGATTTGAAATGTTCAAATTGACAAGAGGTAATTCGATTATATATGATATGATCGGTATGATGTATGAGATACATCTAGTGGAAGATTAATGTAAATGAGATTTACACTAAGTGCATGGAAAGAAAAAAAAAAGAAAAAAAGAAAAGCCCCCTAATGTTTTATGTTTCATGAGATGAAATATTAAAACTATAGGTTATAAATATATTATGGTAAGTTAGTTATCATTTATATTTATAACAATATTAATTATTGGATAATTATCTATTTTTCTCTAATAAACAATTGAGTAGGGGATTATTGGTGGTTTCATGGCAACTGTGAGATAAAAGGAAAAATGTTTTCCTAATTTTAGTAAGAAAAAGTAAGAAGTTGTTTTGAGATTTCCAATCTCGAAAAATACTCACGGATAGTTGTCAAGTAAATTAGATTTACTAAGCGACAGCTTGGAGTTAGCTAAACGATCATGGAGTGTTCTTACACGATAGACCTTAGCTAAGCAATGAGCTAAACGATTACATAGCTTTTCTTAAATGATTGGGCATCGACCTATATGATAGGTTGTTCCATCTCCCACTTGCTCAATCATTTACACGATTGTGATTCCTCCCGTTTTTTGCCTCAAACCAAGTCCACACAGAGCCCACCCTCTGGATTCTCACATCGAGAATACCAACATAACCTTCTTGGTGGTGTCATACTCAACTTGACACTATCGAGGTTCTATGGAGGTCGTTCGTGGTGTTCAAGGTGTTCTGACCTTGGCGATCTCTTAATTTGAGTGTGCAATGTTCGTGTAGTGTAGCGGTCGTATTGGACAAGCATTTGTGTGTTGTTATGTTGCTGTTATCGAGCATTCGTGATCAAGGAACTTGAAGATGAGTCTACAAAAGTATGTTGATTCTTTTCCTTGATCTTTAGTATAGCATGTTGTAATTTCTATATTTCGCATAACCGTATGTTTTCGTTTGTGATTGTAATTGTAAAGTTTATATACGATTCAAATTTGGTAAGATCGTTCCAATGCTCATGGAAATCCTCGTGTTCAATTTCCTTCAGTGTGTTCTTCCCATCAAGGATTGAGTTCCTGGAAACAGTTGGAAGCTAGAGAGATGACTCTTAGAGTCAGTACTGGTGAAGCCGTTTCAGTTGTTGCTATAGGTAGGCTTAAGTTATTTTTGGACTAGAAACGATATCTGTTATTGGATAATGTATATGTAGCTTCTCATATCAAGAGAAACCTAATTTTTGTTTCTTGTTTGATTAAACAAAATTATTCCATTTCATTCTCTTCGAATAAAGTGTTTGTTTTTTAGAATGGATTGGAGATAGATTTTGGTTCAATGGAAGATAACTTGTATATACTAAGACCATTAGTCATAAAAGTCGTGCTCAATACTGAAATGTTCAAAACAACAACAACTATAAAAAGGCCAAGAATTTCTCCTAAAGAAAATGCCCATCTTTGGCATCTAAGGTTAGGTCATATCAATCTCAATAGGATTGAGAAGTTGGTGAAAAGTGGACTTCTAAATGGTTCAGAAGAAAACTCTTTACCAATATGTGAATCATGCCTTGAGGGCACAATGACCAAACGACCTTTTACTGGAAAAGGTTATAGAGCCAAGAAAACTTGGAGCTTATACATTCAGACCTCTGTGATTCGATAAATGTAAGAGCATGAGGTGAGTATGAATATTTCATCTCTTTCATAGATGATTATTCTAGATTTGGGTATTTATACCTAATGCAACATAAGTTTGAAGCTCTTGAAAAGTTCACGGAGTATAAGACTGAAGTTGAAAACTTGTTAGATAAGAAGATAAAAACACTACGATATGATCATGGTAGAGAGTATATGGACTTAAGATTCCAGAACTATAAGATAGAACATGGAATCACGTCCTAACTCTTAGCCCTAGGTACACCTCAGCAAAATGGTGTATCAGAAAGGAGAAATAGAAGCCTGTTAGACATGGTTCGATCTATGATGAGTTATGCTCATCTTTCAAACTTATTTTTGGGATATGCAGTAGAGACGACAGTTTATCTTTTGAACAATGTTCCCTCAAAGAGTGTTTCTGAAACACCTTTTGAGCCATGGAGAGGTCGTAAAGGTAGTTTACGCCACTTCAAGATTTGAGGATTTCCAGCCCATGTGCTTAGAGCAAACTCCAAAAGTTGGAACCTCATTAAAAAAATGTGCCTATTTGTAGGTTAGCCCAAAGAAACCAGAGGTGGATACTTCTATGATCCAAGTGAGAATAAAATGTTTGTATCGACAAACCTGCCTTCTTTGAAGAAGACCACATGAGGGATCATAAACCACGAAGTAAACTTTTTTTAAATGAGATTTCTAATGAGACTGTTGAGACTTCAACAAGAGTTGTTGAACAGGCTGATAGATCAACAAGAGTTGTTGATGTCAGTTCATTTAGTCATCCATCTCAAGAGTTGAGATTGCCTCGACGTAGTAGGAGGGTTGTGAACCCATCTATACGCTACATGGGTTTAACAAAAGCCCAAAACATCATATCTGATGATGGAGTTGAGGATCCATTGTCTTATAAACAAGCAATGGAAGATGTTGACAAAGATGAATGGATTAAAGCCATGAATCTAGAAATGGAGTCTATGTATTTCAATTCTCTCTGAGAGCTTGTAGATCAACCTGATGGGGTAAAACCTATAGGTTTTAAATGGATCTACAAGAGGAAAAGAGGTGTAGATGGAAAGGTATATACCTTTAAAGCTAAACTTGTGGCAAACCCAGGTTGAGGGAGTGGACTATGAAGAAACTTTCTCACCTGTTGTCATGTTAAAGTCTATTAGGATTCTCTTGTCCACGGCCACATATTATAACAATGAGATATAGAAAATAGACGTCAAGACTGACTCTTTGAATGTTAATCTTAAGGAGACCATCTACATGGTTCAACTAGAAGGATTCATTGAACAAGATCAATAGCAAAAGGTTTGCAAGCTTAATCGGTCCATTTCTGTACTGAAACAAGCATCTCGATCTTGGAATATAAGATTTGATACTGCAATCAATTCTTATGGCTTTGATCAGAATGTTGATGAGCCTTATGTTTACAAGAAAATCATCAATAGCTCAGTAGCTTTCCTCGTGTTGTATGTGGATGATATCCTACTCATTAAGAATGACGTAGGTTTTCTAATTGATGTTAAGAAATGGCTAGCCGCCTAATTCCAAATGAAAGATTTGTGAGAGGCACAGTTTATTCTAGGGATCTAGATCATAAGGGATCATAAGAACAAAAGGTTGGCCTTGTCTCAGGCATTGTATATTGACAAGATACTTGTCAGATACTCGATGTACAATTCCAAGAAGAGTTTATGAATTGTTTTGTCTAAGGAACAATGTCTTAAGACTCCTCAAGAGGTTGAGGAAATGAGACAAATTCCCTATGTATCAGCTATTGATAGCCTTATGTATGCAATGTTGTGTACTAGACCTGACATTTGCTATGCAGTAGGGATTGTCAATGGATATCAGTCTAATCCAGGATTAGATCACTTGTCGGCAGTCAAAACTATCCTCAAGTATCTTTGGAGAACGAGGAACTATATGCTCGTGTATGGAGATAAGGATTTGATCCTTACAGGATACAAACTCTAACTTTCAGACTGATAGGGATTCTTGGAAATCCACATCAGGGTCAATGTTCACTTTAAATGGAGGAACTATAGTATGGCGAAGCATCAAGCAAGGATGCATCATGGACTCCACTAAGGAAGCTGAATACGTAGTTGCTTGTAAAGCTGTTAAAGAGGTTGTTTGGCTTAAGAAGTTCCTAACTGATTTGGAAGTCGTTCCAAATATGTCTTTCCTATCACACTTTATTGTGATAATAGTAGTGTTGTAGCAAATTCTAAGGAACCTAGGAGTCACCGAAGAGGCAAGCACATAGAACGAAAATATCATTTGATCTGAGAGATTGTGCATCGAGGTGACGTGATTGTCATGAAGATCATGTTGAAGCACAACGTTGCTGATCCGTTTACAAAGGCTCTCACGGCTTAAGTGTTCGAAGGTCATCTAGAAAGTCTGGGTCTACGGGATATGCGACCCATTGTCTAGGGCAAGTGGGAGATGTTACTGGATTATAGTGTATGCCCTAGTTTGTTGTATTTTGTACTTTTTTTGTATTGTACATTAGTCTCCCTATGCTTTACAACAAGTGGGAGATTGATGGGAATGGTGTCCTAAATATCCTTGTAATCTCGTAGTTTGTAAACTCTATATAAACATATCGTTATTAATAAAATAAGTGTTATTTTATAAGCATATACTCAATCCAATAAACTAAATCCGAGGTTATTTTATGTAAATTTAAACAAGTATGTAGAGACATACAGGTGGATCATGTTTAAATGATAACCTAAATGGTCTATAGTAGATGGATAAGGTTGGGTACCTTATCTTGGTGATAATACAGATATGGCCCGTTTTATAGGTGTTACAAATGTTGTAAAGTGCCACAAATGATCTGATCCTGATCATTCATGTGGAGACATGCGAGCGGGGGTATAATATGCAAAGAGTTTGTATAAGACCAGACCACGAAATGATTAGTCTCTTTATATAACATCGTTAATAATAGATACTTACATTTCACTAGGATGACCATAGGTGACATGACTTGAATCCAGAGTGAGTTGTGAACTCTTGCTCATGAAGGCGATCCTTTGATTTGTATGAGTGAGAGTGGCCAGATTGCCAACTCAACAAGCCTACAATTTTGGGGATTCGTCTGATTGGGGAGCTGGGAACTCAGCTAAACAAGGCAGAATTCACTCCTTCCCCGATGCAGGGGTAAGTAGATAAATTGCTCCCTTAAAGGCTGATTCTGGGTCTTAAACATAGTGGTCACACCCTCTCTTAGCCCGAGAGGACTTGGTCATAGTAGGACTATGATTTATTGTTCATTAGAGGAATCAGTGGTACTTAAGAAGTAAGATGTAACTACAGGGCAAAACAGTATTTTGGCCCAGCTATACTTATGAGCAATTTGTGAAGGGTTATCGCACTGTTGATTGGTTATATCCAATGGACACAGAAATATATCTGTAGTGCGAATAGTGCAACTATCGGTCTTTAGTGAAGTGCCCGATAGTTAATGGATGGTGGATGATGTAATTAAAGAGTTTAATTAATTATTCACGTATCGTTTGAGCTTCAAGCTATAAGTTCATAAGGTTCCCTTGGTAGCTTAAAAGGATTTTGTTGAGAATCATTTTTTGGGTTAATTTGAATTGTTCAAATTAATAAGAGGGAATTTAATTATATATGATATAATTGATATAATGTATTTGATACATTAATTGGAGGAATATATATTTGAATGAGATTCAAATCATTATTAATTTAATATGCCATAAAATAGAGAAAAATAACTATAGTTTATATTGTTTGTGATGCAATATTAAAACTATAGGTTATAAATATAATATGATAAGTTGGTTATTATATTTATTTGTATTATTTATTATTTTGAATAATAATCTTTTTTCTCAAAAACTACTTTATTGAGTGGTTATGCAATTTCATGGCAATTGGAATAAAATGCAAATTTGTTTTTTCTTTTCTTCCAAGAGAATCGAACGCAAGAATAGACTATGCGATAGTCTATACGATAAAACACAGAGCATACACGATATGCTCTTTGTCTATGCTATAGCCTAAACGATTGAAGTAGTTCCTATGCGATAGTACTTCTTCTTCAATCGTCTTCCTCCTTCAAACTCCTCTTAACCAAAATAGTCAGAGCTCACCACTCTTGAGCTCTCACCCTGAGCATACCAAGGAATCCGAGTGGTAGTGTTCTCTTCCCATTTGGTTCGTGATTTACTTGAAGAAGCTCTTCAAGATCTTGTTGTTGTGTGTTCGAGGAATTCATGATAGTTCAAGGAGACTTACGCAAAGAAGAGTTCTTCAAAGGTATAATCTCAAAACTATGTATCTTATTTGAAAAGCATGTTGTAATTTACTTAGTCTGCATAATCTATCTGCGTTTACTGTAAATTTATGTTTCAATCGAAATGGAATTTAGACGATCCGTTTCTACTCAAAGATCTCCTCATATTGAGATTCCCTTCAGTACGACCCTTCAATTACCACTGTTGTTATGCTTTAGTAGTAATAGGAGTAGTTCGGTGTATACAAATTTTCTTTTGATCAAGTTTGAAGCTTATTAACGACGTCAGTTTCAGGTTCTGTCATTACACAAGTCCATTTGATGGCTAAGTGTTGACCGAGTATGGATGTAAGGATGCTCTTAGGCAATGTCATGACCATAGGTGATGGTCTGCGAGACAAGGTGTCAAAGTTGGACGCGTGAAGTCACTATGCATTGGTGTATGGCTAAAGCTTGACACCAAGCGTTGGGGTGTTATGCTCGGCAAGGCAAGGATTGAGCATTGAGAGACCATGCATTGACGTGAGGACGCTAGCCAAAGCATTCGGCGAGGGGGCTGTTGTGCATTGGCATGAGTTCTGGCACAAGGTATACGTTAATGGGGGCTAGATGCGCACAAGTTAGCAAGGCCGAGAGGATTCCATGCGGTGAGCATTGGCCTATGCATTGATAGGGCATGGACGCGCACATAGACAATGACGCAAAAGGCTATGTGGCTCTACATGCAATAGCTTGAACGTCTAGGCAAAGTGCTAGTGGACGCATGCGCGCAGGCAAGTTGATGCAAGGCATTGTGTGGGTGAACGCTCGGTTGCACGCAAGGGGTTGCATGAGTGTAGGCGCAAGGCACTGAGCGCGGGGGCGCTAGGCATGTGTGAGGCAAGCGGCTGGGAACTATGCAATGAGGCTAGGTTGATACATGTAGCAAAAGGCCTTAAGCAAGGGGCTTGTGTAAGCGTTGCCACTCATGAGCTAGCTAAGGTGAGTGTTGGGCGTAATAGGCGCAAGGGTATGGGTTGGCCAATGAAATATGCACCAACCATGAGGCTAAGCATTGGAAGGAGAATGCATCCATTGGATTCTGCGTTGGTCTTGACAAGTTAGTTAAACACGAGGTGGTTCATGGCAAAGGCTGAGTCCAAGTGAGGTTAGGCGTTCAAAGAAGCTATGCGTTGACAAAGGGGATGTGTTCAAGAGATGCTATGCAACCAAGAAGAAGAGTATGCGATGAGTTGAGGAAACTTGGAGATTAAGGCTAGCATCGAGACAAGTGGCTAAACCAAGTGAAGTTTAAGCTTAAGTTAGGATGAGGTATGAGCATATTAGGACATGAAAGAATGACCTCTGCATTGGACAACATATGGGGAAGAAAACTCAAATCCATGCTAGTAGAAGGTGGAAAGTGTAAGTGTTGGGTATTGCATGGAGTTGACACTTAGGTTTTCATGCAATACAAGTGTTATGTGTTTTGAGCTTGAGGGGATAATAAGGATGGTCTCCTAAAGGCCTATAAATATCACCCCCAAGGTTTCACTTCAGCTCATAACACAAATTCCCTTCAAAAGATGTTAGGAAGAGTAATTGAGAGCAAGTTTGGAGAAGGCCTTGTGTTGATCATGAAGAGCATGCATTGATAGCAAGACCATGTGTTGATCAAGAAGACAGAAGTTGCAAGTGTTGTCCGGGCCTTGAGGGTATATTGTAACACCAAGTTCAAACAAGAAGTTCTCTCAAATTATGCGTGCAAATCAGGTGATTTTTATGCCAAAAATCTCATAAATTAAGTGTAGTTTATGTATGAGGGCTTCTATGAGAAAATGCTAAGAGAAGATTTGTTAGAATTGAAGGAAACCGAGAAGAGTTCACAGAATTTGTGACAGTCGAGCGAGGTGGAGTAATCTTGAGCTCCTAAGCTCTTGAGTTAGAATTTGAAGCCTAAATTTTAAGGTAAGTTAAGACATTTTTAAACAAGTTTGTAGAAGGAAGTCACAAAATAAGGTCTGGAATAATGAGTAATCTGAGCTTCAAAATGAATCTAGAAACTAGGGTACAAAGAGGGAACCAAGAGAAACCAGAGAACTTACAAAGAGAGAAAGGTTCCTGTAAAACAATGGTGAGTGGTATTCTTTTAATATTTTTAGCATATCTTTTAGACTATAAGCTATTGTGGTGAATGAGTAGTCAGAACGAGAATAAGAATATGTGGCCGGAATGGTCAAAGGATCAACGGACCTAGTTCCTGAGTTTGAGGCAGAATCTCACAGGATGGTCAGGGGGCTACTAGGCCTAGTTCCTGAGCCTGTGGAAGTAACCTCACATGAAATGGTCAGAAGACCGACGGGCCTAGCTTCTAAGCCCATAAGAGGGGAATCTATGTGCACGTAGAAGATAAAACGATTATGTTGAGTATTAGTTTTAACTTTTAACTATCTACCGTGTGTGTAGGTAGGGTTGAGAACAGACTCGTTCAAGACTGAGGTTTGAGTGTTGACCTTATATTATGTTATGTTTTTATTTTTATGAGTTGAAAGAAACTTGCTAAGTTGTTACCAATCACTGGGCTTAAAGCTCATGTTTTTCTCTTATGTTTTTCTTGTAGTTAGCAAAAGAGTCCAAGTTGCTACGAGAAATCGAGGTCTGCACGAATTAAAATGTTACTAGATTAGTTGTAATTGGGGCAGGACTAATGTTGTAAAATTTATCTAACTTGTATAAACTAATTTCTAAAATAAAGTTCCGCTTCCAATTGTTTTCTTAAATATCGTTGCAAGTTTATTGTTTTAAAGCAAGCTAGAAGAGTTGGGCAATAGATATCACTCAAGGGTGGTATATGTTGTCCTCATGCCTTCTTTTGGGTTCTAGAGGTGAGCTCGGGAGGGAGTGTGATACCAAGGTCCATAGCATCCAAGTAGATTTTGGCATCGAGCACCCATGACAAATAATATTATTTCCATTAATGTCAAGGGCTGCGAATTTTAATTTTGTAAGGTTTGTCATGACAACACTATCACAAAAAATTGTATTCATATTAGAAATTTAATATGTACCAAATATGCAAAATAACATTTAATTTATTAATTATAATGAAGAGAAAAAAAGGGCATACCTTTAAAACCTACCTTCAACGGGAGAAAATGAAAGAAGTTTGTGATGATAACGTGTTGTAAAATAGGAAGACTTCGCCAAAACTTCACATAATTGTGAAAGCAGATTTTCATATTGGTTTCAAACCTAATTGTTAGAGATGGATATCTGATGGTGTTTTAATTTAATTTCATTCCTTTCAAGTTTAAACTAACTAATTTTTAGTATTGAAATTGCATAATATTGTTTGTTTTAAAAAAAATTAAAATACCTTTTTATCCATAAATTTTGGATCTAATTTTTATTTGGTCTCTAAATTTTAAAATTTTTTATTTTTAGTCATCCAATTTTGAGCTCTAGGTCTTATTTTACCTTCGAGATTTGAATTTTGCTTCAATTTGGTCTCTAAGTTTCATGATTTATGCTTCTAACCTCTATTTTTTCACTAAATAATAGTCTTTGACATGATTGTCAATTAATTAATTTAAAATAATTACATATGAAGTGAGATTTTAAAATTAATTTCAATGGTGATGAAAAATTAATTATATTATATTTATTTCAAATGAAAAATTGAAGTTAAATGTGTAAATCTTGAAACCTGAGGACCTTCATTTCTCTAAAGTAAGACAACATTTAGATGTATCTTGTAAATAGTTATGTAAATGTTGATGTGAGACCATTTACAAAAGAAATGAAAAAATAATTACCAAGTAATATCAATTATTGGTAATTAATTATAAAATTAAACGACATGAGATATTTGCATACAAAAAAATTATAAATTGTTTATTATAAAATCTACATGTCTTTACCAAAAAATGACCTTGGAGCAAATAATCCACGATCTTGATAATTTTGATAGAAACTATAATATTGCTCAACGCGTGTTTGCACATCATCCTCTATATCATTTAGGGTGTGTTTGGGTGAAGATTACCCTAAGATTATAATTACCATCACTTGCTACAACAAATACTATTTTGTATTCCTCAATTAGCTACAATCAAATTAATTCAAAACCATCATTTGCTATAGTATTTACTATTTTATATTCATCATTTTTTTATTCATTGCTACGGTGTTTACTATTTTCTTCTCAAATTAAAAAAGTTTACACCTTGAACACATACTATTATAACTCAAACTAAGATAATCTATACTCATACCCAAACACAAACTATTATAATCCAACTATAATAACCTAAGACTATAATAACCAACTCTTTGCCCCAAACGTCCCTTTACTGTTTTAAGGTTTAGGGTTTGTCACACAGTTAACATCGTTGAAGGTTATTTTTTTAATGGGAAAATGCCTTTTTTATGGGGCAAACACTATTGAGTTTTTGTTTTAATTTGGTCTATTGGGTTTCAAGACCTACACTTTTAACTTCAATTTTCAATCACATTCCATCTTTAATATTGATGTCTATTAATTTATTTAAAATAAATATAGTTAATTTTAAGTTATATTTTTCATAACCATTGAAATTAAATTTAAAATTTCACCCTATATATAATTATTTTAAATTAATTTATCGACATGTATGTCAAAAATAGAAAGTGAATATTTAGTGAGAAAATCAGGGTTAAAAGTTTGTTGAAACTTAGAGACCAAATTGAAGTAAAATTCAAATCTCAATGATAAAATTATCCTAACACTCTAAAACTTAGAGCTCAAGATTGAATGACTAAAAATACAAAATTTTAAAACTTAGGGACTAAATAGAGGTTAGATTCAAAATTTATGGATAAAAATATATTTTTTTAAAAAAAATAATATTATGCAATTCCAATAAAAAAAAAAAGTTAGTTTAAGCTTTAAAAGAAATGAATTAAATTGAAAAGGGAACAAATGGAAAGGAAAGGAAGAAGAGTTAGGATAATGGAAGATTACAAACAAATAAATAAAATAAAAAGTGAGTGCTGAATCATAAAAAGCCCTGAATAATCGTTCCTAATTAATCTCCTCAAGAGACACACCATAAACAAACAAACAAAAAATAAAAAAAAAATAACCACATTTCTCTAATATTTTTTTTCCAAACTACCCCTTTCTTCTTTTCTTTTTTTTTTTTTTTCCTTTAAAACTGTTTTATCTTTCCAATTAACCCTAATAAATGAAATTGAATAAAGGATTTTAAGAATATCTTCAACTTTAGCTTTGACAAACCATCATTAATCATTACTCATTCTTTTCTTTTCAAAGTATTTGAAAGAAAGTGACTGCAATATTCATTATTATTTATTCCCCCACCACACCACCACCGGGCATCCCCTTCCCTCTCCACTACTTTTTTTTTTTTTCTTTTTTCTTTATTTTAATTATTTCCACGATGCTTTAAAAAATCATGGGCCAACTATACAGGCTCTCCTCATCGCCAAATTCCAAAATATTTACAAATATAACAAAATTTAAATCCAGTTCAATGTCATTAACAAGAGTCTATAGTTTACTACCCTTTGATTGTAATTACTAGTCCTAAAATACTATTTTAAAAACTAAATGATACAGTCAACATACGATATTTTAATCATTGAATGACTAATTAGACTAAGCTTTTAATAAAAATGTGATTGAAAATTGGCCAATATGTACACTTTAAATTTATAAATACTCATGGATGGAAACTTTGATATTGAGACCAAAACATGTTTAAATATTTTAATTATTTGAGAGTTACCTTAAGAGGGAGGTAAGGCAGTGCACAAGTAAGCGTTAAAATATTTACATTTAGAGAACAGTTAACAACATTGGGAGAATGAAGATTAATGAGAGATTTTGGAATTTTATGGTTGGCTTAGAGTCACGTGCCTTGACTCAATTTGAATAATGATATTAATTTATTAAAAATATGTGACCACATAATTATTCCTTTAATAAAGTTTGAATGGAAGAGATTGTAAACATCTGGTATAATTTAAAAAACGAAAATGCAATACATCTCTAACTCTAACTCTAACTCTAACTCTGATCGTTTTGTTTCATTTGTCCTTTTGTTTCATGATTTGTTTATTGTTATTCTGTGTGTCATTACAAATTGGCCTCCACATTTTCAACTTTTTCACTATCATTCCATTTCTTTTTTATTCCTATTCCCCGTGACAAATAATTAAATGAAAAAAAGAAAAAATCACACTTTTAAATTTCATTCAAAGTTCCCAAGAGTTGTGCATATCAGACAAGTGACAACGAGAGTTAAATATTTCAATTAGGATGCACACATATATTCTTTTATGTATATAATAGTAGGTGACAATGACAAAATAAATAAATATTAAAAAAAATAAACATAAACTCTTAATACCGTCTTGTTTGATAATTATTCGATCATTTTCATTTTTAAAAGATGTGGGGTTGTTTTTTTTCCATTTATTTACCATAGTTTTTCATATTTTTCTAAATAAACATTTAAATTTATAGTTAAATTTTTTGTAAAAAAACAAGTTTTTAAACCATATTTGATAATTATTTGATTTTTTGTTATTAATTTTTTAAAATTAAACTTATAAACACTACTCTTACCTATAATTTTTTTTCCTTTGTTATTTACTTTACGCCAATATTTTTAAAAATCAAGACAAGTTCTAAAAGCTGAAAAAAAAAAAAAAAAACATAGTTTTTATTTTTGAAACTTGATTAATAATTCAAAGGTTAAGAAAATGTATAAACTATAGTAAGAAAATTGAAAATAAACAAATAGAAAATTTAAAAACATAAAATAAAAAAGAATATGTCTCGTCCAGTGTTTTTTAAAATTGTGTTTGTTTCGTACAATTTATTAATCTTGGTTTTAAATATTATGGGTAAATATTTAAACTCTTAACCAAATTCCAAAAAAAAAAAAAAAAAAAAAACCTTTGAAACTTTTTTTTTAGTTTTCAAATTTTGGCTTGAATTTTAATTTGAAAATACTCGTAAAATGTAAACAAGTACAAATCAATATATAAAAGTGATGTTTATAGGCTTAATTTTGAAAAAATAAAAAACTAAAACTTAAATTATTATTGAATAGAGCCAAAATTATTGTCAAAGACCTTAAAAAAAACATATTTTTTAGTTTTTCAAAACTTACTTAGATTATGAAGGATTCAATTGATTTGCATTTGGTTCTTTCTTTTTTATCTATAGCCTAAAACTTGGTTTAGAATTTGAATTTTTTAAAAATAATAATAATAATAATTTAAGTCAACAATTAATCCAAAAGTTTGGGGAGTGAATAATAACGTTTGAAGAAAGAATATCTTAAATAACTTCATCTGATACCATCTTAATAGAGTTGCTTTCAAAACATGTCGTTTATAAATAGGAATGTTAACAAAAGGAAAGAGGTGCCGACAAAAGTTTATATGGTTGTGGAAATATTATACCAATTTGGAACATTATTTGGTGGTTGCAAAAAGAAAAAAAAGAGAGAGAGAGAGAGAGGGAGAGAGGCGACAGTGGTCAGTGAAGCTCAAATGGGTCAGCTCATCTGACATTGGCATTTAAACCTTCCTTTACTTCCCCTTTTTGGTGGTTGGGGTTCTCCCATCTTTTCAATCCTTCTCTTCTCTGTGTTTTTTACTCACTGATTTTCCATCTTTAACACAGACAACCCATTTTTATTTCCTCTTTATTCTCTTTCAGTTTTGATTTTACGTTGCGATTGCATTCCCCATTTTCATTTCAGGCATTCTTTGATGCTGCTGAACTGAGGATCATTCCGCCCCACAATGAAGATGAAGAGCTTTGATTTCAAGCAACTTAATAATGAGAAGGTGAATCCATACAATTACCATTTGTCTCTCCTTGAACTTTCAACTCAGAGCTGGGCCAATGAAAATCTAAATCCTTTTTTTCTTTTTCCCTAAATGTTTGATTTGTTTATGCTGTATAGACGAGTAGTAATCAATGCACATACAGATTTATGAATAAGAATCATCAAAAGGGGTGGGGGCAGACAGCTCACCACCAGTTTTGGGGCAAAATCATTTGCTTTCCTTTTCCCCTTGAAAAATGAACAAAAAAATATTTGCATGTTTTTCTTTTTTGTGGGGGGTTTCTAATGAGCCCTTAAGTTTAAATTCCCAAAAGAAAATTTTTAGGAAAAGGAAAAGGAAAACTCAAGTGGGGAGTTTTGTCTCTCTTTAGTCTCAAAGGGTTTTGGTATATGTACATTTATCTGTTTTTCCTTGTAATTTGTAACTCGCTTGAAACCCCAAAAAAGAAAATATGCCAAGAAATGTGAAACACAACACAATGTAGGCCTATCCCACTTCCTCTGGTTGTCTTCACCAGCATCCATTTTTGTATAACTTTCTTCATTTTCTTAGTTTGCTGAAAGTTTGAAAGCAACAAATAGCTGTCTCTTTTAATATCAACCTTTCTCCAACTTCCAAATTTTAAACAAACCCTAACCAATATGAGAATAAGGAGAGAAATAAGAAAAAGAAAAAAAGGAAAAGGAAGATAAGGTAAATTCAGAATAAAGTTGGCGGCTCTTTTTGGGCTATTCATGGAGTTGCAGTTTCCCACTTCCCTTCAACAAAAGCTCTCTCCAACTTTTTTGCATCACAGCCACCTTCAATCCTAGCTAAAATTGACATCTTGTAGACAGGTGCAACAAGTGATTCTTCTTGAGTAACCTACACCCTAGCTTTTTATGGGGGCTTTCCTCCTCCTCCTTTGGCTTTTCCCCTTGACCACAAACTTTAATTGTTTGGTGGAATCCTTGTCAGTGAATGGATGGTTGTAAAATAGCAACCCCATTTGTGTTCTGCTGCCCTAGTCTGCAAGTACTCTCATCCTTCATTTTCTTAACTCTCAACTTATTATTTTTTTTTAGTCTTGTGACTTCTTCTTCTAATTCCTCTCCAATCTACTTGGAGTTATATCTGCAACTGTAGTTTTACTACTGATATGTTTCAAGTTTGCTAAAAGGAAAGAGCCACAATCATCAATGACTTGATGTTTATTTATTTTAGTCTTTTGACGTCTTCAAAATCCTCCAATCTACTTGAAGTAATATCTGGAACTGCAACTCCACTGATGATATATTTTCAGTTTGATAAGATCAAAGAGCCATAATCACCACTGACGTGATGTTTTTGCTTTTGGTTTAAGGAAGATGCAAATAACTGCCTTAAAGATTCTGTTGCTTCAATTCTTGTATTGTTGCTGTCTGTATGATTAGTGGGCTCTGTTCTTGTTATATGCATTTCTTGTCAGCCATAAGGTACTTGATATTCATACCAATTTTGTGGACTTGGTTGTAAATAAAACTTTCCAATTTCTTGGGGATTCTTACAGCTTTATCTCATCCTTTCTTCAGATTTCTGTGTTCTTTAGTTGAATATAATCCATTCATGAAGTCATCAGAAAAGTGATTCAAACTCTGAAAAGGGTGTTCATTTTTAAGTGGAAAAGAAGTGAAGAACTGAAATATTCTCTATGGACTGGAACTTGAAGACCCCATCTTGGGATTTCACTCAATTGGAACAAGATGCATTGAAGAACATTAATACAATAGGTGCATCCAGCAGCTTTGTTGAACATAGAACGACTTCTGGGGATTTCTCGGTTGATTTGAAACTCGGCCAAGTCAATAATCTGGGAACAAAATATGTAGTCAATAAGCCAGGAGTCTTTAAAATGGCACCGTCCCCTTCAGAACCATCAAAGAGGGCAAGAGGATCTGGAAATGGGGCTCAGCCTTCGTCATGCCTTGTTGATGGATGTGTTTCAGACCTTAGCAATTATAGAGATTACCACAGGCGCCACAAGGTCTGCGAGCTCCATTCAAAGACTCCCCAGGTTACAATTGGTGGCCTAAAACAAAGATTCTGTCAGCAGTGTAGCAGGTAGACTGCAAATTTATATGCTACTTCTTTCATGATATGTTCACTTTCATATTAACACTGGCTTCCATATAGCGACTTTAATTGTCCTACACACGTCCATGCATTCTGAGTCCTATCTCTAGTGGCTTAGTTTCTCAATAACAGTTCCAATCAATATATAGGTTCCACTCACTAGACGAATTTGATGAAGGAAAGAGAAGCTGTAGGAAACGTCTCGATGGACACAATCGAAGGCGAAGGAAGCCACAGTCAGACTCCCTATCACGAAGTATTTTGTCTCCTTACCAAGGTTAGCTTGGCATTGGCATAATAAACTTGATGATTTTGCTTCTTTTGCCTTGTCAAATATTGGTTTCTTATTTTACATTCTTCTGTATTTTCCACCTTCACGGTTATCATTGGCCTAGCCATAAACTCGAAGATTTCCCTCAGTTGTCCACATGAACCAGCCAATTTACTTTAAGATAAAAAGGGAAAAGACTTAATGTCAGAACAACTTCTATTTTCTCGCTTCTGAGTTCTGATACACTTTGCTAACCCAGGTGGCTCATATGCCAATTCCATTTTATACTTCGTGAAAAAGTAGGAGATGATTTCTTTTGATATGGATCCATCTTTATGTTCTGTAGAAATGCTCAGTGGTGAAAAAGTTTGTTTTGTTATTGTGTACAAATACTTCGAGATATAACATGCCATATTTTCTGCTTTCAGGTTCTCAACTTTTACCACTTTCTACCTCACATGTCTATCCATCTACAATTGTTATGAGCCATTCCTGGTGTGATATTGCCAATAATACTCAGATCGATGCAAGGCTTCACGTTCAGCAAGAGCCAACCCACTTCCCTGATAAACACAACATCTATCTTGGATCATCGTCAAATGATAGCATCCATAAAATCGGAAAGCAGGTCACATTTATGCAAAGTGACAATCCAGAATCTTCATTCAGCCAGCCCCTTGTCACAACCATTGATTTTTCAGAAAATGGAGGTGGTCGAAGGAAAATGTTATATGACAAGTTTGCAACTCCAGGCCATGAATCGAATTGTGCTCTCTCTCTTCTGTCATCTTTGCAGACACAGTCATCTGGGATTGGTTTTAGTGAAGCCGAGCAGGACCGTCATCTTATATCCTTCCTGCAGCCATTAGATGTGAGCTTAGGTCATCACAACAGATTGGAGCCAGTTAATTCAGTACTGAATGGCAGTGTGAGTAATGCTGATATTAATTGCTCAGGAATGTTTCACATTTCATCTAATGATGGAGGGAATGATGCTCCTCCACCATCCCTTCCTTTTCACTGGCAGTAAAGTAACTTCAGTAAACAAAAACTGATCTTTTTGTGTAAAAATGAATGAGCAAACAGTGCTTCTATAAGCAAACAGTGCTTCTATAAACCCATGTTCATGATATCCAGAAGGAATTTCACTCTCATATATTTAAGTTTTAACTGCTGCCTGTCTTTTATGCTTGTGAGGCTTAACAATGATATTTCTTTCATTTCAACTTCGGTTGCTTTATGGAGTATTTTCTTACCATCCGTTTACACTGCTTTATCTGTACAGGGAAATCTTTTGTGCATATTAATCCTTCCTTTGCTCTTATATAATCAAATTTCAACAGGAAGCCCAACAACATTGCCTTTGTCTACTTGACTCCTTATTCTCTGTCTCCATTACCCTCAGGCATCAGCTTTTCCTTTGAGTTCCAACTAGAAAGGGTGTAAAAAGGCCTTTTATTTCCATTAAAAGCATAATGAAAAAGATATCTTCTCTTTTTCATCGTGGGACCATGGAAAATGAAAAGGTAAACGCCTCATGGTTCCATAAATATCTCAATCCTTCGTGGGACAATGGAAATCTTTTCATGGTCCTCCCTGGAATTGGGTTTCATAAAATGCTCGTTCGTTTTTGGGATTCCAATTTTTCATATAGTTACATTAACATCACAAATAAGAAGTCCAGCTATTGATGTAATGCAAAGCATAAAAAGAACTCGCTGACTTGTCTTTCTAAATGGGGTTTAACTTCAATCAATTACTATAATAATTTTAATTAATGTCGAATTTAATAATTCATCATGTAAGTCAACAATTACTGAAAGAAAAGGTAAAAAATAATTACTAATGAAATGTTTAAGGAATGTTATTTTTGCTATTAATAGAATTTGTGAGAGCTGAAGAACCCCCAGCAATACAATACAATTGAATTAGAAGAAAGCCGGCCTTTTTGTCTTGTCCTTTATGTCAAGAAGAGAAATTACAATGACGATGGATTGGGTGGGAGAATTGTCTTCTTCTTCTTACTTTTCTTTCTTTCACATTATACATTCGTCTTTATTAACAAAGGACAGTAGAAGTAACTTTCTTATCTGGAGCTGTAAATTCTTTCTTCCATAGTACTTTTGTAGAAAAGAACATAGTTTTGCTATGAAGAACATCAGAGCCTCCAGTGGAATGCTTCAATTTTGCTACCCCCATTTTCATAGAAGCAATCGTCTCTTCAGAACATTCCTGGCTGCTGATTTTGGAAGAACATCAGCTGCTGTCCTATGTTATTCTGTTTTTTTTTTTTTTATTTAAAATAAAACCACAGCATCTGATCTACTTCAGCAACAGAAACTTCACCCCAGCAAAGAATGTGAAAAGATCTAAACTCAGAGGCCCTCCATCTACTCTATCATCTAAAAAGCAATCAAAAATTGGAATAGGTCTAGCATTACCAATCAAAAGGTATAGCATGGATCCTGCCCTTGTTCATCTCATTTCATCTACTGTTGGGATCCCAAATAAAAAAGAACCTCAACCTCATCTCTAAGCCATGTTAAAAAGGAGAAAATAAAAGATTATATGTAATAATAACAAGAATTAAAAATATTGTTTCTAAGCCATGTTGAAGGAGAAACGGAAAGATTAAATGTATGCAAGAACAAAAAATATGGTTTCTAAGCCATGTAACAAAAGAAGATAGAAAAATTAACTGCATAAGCAATTGGAAATTTACAACAATCGTCGATATTGGCACGGCTCAATCAAATTAAAAGACCCAATTCATAGGAGATTTGATTTGATTGAACCGTTCCAACATCGACACAATACGAGAAAACCAACCATAGATAACATGTTTTCCTTTTTGTCAGCTTTGTCTCTGTGGATAGCATCTTCGAGGTAGGAGGAAAAGAGGAATACCATGTCTAGACAGACAGAAGTGGTTGAATAAAAATACATAAACGATATGACCAAATGAGAAGAAGAGAGAGAGAAATTTATAAGTGGGATGAGCATTAGAAATTAGAATGGTTGGGATGTCTATATCTTGGCTTTAATTAGAAAAGAGACAACATATAAGAAAGAGATTTTTTTTTCCTTTTTTCTAAGAAAAATTTATCCTTGATCAGGTCTTCCACGACTGTAGATGGGTTGTGGTTGATGACTTTGTCACAATTGCATAAGGTGGCCGGTTCCTCGGCATGCTGAGTGTTTCCACTTTCAATTTCTTACAGAAAAGGACTTGAGCTAAATAATCATATATTGCCTTATTTAGTGTTTTGGTGTGCCTCAGCTAAATAATCATTATATCGTTTGGAACCTTATGTTGGGAAAACCTAGATATGAGAATGAAGTTCAAGGGTTGGTTGAGTTCATTCGTGTTGTTCTGTTAATGAGTTCCTTTTGGTTAATCGCAAGAACACTGGCTGTCCATACTTGAAGATGTAATTTTTTGACAATCTAAGTTGAAAACAATCTTCGGAGAATTTCTCCGTTTTAAATTTGATTAGGGAGAATTCTGCTAATTTTTTGTTTCCTTCTGTTGTAATAAAAAAAAAAAAGAATAAAATAAAGCACAATTAAAAAAAATAATTGCCCACTAATTGGGCTTCCTCATCAGCACGATATGTTATTTGCCTTCATACGAGGGGATTGTTGGAAACACTTTAAGATGATATGTTTGTTTATTTAAAAAAGGAGATTAATACGACCATCAATAACTAATTGGGAGTCAATGGCTAGAATATACACAAACTTTCCATCGGATCTTTTTCGTGGGAATGCCATTTTGATATATTGTTTATTAAAAGATCAGTTATTGATGTCGCCCAACTCCAAGATTGCACAATCTTGGTGCTAAAACCTAATACCTTGTCGTATTTACACCACTTTTGGATGCTGCTTAATTCATGGAGAAAGACCTAATTTTACCTAATTCTACTTTCATCTGTATTTTTTTTTTATTGATATCCCTTTCCTCAGGTCAAAGAAGACATACAAGTGAAAAAAAAATAAAATAAAATAAAAAAACCAAACCAAGACAGACACCATAGAGAAGAATAAGCAAAAACTAACCTAATATGAGCGGACAATGGAAGGGAATGTGTCATCAAACATTCCTTGAAACATTTACAGAGCCAACCTCTTAACCAAGTTTGAATAGTGCCTCGGAAATGGAAAATGTAAAAAAAACCCATACTGGGAACAACCATAAAAATGTTGTATGTAAAACATACAACAGGGGATTACAAGTCATCTGTGGATTTTAACTACCCACCGACGAGGAATCCAGGTAATAGCATAAACGTTAATCTTAAATTCTAAGAAAATCCACTTCATCCTAACTCGATCCCAGCAAAACAAACTGTCAAATGAAGGATGATTTATCATTTGGAGATATTTATTTTTCTCAACAAACAAAATGCAAATATAAGAAAGGGTTGCATCATATCATATGGTTATACCCAAGGACTTCTTGAATTTCTCAACCTCCAAGTATACTGTTGAGTAAGGAAGAAACTCTGAGAAATGTTCCTTGCTTAGGTCATTAATTGCAACAGCAAGTTTAGGAATTTCCAATGTCTCCTCGTGGGTCAACGTTCTGACAAACCTTGCTGGGTTTCCTGCCCAAAGTTCACCACTGGGAATTCTCCTTCCTGGGGGAACCACGGACCCAGCTTCAAGAATAGAGTGGGTCTCGACCAGGGAGCCTTCCATGAGGATGGAATGTTGCCCGATAATGCATTCTGGCTCAATTATGCATGACCGCAACAGACTATATGCACCAATGGTGACGAATCTCTCTATGGAAGTCGCTGCTGGGAGTCCTGGATTGACACATAAGGGAAAATTTAGACATGGCATGGACTAGAAAACATTAAGATGCCACAAACTGAAAAGAGGATGTAACCAGCATTACAAATTTTATTCATCTTTATAAACAAGGGCCTTTTCTCTCCAATAAGATAGTCATTTTCTCCAAACTGAGGGGTTATCGATTATGAATTAAGACCAAGAAACTTGGTCAACTTAGATGACTTGCACCTCTCATTTCTATCATTTAGAACTTTCTCAATTCTCACCTGTTTCCTTCACAGTATATAGTAATTTTTTAACCAAAAAAAAAAAAAAAAAAAAAAAAGGAGAGAGAGAGAGAGAGAAAGAGAGAGATAAAAAAATATATATATACGTTTTAAACGGCTGAAGTTTCATATTTTGGACTGATCACATGAATAACAAAAACCAACTTAGTAAACTTAGGTTTGGCTATTATCCAGTTTGTCATAAGTGATAAGACATTACTGGAATTTCAGCTTTTACATCCAGACTTACAGAGACAAGAAAGTGACTTAAATACAAGACAGAGAAGGAAATATTTGAAGACTTGTGCACTTCAACCCCAATACTGAAAGAGGCAATACCATGCACTTGAATGTATGAATATCATATCATAAGCAAATTCAAACCCCAAAATTTGTAGGCTAAACCCCCCTTTGAACCTACAAGAGTACAGGAGAAGCAACTTAACAACCTGTGCACTACTGCATTTGTACCATCCCATAGGTCAGCTCTATATCTCCCTCTTTACACCTCTCTATCCATAGCCTTCCTCTGCCTCCATTTTACTTCCCTCTTTGACTCTCTCTATCCATCACTCTTTCTCTATCACCCAACTCTCTTGTTCCTTCTCCCATTCCCTCTCTCTCCACCTTGCTCTGTCTCTCTCTTTATCTCTTACTCCTCCTCTGTCTTTCTCCTTGTCTATCCCATCATAACCCCCCAACTCTATCCACTAATTGTTAAATGATGATATAATTCCTTACAATGTCATGCATAAGCATAGATCTCAATGAAGATCCTAGAGAGGAACTGCCAAGAAAATAAGAAATTTGACAAATCCCTGACGTAGAACTAACCTCTATTAGGAACTTTTGATCATAACAAATAAGGAGAGACAAAAAAGGGAAGTGAACGATAAAAAAAAATAGTGTACAATACAATAAGTTGACAGTGTACTTTTGAGGAAGAGGTGTCAGGTTGACCAAAATGGGAAAAAATGTAACAGAAAAGAAACAATAATAAATTGTGCTCCATTAAAGAAAAAAGAAAAAAAAAAGGGGGGAAAATAAAAAGAAGAGAAGCATGATGTTTCTGCGAGAATTCTGCTCCAATAATTGAAGCAATTTGAATATATGATTTTGGAACAAAACCATCTTATCATAAATTGGGAGTGTTCTTTCCTAGAGAGCTAACAATACACATATTGATGAAATCTACAATATGTTGAACCAAGGTTACTGAAGCAATTGAAGAACACTATTCTAGAATAAGACCAATTTATCATGAAACGGGAGTATTGTGGTTGAACACAAAGAGTCATTAGTAAACAAGTAGACCAAGGTTTGATACATGATCATCGCATATGGATGGTTGCATGAAAAGAGATATAAGAAGAAGGTTGATTAACTTCTAAGCTCTTAGTTAAAACTTACTATTCCTATAGGAACTATATTTATTGAGTTTGTAATGCTTCATGTTTATCGCATCTGAAGAGTGGAGAACAATGCTTGGACTGGTTGTAAATTCTGTGGAGCCTTTAGGGAGAGTTATTTTCATCCATAAAGTAAATAATAGTGTCCCAAAAAATGTGATGGAAGTGAAGAAAGTTTATCTCTATGTAATTAATGTTTTACCCTGAAGTGACATGACATATTCTTTTTTGAACGTGTTCTTAGAGATATTTTGAGAAGCAAAACAATCACATCTGTACCAATTACCACATCCTTCTCAATGGTTAGAACAGGCGTTAAAGGATGTCAAGATCCCAAATATAGGGAGAATACTAAGGAGGTCTACACCTCAGATCTTATATTTATAATTGTACTGATGTGTTGAATATGATGAGATGATTCACCTATCAAACAAGTTCATAAGGCTGATTGATACTTGAATTTGACTTCTTTTCTTTAGAACAAGAAACAAGAATTACTTCTCATGTTAAATGTTCAACATTAATTGTCAAGAGAGGTACTTGAGAAAGATGTTTAGTTCATATGAAAGGAATGATAACAAGTGGGCAAGAAGCCCTCAAGGAGCATCCCCATTGGCTAAGGTCCGTGGTCTTTGAATAACATCCACACATAAGTCACATGTTTAGATCTTTTTAGATTACCAGACATAAGGCTCAAACCCTGGTCCGGAATACTTTGGCGTGGCCCAACAACCGCTGAAGCACCAGGTCATCTTCACATGTTCAGATCTTAGAGTGAGCTTATTGCAAGGAAACTGTAATATCACAAATTTTCAGGTAAATCTAAAATAATTATTTTAATTATTTGGTTGTATTTTGAAATTTTGTGATTACTTGAGTTATTGGGTGGAGATAATTCAAGTCTTGGGTGGGACCAAGGGGCAAAATAGTGCAAGCAAGTAGTTCAAACTTCAAAGTGCATAGATGCTAACATTTTGTGCCACAACTTTGTTCACTCATATGGTTTCAAGTTTGAATTTAAGTTCTTAGATTTGCAGAGGGAAAGAAAAAAACTCCAACGAGATATATTGATGAGGGCTTGGATAAAACTAAAGAAACAGCCATTTGTTTTTAGGTAATCCAAATGTCTAGTAATCTAAAAGTCTGGAAATAAAGAATGCACGGGTATCTAAATACGTGAAAAATAAAGGACAACAACACCATGTACAAAGTTCCCTAATATGACACCTTAGGCATTGCTCATTCCAGTGATTCTTTCAAAATCAACTGAGACATCAATCCTCGATCAAAAGTAAAAGAAACCAAGGCAAAATAGACCTTCAATGATTCATGTCTACCAATAATCACTGTAAACCAGAGTGATGGAGCTTGTTACTCTATAGACTTCTAAACCAAACAAAATCTAAAAGAGATAAAGAAAATAGTACCTCGAACAACTACAAAGAGAAAGAGGAGGATGGAGATAGCCTCTATCCCAACCAACCAACTCTAAAGTAATCAAAACCTCCATTGCAGTTTACTAATCATGTGGAGCATTTATCACACAGACGCACATTAAAAAAATGGCAAAGACGACTTATTCTACTGGCAGACTATGGTATGTATGAAGTTCAAAGTTCAATCACGTGTACGTAATTCATACAGTATTTAGGAGTTATACGAGATATTCTACAATAACGACCCAGTTCAAAGTTAAGATGATCACACATTTCCAATGGCAAGACTCAATTGCTTAGTTTTTAAATGGCAAGACGCTATTGCTGAAACCTCATTTCCCAGTTAAAAATCTTGATTGTCCATCACGTCAATCAAGGACGCAGAAATTATGCGCATATTTCCCACAGACACTAGCTCCAATTACTCGAATCTACCAAGTCTCCAGAAAAACACAATCTAGATACTTACATTCGAGTTTTTAGATTAACAAGAAAAAAATATGGCGTCAGCTACTCAAAAGATCCATAATTTCAAGAATTCAGAATTTTTTTGAAGATTTAATCACTATCCCTGGAGATGCTCGTTAAACAAACAGATACTAGAAATTGCGAGTGCAGTAATCAAAGAACCCTTTTCTCAGTCACATTTTCACATGACAGAGGAAAACAATCACCAAACAACGAAATTCGAGAAAAACCAATAACTGGAAATAACGGGAAAAATCACATGAAAACATGTAAGCTGAATTGAACCTGTTGGGGAGGACCAAGCAGCATGGAGGACGCACCGTTCCTGCACATTAGAGCAAAACCCGACTGTAATCTTGTTGAGATCGCCGCGGAGAACGGAACCCGCCCAAACAGAGGCCCCGTCGCAGACGTTAACCTGTCCGGCAAGGACCACATTAGGGGCAACATAGGCATCGACTGCGATTTTGGGGAGCCACTGGCCGAGCGGGATTATCTGTCTTTGACCTCTATAGTCCCACTTGACTCGATCCGGTGAGGGCGCGATCGTCTTCGACACTTCCGTCGCGAAAGCACGGTGGAGTTGATTGTTCGCAACCGCTGAGGCAATTGCCTTCCTGGAAAAACGAGCTACAGCTGCCATTTCTAGAGCAGAAGCGAGCGTGGTCTGTGATTCAGCTGATGGCAAGTCGGAGAGGGCGATACAATCATCCGTCTTTGCTGTTTAAATGGGCCAAAGTTGTGAATGGGCTTTAGACCATTATGGTCTACACTAAACGGCCCGTAAACGTAAATTTAACTTTCGAAATGGGATAGTTGCACAAATAATGATCAAACCCAAAATAATAAAAGATGTAGCATAAAAATAAACATATTAAGAATATGATCTAAAATTAATGTCAGATATCATTGATAGCTACTACTAATGATAGTCATATTGGTAAATGACTAAAAAGCTCACACGCAGCTCACCATTTCGCGTTTCTTGTTTCGATTTTCTTAAATTGAAAACTATCACTAATAGTGATTGTCTGTTATAGTCACTAATAGCTATTATAAGTTGTTATCACCAATAGCTGCTATTAGTAATAGCTTTCAATTTGAGAAATATTAATGCAACCTTGAAATAGTAACACTTGAAATATTAGTTTTCAATTTGCTATCATTAGCTATCATTGATACACTTTCATCAATTAGAATCAAACTTGAAATATTAATACTCCAGCTATTAGCGACTATCAATGGTAGATTTTTATAAATAGTTATCAACTTTGAAAGGAAACTATCAACTTTCAAAGAGATGAATCTTTAACTCTATAAGTGATAGAAGTCTACCAATGAGAAATCTATAAGTGACTATCACTGATGTCTACCTAAGTCAGCACCAATATCATTAATATCATTCATTTAATTGATGCATACTTAAGTCATATCGTTGATATACATATATTACTAATAGCTTATATTAGGGAATATCACTAATATGCTCTATCAGTGGCTATCACGAATAGCTTTTAACAGTAGTTATTAATGATAGACTTTCATCAAATGGAATCGGCTTTTTATATCATTGATATTATCGATATATGAATATCACCTCAGTTCTATCCCCTATATCACTGATATAACTTATATCGTGATTGATAGCTTCTATCACTGATAACATGTTATCAGAGATAACTTTTGTCATTCATTTTTACCATCAAATTGTAGGGTTTAAAGCCCACACAGTGGTAGACAATTAGAGAACTAAACCTCATTTTTAATTAACAAATAAAATACCCATGCATCAACAAATCTTACAGTATTCTAATAAGGTAAATCTACTATAAAACTTAGGTTATAATATGCTAAAAAATTTGAATAAACCTACGGAGAATAGGAATTATGAAACAAACCTACGCTGTGACTCTAGAGAGCTTCACCAATTCTTCTTAGTAATGCATCAAGATCAGGATCTCTTCAATCCAAGCAACACCACCACTATGGTTTCACCGACATTCTCTTCGGATTGAAAATAGAAGACTTGTGGGAGTCTTTTCTTGGAAGGGGAAAAAAAGAACTCCTTTTTTTCTAGAGAGAAAAACCACTAAGAGAATTAAAAACTCAGAGTCGATCCATTTTTTTAGATCCATCCCCTTCACGCTGATAATGAAGGAAGAATAAAAAGACTTCCCTCAATATTGTGGCGTTTGGTTAAGGAGGGAGGAGACCAAGTTCAACCTTCCACATGTGAAAGATCAGTTACTTTAACTTATCATTAATTTAATTTAAATAAATTTTATTTATTTAACTAAACACAATTAATTAATTAATTAATTAAATCAATATTTAATTAACTATTTCATTTAAATCATATTTAAATGAACATCTCCCACATAACCCATAGTTTTGATTCAATTTATTTAATTAGATAAAATTTAATTAAATTAATTAATTAATTCTCCAATTAACTAATAATTAATTTAAATATCGTATATTTAATTTAATCTTATAATTGGATCACGTTCAATTATATTTCTCTCATATCCTATAGTTTTAATGTGTATCCAATGCACATTGATTTTAAACTATAGTTTTAACATAAACTCACTTCATATTAAAATTAATATTTGAACTTCTTCAAATATTTAATTCTACCTTAAATTAAGTTTTGAATCAAATTCAACATAGATTTATATTAAAAGTTTAATTAAAATATAAACTTTATATTATAATGCATCTTTATACATTATATTATTTTCCTGAGTAAATATAAACATTTCAAATTGCTATATTACCCTAGTAACCTTTATGAGCTACCAGTGGGACCTAATGAACCTATAAATCAGAAGCTCCAATGATATGAGATTAATTGGCTAAACTCATTAATTAAGTTAATCAATATACGTTAATTGTGGGTACACTCCATTATAAACTCACAACTTCACTATTCTCACTGCAGATATATTTATGTGTCAAAGGATATCGACCAATAATAGCACGTTTGTCCTTCAGAGTGTTCGTAACATCAACTGGGTCAAATTATCATTTTACCCCTAGGTTACCTGTACATCCTTAAGTATCAATGCTCCTCTAATGAACAACCTATTTATGATCCTAGCATTAAATAGAAACCCTTATCGGGCCAGTGAGAGGGTAAGACCCTTTGTTCAAGACTCGTACCCCACTTAAGGGAACACTCATCTACTTACCCTAAATTCGGGAAAGAGTGAATTTCATCTCGTGAAATTATGTTCCCAACTCCCCGCACCATTTTGTCCCCAAAATGGTAGGTTTGTTGAGTCAGCGAACTGGTCACTCTCGCTCATACAAATCAAAGGACAATCCTGATGGAGTTGACATTCAACAGATGGAAGCTATTAAGGATCAAAGCACTCTAACTACGTCAATTTTAAAGAAAAAACATGCATGCTCAATGAAAAATAAGAAATAGGGTTTATAGAATATAACCTTCCTAGATTCCACTAAATTGCTTGATCTTCTATGATTTCCTCTTCAATCTCAGCAATAGACCACCACCAAAGTCTTCTCTACCATCCTCAAGCATTAGATTAGATGGTGGAACTCAAATTGACAGAAATTTACTATGGATATTTTAGAGTTGAACTAGTGGAAAAATACAAATTTTTTCCTTTTGTAATATTTTGATTTTAGCTTGCATAAAACTTCAATCGATCTAAAATACAAATTTTTTCCTTTTGTAATATTTTGATTTTAGCTTGCATAAAACTTCAATCGATCTCAAACTCTCATTATATAGCACTAAACCATGCAGATGAGATCAAATTTGAAGGTGCCACTTCAAACTTCCATTGAAGGAAGTGACATGGGGTGTTTATCTAAATGGAAGATGTGAGAATAACTCACTTTCCATTTTATTTTAATTTAAAAATTGAAATGGATTAATTTGACAAATAATCTAATTTTAAAAAAAAATTGATGTTCTCAAAATCAATTTTAATTAAGTATAGTTGTTTGAATTTAAAAAATTTAAATTTAATAAATCAATTTCATGATTTTATAAATTCAAAATTTTAATTTTTTAAAATTAATTAATTTAATTTAATATCAAATATTAAATTATTTAAACACCTCATCAAATATTTAAATTATATTTAAATATTATCAACTCTCTAAAAAACCATAATGTTTAATTCGATTAATTAAACATTAATTATATCAAATATAATAATCCAAACCCTAAATCGAGTTTGAACATTTCAAATTCTCTCAACATGTTATTCCAAGGTTTAATCCTTTTATGAGCTAATAGAGGGATCTAATGGACCTGCAGATATGAGTTCCAATGATTTGAGATTAATTTGATAAACCCTTTAAATCGAATTAATCGTTATTTGTTAACTATCGAGACATACCACTATAGCTTAGTAGTTGCACTCTCCTTACTGTAGATATATTTTTGTCTACTTGATTTAACCATAATCAGCAAGTTGATCCTTCACAGGTCATTCATATTTACAGCTATATCAAAATTACTGTCTTATCTCTATAATACATCTTGCTCCTTATGTCTCAACTAATTCTCTATTAAACAATTGGTTTATGGTCCAACCAATAAACCAAGTCCCTCTTGGCCACGAGAGGGCAAGGTCCCTTTTGTTCAAGACCAGAAGTCAGTGCTTAAGGGAACAACCTATTTGCTAATCCTAAGACGAGTAGAAGTGAATTTTGTCTTGTAAGACTATGTCCCTAACTATCTATTCGGTTTTACCCCTAAAATGGGAGGCTTTTTTAGAGGTGATGTTGAATCACTCTCACCTATACTGATTAAAGGATAATCCTGAATAAATAGGAGTTCACAGTTAGCTCAAGATTAAGATCAAGTTACCTTCAGTCATCGAATTGAACTAGTCAGTTTTAATAGTAAACGGTCGTTATAAAGAAAAGTGACTATTTCTTGGTTTGATCTTATACAAACTTCTTTTGCATAGGATGCCCCCACTCGCAAATCTTCACATGAACGACTTTGGGATCACATTGTTTGTATCAATATACAAAGCATGTTGTATCCATAGTGTCCCCATGATAAGGTACCCAACCCTATCCATATACTTATTGACTTTTTTTTGCTATATACTAAAATTTGATCCTCTTTTATGTCTCTACATAAAGTTTAAGTATTCATGTTATATCCTTGGGTTAGTTTATTAGATTTATGATTTAATGCAATCAATAACACCTTTATTAAAAGAAATTTCAATAATACTTTTATTGTAAATATAATATATTTAATGTTTACAAATTGTGAGTTTTAGGACATTCTCAACAAACTCCCACTTGGACTAAACTCCAATGAGATTTAAATATATAAAAATATACAATGTTGAGTATGAGAGAGAAAAAATACAATAAATAGGGCATCTAAATATCCTTTACATTCTCCTACTTGCCCTATATTGATGAAGCTCATAGTCCTAGTCCTACCAGGTGACCCTCGAACACTTTAGCCGTGAGGGCCTTCATAAATGGATCAGCGAGATTATCTTCAGAGGCTATTTTCGTGACTATCACGTCTCCTCGGTGTACTATCTCGATGTGCTTTCCGGCTTTATGGCTTATAGGTTCCTTTGAGTTGGCAACTGCTCTACTGCTATCACAATACGGGGTGATTGGTAAATGCATATTTGGATCAACTTCCAAATTAGTCAAGAATTTTTTGAGCCATACTGCTTCTTTAGTTGCTTCACATGCAGCTACGTATTCAGCTTCCATGGTAAAGTCAGCAATACAACTCTATTTGATGCTCCTCCATTTAGAGTGAATGTTGATCCTAAAGTAGATTTCCTAGAATCTACATCGGTCTAAAATCAGAACCAGTGTATCCCGTAAGGATCAAATACTTAGAGCCATACACGAGCATATAGTTCCTCGTTCTTCGAAGATACTTGAAGATGTTCTTAACGGTAGTCCAATGACTATGTCTAGGGTTGGATTGGAACTTGCTGACTATTCCAACTGCAAAGCATATGTCTGGGCATGTACACAACATAGCGTATATTAAGCTTCCGACTACTAATGCATAAGGAATTCTTTTCATTCTCTCAACTTCTTAAGGTGTCTTAGGACATTCTTCCTTAGACAAATTAATTCCATGTCTAAAAGGTAAGAAACCTCTTTTGGAATCTTGCATATTATATCTTGACAACATTTTGTCAATATAAGATGCTTGAAATAGTGTCAGCGTTTTGTTCTTGCAATTCCGAATGATAACTTATAGAAATACAAGTTATTGTCTCTTGAAAGTTGGAACAATCAGGATTCTAAATGACAAAATCTCATCTTTTTTAAAGGTAAACACATGAATCCTTCAGGCATAAATAACCTTTACAAAAAAAAAACATTCTTTTTTATAAAACTACGTCACTAACGCATCTTATCGCAGGATTTCAGTAAATTGTATTAAGTGTCGCAGGCAAAACTTAAAAGAGTTAAACAACATGTAGCGGAAGTATCAAGGATCCATAAGCATTCTACTAATTCACTAATTTTGGAAAAAACTAAATCATGCTCTTCTTAAAAAATGGGTTTTCAGAACATACCTTTGATTAACTCTCCAAGAAAACGTTTGTTCAACAGCTGTCTTCACTTGATATCATCGTGAACCACCTTAAAGCCTTCCCTACTATGCTCTTAGAGCTTTAGATAGAGTTGTGGGACTCAAAAACAGCTTGAAGAAGTGAAGAAACAAGAAGAACTCATAGTAGCCGATTGAAGAAGACAGTTTCTTCACAGAAATTTCTCTCTCAAAATTCTGCTTTTTTTTTTCCTCCAACAACTCCAATCTTCTTTATATGTATTAGATGAACATGCAAAGAGATGGAGTGCATGGCTTGCAGCTCATGCTTGGAGAATCAAAGTAAAGAGGATAATGGCTTTTGTGTAAGCGTAAAGATGATCGTAATGGAGAAAACTCATTTTCCATTTTGTGCAACCATGAAAAAAGTTTTTCCATTTTATTTTTTAAAACAAAAAATGATTTAAAATCATTTTAATTCAAAAAATTATTTTCTTAAATTAATTTAAAATATTAATTAATTTAATATCAAATATTAAATTAATTTTTGCACAATAATCATCTTCATATATTTAAATCATATTTAAATATTTATTCTCTTGTTCCATTTAATTTGAACAATAATTTCTCAAGCTACCTTAAAACTTATCCATTTACGAGCTAGTAGGGGGACCTCGCAGACCTACAGATCATGGGCTCCAATGATTTAAGATTAATCGGCTAAACTCATTAGTCCGATCTAACCCCCGTTCGTTAACTAATGGGACACTCCACTATAGTCCATAGTTGAACTCCCCTCACTGTAGATATATTATTTTCATTTAAAACCATAATCAGTAAGTCGATCCTTCACAGGTTGTTCGTAATCACTGCTAGGTCAAAAATACCATTTTACCCCTGTGACTACATCTTGTTCCTTAAGTTCCTACTGATCCTCTAATGAACAATTCTGATTCGTAATCTCTATGAATCAAATCCTTTCTATATCATGAAAAGGCGAGGCCTCGTTTGTTCAAGCCTTGGAGTCAGTACTTAAGAGAACAACCTATCTGCTAACCTTAAATAGTGTAGAAGTGAATTCCATTTTGCAAGGCTATGTCCTCAGCTATTCATCTGGTCTTATCCCCAAAAAGGTAAGCTTATTGAGCAGTGCTATTGGACTACTCTCACTGTTTAAAGATCAAAGGATAATCCCGAACAAACAAGAGTTCATAGCTAGCTCAGGATTAAGATCGAGTTAACCTGGGTTATATAATAAATGAAATAGTCAGTTTTAACAGTAAACGGTTGTTATAAAGAAAAGTGACTATTTTCGTGGTCTAGTCTATATACAAACTCATTACATAGGATTCCCCCACTCTCATGTCTCGACATGAACGATTTATGGATCACATCGTTTGTAGCACCTTACAACTTCTTGTAACGACTACAGAATGGGCCGCATCCAATAGTGTTACCAGAATGAGATACCCAATTTCATCCATATACTTATTAGACCATTTAGGCTATATACTGTCAACTTGATCTTGTTTATGTCACTACATAAAGTTACAGCATTTAGACTATAGCCAAGGATGCAAAATCAACAAGTCATTGGTATTGATAAAATAGAATGTTTAACACAAACTGCGAGTTCTAGGACATTCCCAACATAACTAACGCAAAGGCATGTGTTTGAAGCAACGCATAACAGATACATTGATTCGAGCTGTTCCCATCAAATCACCACTTGCAAGTATGGGCATTTGAATGTCGGCGTCTGAAAAGCAATTGAGATGGCAGGCGGCTGGGGTATGGAAATTAATGTTGTCATATCACAAGTTGCTGAGGGAAAACGTTTATTAATAGAAGACTTGCACCCGAAAAATGATGCACTTATCACTTAGCATAGAGAGTATAACATAACATAAAATAGAGGGCTTAGAATATAGTAGTGTTGCTGCTGCAAGAATATCGCAGGAAGAAAAGAACCATCACCATTATTGATCAAGGAGAATTAAAGAAAATCAAGCTCGAGAGAGAACTTTTTCTTCATTTCTTTAACAAGTTGATCGTATACACATTAAGATCAAGTCAAACAGGAAAAGAAATTGAACTCTGTGACTTGACTCATTTTTTTACTCTATTTTCATTCATCATTCATACGATTAAGTGTGTTATTGTAAAGATAATTTCAATCTTTATAAAATCATGCACTTAATCCATTCACTTGCCTCTACTTACAATCTACTGTGTTAAATGTGTTTGTGACTTTGTGCATGCTAAAATTCTAAAAGCTTTAATCATTCCGATCATTTGGTTGAAGTTATCTCAGCTAAACTATTCGAGAGAATAGGAAAGCTAGAAACGCATCAAGTCAGAACGCACCGTAGCTCTAGAGAAAGATACTTGTGGTTCACTATTTTTTGTATCCAACGCATGCACTCTAGAGATAGGAACATGTGGCATTTGCATCGAGAAATGTTAAATGATTAGATAGACAGAAACCCAACGCATTGACATACACTCGATTGTAAGCACGCATCCTTCATCTTCATTCTTGCCCACTCTTTCTTGTCCATCTTACTTAGATCAACGCATTCACTTATCACTTAGCACCATTCCTTCATTGAACCCTGTATTTCACTTGAACTCTTGTTTCTTATATGCAAGCAGTTATAATGAAAACCTTTTTCAGCATTTACTTAGAACCCCTTTACATCTGTGCAACGCATGGCTTGCGTTAGATCCTCGTGTTCGACCCTGGACTTACCAGGAACCTGACTTAGATTTATACTTGGATCTAGCTCAAATAAAGCTTGTACGCATCATCCAGTGAGTGTAACGCATCATCCATTCTTCTCACCTAGAGAATTCATTCATCATTCATCTTCATTCACATCAATCTTATCTTCCATTTCCACTCATTATATACTCCTAGCACACATCACGAAACCACGAACAAGTTTTTGGCACCATTGTCAGTGATTTAGCAACAAGGCTAACCAGAATTTTACTTGTATTTTTTGTAGAAAGCTTGCAGCTGAGGGAGTATTACAAGCTAAGTCGAAGCTTGTAAACATTTTATGAGTAGGAAAAACACTCCTGAGCTCCTATAGACCCTTAAGTTGAAAGAATCTCTAGACAAAAAAACCGATCAAATTGTCGTCGAAGGTTAAGGCAACAACAACTAAGACAACAACAACAAAGATAACAACAAATATGAGATGATCAACTAAACCAGAATTAGCTCAGCAATTAGCCAATGCTGCCACAAATCCAATCCTGATGGCGAACAATAGTACGTGTCCAATTCGGGAGTATGCATCACCTATGTTGTATGACTTCTCACTAGGGATCATATACCCGACGCCAGATGAACGAGATTTTAGATGAAGCCTATAATGCTCCAGATGCTTCAAACTGCAGGTCAGTTTGGAGGTGCTCATGGTGAAGATCCTCATGCCCACATGAAACGCTTCCTAGAAACGTGCAACTCGTTTGTGATTCCAGGAATCACTTTGGAAGCCATCAGACTCTCTTTATTCCCTTATTCTCTTCGCGATGACGCAAAGCAATAGGCAAGTTCCTTGGAACCTAGCGAAATAACATGGGAGAAATTAGTGGAGAAGTTCATGCAGAAGTACTTTCCTCCAACTATAACGCAAGTAGGCCTAGAGAAATCATGAACTTTGAACAAGGAGAGTTTGAAACATTGAGTGTCATATGGAAACGCTTCAAGGGATTAGTCAAGAATTTTCCTAACCACGGACCGCCTTTAACTATTCAAACGCTTCATATGGAAACGCTTCTCAAATGGTAGGTAATGCAGCCGCAGCTAGTGGCATAATGGATAAGACTTACAATGAAGCTAAGGAAATACTATATTGCATCGCCAAACACAACATGGAATGGGTAGATGATACTTATGATGCCAAAACAGATAATATGAGGCATTCTCAGAGTGTGAACAGTGTTGATTCAAACGCAATTGCCATACTCCATGCATAGATGGCTACTATGAAAAACCTTTTGCAAACTTTATCGATGAGATATGCAGCTCATACTCAAAAGGTGAATCAAGTGGACGCATTCATATAACCTATGGATAGCTGTGTGGGTTATGGAGAACCTCACTCCGCAATCAGTCTGTTTTATCAAGAATAACCCATTCTCAAACATTTACAACCCGGGATGGAGAAACCATCCAAATTTTTCTTGGGGAGGTCACCAGCAGGAACAACATCATCCGGGGGCAACCCAATAGCAAAGGTAGGGACCCCCGCCTGGATTCAAGTCATCACAGCAACCTCAGCATCATGTTGGGGTTGATGCCCTAAAGTCTCGTGTTCCGTAGTTTGTAAACACATTTTGTACGAACGTTTGTGATGTATAATATATGATATTTACTTCACTTCTTGACTTTGCACATTTAGATGTTTTATTTGCTTTACCACAAGCCAATAAACTTAAATCCCTGGTTGTCTTTATGTAACTTCGCCTTTAATAGAGGTGGTCAAGCGTCGAGTTCAACTTCTCTGCTTGAGAATCTCTTGAAGGAGTATATGGCCTAGAATGACGCATTGTTGAAGAGTCAGACGTCATCTATCAAGAACTTGGAGATTCAAGTAGGACAAATTTCTAGTGAGCTGAAGAATCAGAAGCAAGGAGTCCTGCCTAGCAATACGGAAACCCCTGGAAGTAATAATGGCAAGGAACATTGTCATGCGGTCACATTGCGAAGTGGTAGACCTCTAGTAAAGAAGAAGATGAACTCAAGAAATAACAATCCTTCAGCAGATGAGCACACAATGCACACCAAAGTATTTGAAGAGCGAAAAGAAAGAACATTTGAAACTACAAGTCATTTCAAATCGAGCACGTCTAATGCAGGGTCGCTTATGGTGCATCTAAACGATTTTCCAGACGCCTGCAGAAGAAGACTGATGAGTAGTAATTCAGGCATTTCCTCGAGATTCTAAGGCAACTGCACATTAATATTCCTCTTATAGAAGCCTTGGAGCAAATGCCAAAGTATGTGAAATTCCTTAAGGATGTTCTTGAATGAGTAATATAACATGCAGCGAAACAAATCAGAATCAATAAGCATTCTAGCTACTCTTAATTTGAGTTTTAAACATGCTATTCAAGTGATATTCATAGAGGATTTGAAGCAAACTTTACCTTTGAAGAAAACTCCACAAATTCAGCAAGAAATCCAAAAATTTGAGCTTGAATCTTCAAGTAGACCACCACCAAGATCTTCTCTACTAATCTCAAGGAGGATTGTGTTGTGGAAACACTCAAATTGAGCTGAATTTTAGATGAACTTAAGTGGGTTTTCTAGGTTTTCACAGTAGCAGTATTTTGGTTCAAAATCATTGCATCTTTACCAAATTCTCAACATGAAGCTTCAATTTATAAGCTAAAAAGATGCATGGAGATGGTGTTTGCATGGAGGTCAGCTCCAGCTTCATCAATTTAATAAAACTCAAGTGTAATTTGGTGATTAAACACTTAATCACAATGTGGATTTTTTTTCCAAAATTGAAAAAATCCACTCAATCCAAGTTAATAAATGATTAAAAAATGATTTTGTATTTAAATAAACTTATTTTATTTAAATATTTAGTTTTACAAAATTAATTCAAAATAATTGATTTTAAATAACTAATTTTAATTTTAATTAAAATATTAATTTAATATCTTAATATTAAATTAATAAAACCAGCTCCACTAATATGATTCAATTTCATATAATTAATATTTGAATCAAAATTTAAATATTAATTGATTCTCCAATTTTGTTTAATTTCGATAAAATTAAACGTTTCAATTGTATCGTATACAATTAATCAAAAACCCTAAATTGAATTTGACAATTTCAAATTCATAACCTTAATTTCATCCAACAATACTCAATTTATTAATCCAATTTACGAGCTAGTAGAGGGACCTAATGGACCTACAAATCATGAGCTCTAACGATTTGTAATTAATTGGTTAAACTTTTTAAATCGAATTAATTACTATTCGTTAACTATCAAGGCACACCACTATAGCTCGATAGTTGCACTCTCCTCACTGTAGATGTGTTTCTGTCCATTTCAACCATAATCAGTAAGTCGATCCTTCATAAGTCTTTCGTATTTACAGCTGGGTTAAATATACCATTTTACCCTTGTAAATACATCTTGCACCTTAAGCTCTCACTGGCCCTCTATTGAACAACTGATTTATAATACCATTTATAAATCATATCCCTCTCTACCAAGAGAGGGCGGGGCCTCGTTGTTCAAGACTAGGCATCAGCACTTAAGAGAACAACCTATCTGCTAACCCTAAGTTGGGTAGGAGTGAATTCCATCTTGCATAGCTATGTCCCAAGCTATCTACCCGATCTTATCCCCAAAATGAGAGGCTTATTGAGCAGTGTTGTTGGACTACTCTCACTTATGCAGATCAAAGGATAATCCTGAAAGAAACAGGAGTTCATTGTTATCTCAAGATTAAGATCGTGTTACCCTAGGTCATTTTAGTTTGAAATAGTCAGTTTTAATAGTAAATGGTCGTTATAAAGAAAAGTGACTATTTCGAGGTCCAGTCTTATGCAAACTCATTTCATAGGATGCCCTTACTCACATGTCTCTACATGAATGATTTGTGGATCACATCATTTGTATCAGTATACAAAATGGACCACATCCAATAGTGTTACCAGGATGAAATACCCAACTTCATCCATATACTTATAGACCATTTAGGCTATACACTATCACTTGATCCTGTTTATGTCACCATATAAAGTTAAAGTATTTATACGATAGTCATGGATTTGTTTATTGGATTTTTATAATAGAATGCAATATCAATAACTTTATTGAATAATTTGCCCAATAATAATTTATTGATAAATAGAATGTTTAACATGAATTACGAACTACGAGTTTTAGGACATCCCCAACAGTTCTAACAAAGAAGAGAAAAGTTGGTGAGTTGGAAGTCGTGGTGCTGACGCAGGAAAGCAATGCGTTGATCAATAACAAAAATTCCTGAGAAGCAGAAGGACCCGGGAAGCTTTACAGTCCCTTGTTCAATTGGAGGGATAGATGTAGGAAATTCGTTGTGCGGCCTGGGAGCCAGCATTAACCTCATGCCCCTTTCAATTTTAAAAAAACTAGGAATTGGTGAAGCGCAACCCACTTCTGTGACGCTTCAGCTCGCTGACAAGACCATCACATACCCAAAAGAAAAAAGTTTTGGTAAAGGTTGACAAGTTTATATTCTCAACCGATTTCATTATCTTAGATTATGAAGCAGATCGGGATGTTCCAATCATCCTTGGACGCTCATTTCTTGCCATTGGAAAAGTAGTGATAGATGTACACAAGGGAAAACTGACTATGCACGTGGACAACCAAGAAGTAAAATTTAATGTGTTGAACGAATTGAAGTTCCCAGACAATGAACAATGTCAACCTGACAGTCTAATTAACCTGCATGATGAAGAAGAAATGGACCAAGTCTGCGAGGTCTATGCGTTGGAAGAAATTGTAAGGAAATTTGAGTCGCTAAGTCTGAATAAGCGACAAATCAAATCAACGCATCCATTTTTAGAAGAACCACCAACACTGGAATTGAAACCTTTACCTCATCATTTAAAATATGCTTTTCTTAGACCTAATAACACTTTGCCTGTGATTGTTTCAGCCAATCTTTCTAAACCTAACGAGTGTTCTCTTTTGCAAATGTTGAAAAGGTATACGCGTGCAATCGGATGGACGCTGGTTGATATTCGTGGTATCAGCCCATCCTACTGCATGCACAAGATTCAGCTGGAGGAAGGAAAAACAGGATCGATTGAGCCTCAATGCAGGCTAAATCTTGTCATGAAAGAAGTGGTGAAGAAAGAAATCATCAAGTGGCTCGACGCAGGGGTAATTTATCCAATCTCTAACAGTAATTGGGTGAGCCCAGTCCAATGCATCCCCAAAAAAGGAGGCACCACTGTTGTTCTTATGCAAGTAGACAAGTTTATCTTTCCGACCAACTTCATTATCCTAGATTATGAGGTAGACATGGATATCCCCATCATCTTGGGACGCTCGTTCTTGGCTACAGGGCATGCATTAATTGATGTTCAGAAGGGGAATTAACAATTCGGATAGATGATTAGAAAGTCAAGTTCAACGTATTTAATGTGTTAAAATACCTGGACAACATTGAAACTTGTCAGTACATCGATGACCTCGAAATCAAACATTGGGACACAATCTAGAAGAAACTAGAAGAAGAAGAAGTTGAGAATGACGCAATCATGGAAGAAGTTTATGTGTTAGTCAAAGCAGACTTTGGTTTTGAATAATTAAATCTATTTGCACGAACCATAAAAAAGACTAAACCATCTCTAGAGGAGTCGCTCACATTAGAACTCAAAGCCTTGTCAGCTCACCTCAAGTATGCTTACCTAGGAGATAATGACACTCTTCCTGTCATCATCTTTGCCACATTGGGTGAAGAGGATGAGAAAGCCTTGCTAAGCATATTAAGAAGATACACAAAGGCAATTGGTTGGACCCTGGTTGACATCAGAGGAATTAGCCCTTTTTTATTGTATACATAAGATTCGGCTGGAAGAAGGAAATGGGAGCTCAGTAGAGAGGCATCACAGATTGAACCCCACTATGTGCGAGGTAGTCAAGAAAGAGATTATCAAGTGGCTCGATGTGGGAGTCATTTACCCCATCTCTGATAGTAGCTGGTGTTGGGATTGGTGTCCTAATTCTCCCAGAGTCTCGTAGTTTGTAAACATTGTACACATTGTTATGAATAAAATAAGAGTTATTTTATTTTGCATTTACTCATATCCAATAAAAAAAATATATGTGGTTATTGTATGTAAACTTAAGCATGTATATGAGATATACAAGTAGATCATGCCTTAAGTAATAACCTAAAAGGTCTGTAGTATAAGGATAAAGGAGGGATACCTTATCCTTGTGACACTACGGATACGGCTCACTTTATAGAGGTTTGCAAGTGTTGCGAACTACTACAGATCATCTGATCCTGACCATTCATGTGGAGACATGCGAGCGGGGGTATCTTATATAAAGAGTTTGTATAAGACTGGACTACGAGATGATTTTTCTCTTTATATAACGTCATTGATACTTGAGACTTACATCTCACTTAAACTAGCATAGGTGACATGACCTTAATTCTGAGTGTTTTGGGAACTCCTGCCTTTGAGGGCGATCCTTTGATTAGTATGGGTGAGAGTGGCAAGATTGCCAACTTAACAAGCCTAGCTCTTTGGGGATTTGTCTGATTGAGGAGCTAGAAACTCAGTTACACAAGATGAAATTCACTCCTTCCCCGAAGCAGGGGTAAGTAGATAGATTGCTCCCTTAAGGGCTGATTCCGGGTTTTAAACATAGTGGCCATGGCCTCTCTTTGGTAGAGAGGATCAGTCATAGTAGGACTATGACTTATATTCATTGGAGGAATCAGTGGTACTTAAGGAGTTAGATGTAACTACAAGGGTAAAAAGGTAAATCGGCCCAACTGTACTTAGAGCGATCTGTGAAGGGTTATCACGATGTTGATTGGTTGATATGGACACAGAAATATATCTGTAGTGAGGAGAGTGCAGTTGTCGATCTTTAGTGGAGTGCCAGATGGTTACAGGTCCATAAGGTCCCTTTGGTAGCTCAATGGATTCAAGTTGAGAATCAATTCTTGGAGTTAGTTTGCAATGTTCAATTTAACAAGAGGAAATTCAATTATATATGATATAATTGGTGTAATGTATGAGATACATCAAGTGGAGGATTAATGTAAATATGATTTACATTAAGTACCATAAAATAGAAAAAGAACTCTACTTTATGTGTTTCATGAAATGAAATATTAAAATTATAGGTTATAAATATAATATAGTAGGTTCGTTATCATATTTATTTATAATAATATTAATTATTTGATAATTAAATTTTTTTTCTCTAATAACCGATTGAGTGGGAGGTTATTGGTGGTTTTATGGTAACTATGAGATGAAAGGAAAAATGTTTTCCTAATTGTAGAGAGTTGCCATTTTTGGAAAGTAACTCACGGAGAAAGCTATTGAGTGAAAGTGTTTCACTAAGCAATAGCTATAGAGAGACTAAACGATCGTGGAGCTTTGATTACACGATAGTTCATCAGTTGATCGTAGCTAAATGATTGTGTGGCTTTGTCTATACGATAGGCTGTCATTTAATAAACAATCGAGCATATCGTCTATATGATAAACAGCTTCCTATCTCCCACTTGCTTGATCATTGTCCTCTAGTCTCTTCCTCAAGCCAAGATAATACAGAGCCCATAACTCCTAGATTCTCAGACCGAGAATACCAAGGTAACCATTGTGGTGGTGTCCTCACTCAACTTTATTGATTCCGAGGAGCCGAACACTGTTCATTGTGTTTGTGGTCATTTTGTTTGTTGTGTTCGTGCTGGTGATCGTGATGCACCGATTGTTGCGTTCGAGGGTTGTGTTTCTATGGATGCTTGTAGATTGGTCGAGGGAGTTTGAAGAATGTTTCTTCAAAGGTATGCATACTCTATCCTTGATATTCTTTGTGAGCATGCTGTAATTTCTTGTTGTGAATGACCTTTAGTTTATATTCTTGTATTGTAATTGTTTGTGTTCAACTCGAATGGAATTTGGAACGATCGCTTCCGCTGCTCATGGAAATCCTTGTGTCTGATTTCCTTCAATTGGTATCAGAGCCAAGTTGTTCTACTATTCCAAATTTCACTTCTGTTTTGAACTTCTTTTGCAGTCGCGGTTTCTGCATTGCGTTTAAGTGTTAAATGCGTTTGTGGATGTGTTGATGAATGTTTACGGGTTAATTGCCTATGTTTAAAACTTTCTTTTCAATTACAAAGTGTTAATTTTTAAGGGCCCCTGTGTTTTTGGGCATAATTAATATGCAATCAAGTTTGTAATTCAAAGTGTTTGAGTTTGTTGAGTCGTTCGTGATGAAGTTTCGAAGCAGGAGATGCGGTTCTCATCGAGGAAGAAGACCAAGTGTTGGTCGTATCGTGTAGCCTAAGATAAATGATTGTTGGGATTTGGCTAAACGATCATGTAGAAAAATTCTGCGCGATCGTGTAGTATTTACTAAACGATCGTTTAGCTAATGCTAAATGATGGGGTAAAGATTTGCTCTATTACATAGCATTGGTTGCTCGATCACATGGATGCTAGAGGTAGACGATCGTATAGAGTATTTGATGCTCATCGTTTAATAAAAGGTGTGTGCAGTAATTGATCGTGTAGTTAGTATGCTTCATCGCATAGTCACTGACTACACGATCACGTGGTATGCGATACCTTGGCGCTTGCTCAGCGATCATTTAGATGATTGTGCTTCACCGCATCGTTGTCATCTAGATGATCAATTAAAGGCTTGCATTGCACGTTGCGTGTTGCACGATCGCGTATCTCATATTTCATCGCATAGTCAAAGGTACACAATCGTTGCGAAACGATCGTTTAGCTCAAGAAGCATCGGTAAGCAATTGAGTAAAGCATTTACTCTCTTGTGTAGGTGATCACAGGTTGGTACACGATCAAAGGAAACGTGTTTCTTTGCCCAAACGGTTCAAGATCCGGTTCGCCTATTTGAACCAGAGACTCTTTGCTATTTGTAATAGTTAGCTTTAGTTTTTTAGGATTTGAGGCTAATTATCCCGGTACATCAACTTTTATTTAATATACATGAGATGTATGTTGTTTATATGCCATAGTGTATGGCATATAGATTTAAAATATGCAATTATTCATGCATCATATATCATAAATGTTATAATATAGCTTCTGGCATAATAAAATTACAGAAAGTATGTGCATACATCATGAAATATAAGATTTATATTTATGCATGCAGTAAGCATATTCATGCATCATCTTTATATTATAGAGTTAAAGTATACGGGTGTACGGAAGCATGTGTATTTGGTTCATTGCTTGGTTGTATAAGTGTTATATAAAAAGTAGCAATGAATGAACAATGCATGGAGCATGACACTTAGGCTTGTTTGTAAAAGTTATGGGTGCCTTGTATGTGTTTGCTTCACGTTGAGGATGGTTTTGGTTATTTCTGTTATAAGCGTTATAATGGAAATTAGAACTAAAATCGATAAGAAAGAGTTGCATGCGAACTTAGATGAACTCATGTTTTTAATGGGTTTTAAAATTGTATTGAGATAGACATAAGTTCAAGGTTCTAATGCGATTAGATACTTAATTTTAATCTTTTGAATCGGTTTAATAGGATTAAATTGATTGGCATAAAAGATTAAAATTGTATTAAATCTATCTATAAAGGTCTAAGGTGGGTTCTGTCTAGGTTGGGGTTCTTAAGCTGACGGAAACGGAACACCCACCTGGAAAGGTGAATTAGATAGATTTTCTACAAGCATGCGACAGTTGATCAAAGACTTCGTTAAAGAGTTTAATGAATGATGATCAAAAGTTGTTTCAACTTTCCAAGGTAAGAGTTAGTCTTGGACAAACCTAAACAACCACTTAGTTAAAATTCTTAGTAGTGTTTTTCTAAGTAAACTAAACCCTAGGTTATAAAATACTCAGTGGGAGGAAGAGATATATATGATATGTCAATGATTCCACTCATGTTTCTCCCTGAATGTTCACGCCGTGAGATTCATGCTTGGCCTCTTGGTGCCCTGGGAGCATTCCCCTTCGGATGGTGTTTGCATGAGTCAATATCAAAGTGGATAGAGAGAGTATTTATAGTAAGTGGGTGAAGGGTTTGTGTCAACATATCCTGCGGTCTCCTTCATTGGTTCGCACCAGGAGATCATTCTTGCACTCCCTTGTGGTGCCCTGAAAGTGTCCCCCTTCGGATGGGTTTTGTGCAGTTGGTCAATATCAAGGCGAACTCCATAAATGGATAGGGCCACTTTAGTTTTTGCCCCAATTGGATTTTTTCCCCTTCGGATTGGCTACTTGGGGCAAAACTCTAGGGCCTAAAATGACGGGTCAAACTTATGGGAATTGTTAGGTAAGTTAATGATTTCTTGACAAAATCAATGATGGCTAGGTTATAGGAACAAGAGTTGTTCTAATATTAATGGCCGATTGAAAATGTCTCAATTTAGAGGAGGGATAAATTGACCACCCTTCGATGGCTTTTGTCCTAAACCTTTGAAGCGTCATTGCGAAACCAGATGCCACATGAGGTTCATTTCAATTTTGCTAAACCGTATTGGATGTTGTATGCTTTTCAACGAGTATTTGCTTAAAATCTAATGTAGGTCAATGTGTTTCTTTTTTTTAGCAACATGAATGTTTTTCCGTTAAATGCCTCTAGTTTGACCGATTTCATACAGTGGAAAGAGTCCACTAAAACATATTTCGTGGTAAACGACCTCGAGTTTGACATGGTTGAGGAGTGTCCTCAAGTCCTAACCCTTGATGCACCGCGAAGTGTTCGTAATGCATATGAGGTGTGGATGAAGGCTAATTCATTGACCCGACTTCACATTTTGGCTAACATACCTGATGCTTTGGCCAGAAGAGTTGAGAACATGGCCATTGCACGTAAGATCATGGACTCGTTGCAAGAATTGTTTGAACGACAGTTCTCACTTTTTGAGCACAAAGGGATGGATAACAAAGAAACCAGTAATGTTAGTTCCCAAGATAACCTTCAGGAAGAGAAAGCAAGTATTGATGACTCTATTAAAGTTCATCGATAAGAAGTGTTCTCTGAAATGGAACTTAGAGCTTATTTAGGTTCTGATACCGATCCCACTACTCTCCAAAAGAGGAGGAAGTCTAAAGATAGAAAATGTGATTTATTAGTCTTAGAGACGTGTTTGGTAGAGAATGATGATTCTTCCTGGATCCTTGATTCGGGTGCTACTAATCACGTCAGTTCTTCCTACCAAGGATTTAGTTCTTGGCAAACATTGCCACAGGGAGAGTTAATTCTTCAAGTTAGTACTCGTGAGGTTGTTTCAGTTGTTGCTGTAGGCAGGCTAAAGTTATTTTTGGACAAGAAACGTTATCTCTTACTAAATAATATTTTTGTAGTTCCTCATATCAAGAGGAACTTAATCTCGGTTTCTTATCTCATTGAACAAGGTTATACCGTCTCCATTTTTTAGAGTAAAGTGTTTATTTTCACGAATGGGATGGAGATTAGTTTTGGTTCAATAGAAAATATAACTTGTATGTACTAAAGCCATTAGTCATAAAAGCCTTGCTTAATACTAAAATGTTTAGTACTGCAACAACAGCTAAAAGACCAAAGATTTCTCCTAAAGAAAACGCCCATCTTTGGCATCTAAGGTTAGGTCACATCAACTTCAATGGGATTGAGTAGTTGGTGAAATGTGGACTTCTAAAGAGTTTAGAAGAAAACTCTTTGCCGGTGTGTGAATCATGCCTCGAAGGCAAGATGACCAAACAACCTTTTACTGTAAAAGGTTATAGAGCCAAGGAAACCTTGGAGCTTATACATTCAGGCCTCTGTGATCCGATGAGTGTTAGGGCTCGAGGTGGGTATGAATATTTCATCTTTTTCATATATGATTATTCAAGGTATGGGTATCTCTACCTAATGCAATGTAAGTTTGAAGCTCTTGACAAGTTCAAGGAGCATAAGGCTGAAGTTGAAAACTTGTTAGGTAAGAAGATAAAAACACTACGATCTGATGATGGTAGAGTGTATATAGACCTCCAATTCCATAATTATATGACAGAACATGGAATTACATCCCAACTCTCGACCCCAGGTACACCCTAGCAGAATGGTGTATTAGAAAGGAGAAACAGAACTTTGTTGGACATGGTTCGGTCTATAATGAGTTATGCTCATCTTCCATACTCGTTTTGGGGATTTGCAGTGGAGACTGCATGTTACATTTTGAACAACGTTCCCTCGAAAAGTGTTTCTGATACACCTTTTGAGTTGTGGAGAGGCCGTAAAGATAGTTTACAATGAGTGGATCCATTGTCTTGTAAGTAAGCAATGGAGGATGTTGACAAAGATGAGTGGATTGAAGCCATGAACCAGGAAATGGAGTCTATGTACTTCAATAACGTCTGGAAACTTGTGGATCAACCTGATGGGGTAAAACCTATAGGGTGTAAGTGGATCTACAAGAGAAAACGAGAGGTAGATGGAAAGGTGCAAACCTTTAAGGCTAGACTCGTGGCAAAGGGTTATACCCAGGTTGAGGGAGTGGACTATGAGGAAATTTTCTCGCCTATTGTCATGTTGAAGTCTATCAAGATACTCCTATCCATAGCCATATTTTATGATTAGAGATATGGAAAATGGATGTCAAGACTGCATTTCTTAATGGTAATCTTGAGGAGACCATCTACAGGGCTCAACCAAATGGGTTCATTGTTCCAAATCAAGAGCAAATAGTTTGAAGGCTTAATATGTCCATTTATAGGCTGAAACAAGCATCTAGATCGCGGAACATTAGATTTGACAGTGCGATCAAATCGTTTGATTTTGATCAGAACATCGATAAACCTTGTATCTACAAAAAAATCATCAGCAACTCAGTAGTTTTCCTGGTACTCTATGTGGATGATATCCTACTCATTGGGAATAATGTAGGTTTTCTGACTGATATTAAGAAGTGGCTAGCCACCCAATTCCAAATGAAAGATTTGGTAGAGGCACAGAATGTTTTAGGGATCCAGATCATTTAGGATTGTAAAAATAAGAGGTTAGCTTCATCTCAGGCATCGTACATAGATCAAATGTTGATAAGGTACAGGATGCGGGATTCCAAGAGGGGTTTATTACCCTTCAGGCATGGAATGGTTTTGTCTAAGGATCAATGTCCTAAGACACCTCAAGAAGTTGAGGAGATGAGACTGATTCCTTATGCTTCGACTGTTGGAAGCTTAATGTATGCAATGTTATGTTCCAGACCCGACATTTGCTATGTAGTAGGGATCCTCAAGTATCTTCGAAGAACGAAGGACTACATGCTCGTGTATGGAGATAAGGATTTGATTCTTACATGATACCCAGACTCTAACTTTCAGACTAATAGGGATTCTTCGAAATCGACATCAAGGTCAGTATTCACTCTGAATGGAGGAGCTGTAGTGTGCCGAAGCATCAAGCAAGGATGCATTGCAGACTCCACTATGGAAGCCGAATATGTAGCCGCTTGTGAAGCTGCTAAGGAGGTTGTTTGGCTTAGAAAGTACCTTACAGATTTGGAAATTGTTCCAAATATGTCTTTTCCGATCACTCTCTATTGTGATAACAACGGGGCTGTGGAAAATTAAAAGGAACCTCGGAGTCATTGTAGAGGCAAGCATATAGAACGGAAATATCATTTGATCAGGGAGATTGTGCATCGCGGTGATGTGATAGTCATGAAGATCGCATCGGAGCATAATGTTGTTGATCCATTTACAAAGGCTCTCACGGCTAAAGTGTTCGAGGGTCATCTAGATAGCCTGGGTCTGCGGGAAATGGGGCATCTTGTCTAGGGTAAATGGGAGATGATACTGGGGTATAGAGTATGCCCTAACTTATTGTATATTGTACTGTTGATTGGTTGATATGGACACAAAAATATATCTGTAGTGAGGAGAGTGCAATTGTCGGTCTTTAGTAGAGTATCCGGCAGTTAACGGATGGTGGATCCTGTGACTAAAGAGTTTAGTCAATTATTCACGTGTCGTTAGAGCTTCAAGTTACAGGTCCATAAGGTCCCCTTGGTAGCTCAATGGATTCAAGTTGAGGATCAGTTCTTGGAGATAGTTTGAAGTTTTCAAATTAACAAAAGGAAATTCAATTATGTATAATATAATTGGTGTAATGTATGAGATACATCAAGTGGAGGATTAACGTAAATATGATTTATATTAAGTACCATAAAATAGAAAAAGAACTATGGTTTATGTGTTTCATGAGATGAAATATTAAAACTATAGTTTATAAATATAATATGGTTAGTTCGTTATCATATTTATTTATAATAATACTAATTATTTGATAATTAAATCTTTTTCTCTAATAACCGATTGAGTGGGAGGTTATTGGTGGTTTTATGGTAACCATGAGATAAAAGGAAAAATATTTTCCTAATTTTAGAGAGTTGTCATTTTCGGAAAGTAACTCACAGAGAAAGCTATCAAGTGAAAGTGTTTCACTAAGCGATAGCTATAAAGAAACTAAACGATCGTGGTGCTTTGACTACACGATAGTTCATTAGTTGATCATAGCTAAACGATTGTGTGGCTTTGTCTATACGATAGGCTACCATTTACTAAACAATCGAGCATATCATCTATAGATAGACAGATTCCTATCTCCCACTTGCTCGATCATCTACATGATTGTTGTCCTCCAGTCTCTTCCTCAAGCCAAGATCATACAGAGCCCACAGCTCCTGGGTTCTCAAACAGAGAATACCAAGGTAACCATTGTGGTGGTATCCTCACTCAACTCAATTGATTTCAAGGAGCCAAAGGTCGTTCATGAAGGAACTCTTATACAAGAATACCTCTGAGCGGAAGCAGATTCAAACTCATTGTGACAGAATTAACACATTTACAATCCAACAAACAAGTTATGCAATATTCAACAAACTACTGGCATGCTTTGAAATTTAAACAACAAGAGAATAAGAAATACGTACCAATTGAGAACTCTTCTTCACAGAAAACTCGTTCTCTCCAAATGAACTTCTCTTCTGGCTCTCGTTGAGAACATCCACTCAGTCGTTCACCAAATCACAGTCATCTACTCACGAACAACCTCCACACAAACAGAGCAACAGGGAGGACACCACCACTTAGAACCCTCGGTATTCTCGCTGTGAGAATCCAGAAGGTGTGGGCTCTATTAGATTTGGTAGAAGGAAGGAGGAAAGTAAGATTGTATACACGACCAAGAAAGTGGGAGAATATCAGGTCTATCGTATAGACAAAGCTTGATCGTTTAGGAAGCGGTACACGATCGTTTAGTAAATAGGCCGCGATCGTATAAATGATCATTTAGTAAACGCTAGTGCGTGTGATTGTTTAGGTAAAAGCTAGACGATCGTTTAGTAAGTCCTATGTGATCATTTAGAAAGCGACGCACGTGTATACGATCGTGTAGAAACATTGAGCTATCGTGTAGGCTTTCGGTTTGCTATGCGATAGGCAGTATACAACTCATGAGAAAATTCTCTGATCTCTTTGCAAAATGAAAACGATTTTCATTTTATTCTTCAATTATAAAAACTACAAGCAACCTCCCACTATCACACGGTTACGGAGAAAATGTCGACACAATTATCCCATAATTGTCCAATTAAAAATAATAAATATAATCATAATACATTCATTAACCTATGGTTTAATATCACATCAAATGCAACATATGAACCATCGTCTTTTCTCCTCCACTACATATAAATCATATTTATATCATTTTCCTCCAAATAATGTATCTCATAAATAAAGTTAATCATATCATATATAAATAACCAGTTCAATCATATCATATATAATCAAACTCCCTCTTGTCAATTTGAACACTTCAAACTAACCCAAAAACTGATTCTCAACTTGAATCCATTGAGCTACCAAGGGGACCTTATGGACCTATGGCTCAAAGCTCCAATGGTACGTGAATAGCTGACTAAACTCTTTAGCCACGAGATCCACCATCCATTAACTGTCAAGCATTCCACTAAAGACCGATAACTACACTTTTCTCACCATAGATATATTTATGTGTCCATCGGATATAACCAATCAGCAGTATGATAACCCTTCACAGTTGCTCGTAAGTACAGTTGTGCCAATTTACCATTTTGCCCCTGTAGTTACATCTAAGTCTTTAAGTACCACTAATCCCTCTAATGAATAATACAACATAGTCCTACTATGTGTGGACACCTCTCGGGCCATGAGAAGGTGTGTGGAGTCACATCGTTCAAACCACGGAATCAGCCTTAACGGAGTAATCTATCTACTTACACCTACTTTGGGGAAGAAGTGAATTCCATCTTGGGTAGCTGAGTTCCCAACTCCCAAATCCTGTCTCTTATACACATCTAGATGTGTATAAGAGACAGTCTATCTACTTACACCTACTTTGGGGAAGGAGTGAATTCCATCTTGTGTAGCTGAGTTCCCAGCTCCCAAATCAGACGAATCCCCAAAGTGGTAGGTTTGAGTCGGCGATTTGGCCACTCGTACCCATGTAAATCAAAAGACCGCCCTAAAAGGCAGGAGTTCCCAACTCACTCAGAATTGAGGTCATGTTATCTATGGTCATCCTAGTAAAGTAAAGTAACGAGACTATAACACTTCATGGTCCGGTCTTATACAAACTCTTTGTATAGGACGTCCCCGCTTGCATGTCCTTACATGATTGATCAGGATCAGACCATCTGTAACAAGTCACAACACTTGTAACTATTCTACAAAGCGGGCCGCATCCATAGCGTTACCAGGATAAGGTTTCCCTCATATATCCATATACTACAGACCATTTTGGTTATCTCTTAAGACATGATCCACTTGTATGTCTCCACATATATGCTTAAGTTACAAATGACAACCAGGGATCTTAGTTTATTGGTTTGTGGTAAAGCAAATAAAACATCTAATGTTCATAGACAATAAGTGAAGAAAATATAATATATTATACATCACAAGCATTTGTTCAAAACTGTATTTACAAACTATAGGACACGAGCGTTTAGGAAATCATCCCAACAATCTCTCACTTGTCCTAAAGCGAGTGGGGTGTATAAATAACTAATACAAAATAATAAACTAGGGCACTAAGGCCCAGTAAAAAAACATCTTTCACCTCCTCTAGTCTAGCCGCGGGCGGTCCCATAGGCCCATGCTCTAAAGGTGACCCTCAAACACTGTAGTCGTGTGAGCCTTCATAAATGGGTTAGCAACGTTGTGCTCCGAAGCGATCTTCGTGACTATCATGTCCCCTCGATGCACTATCTCGCGAATGAGATGATACTTTCGCTCTATGTGTTTGTCACGCCTGCGACTCCTAGGCTCCTTGGAGTTCTCCACAACACCACTATTGTCACAATAGAGAGTGATGGGCCTAGACATGTCTAGAACAACTTCCAGATCTGTCAGGAATTTTCTGAGCCAAACGTCCTCCTTAACAACTTCACAAGTCACTATGTACTCGGCCTTCATCGTGGAGTCGGTGATCCACCCCTGCTTAATGCTTTGCCACACTACTGCTCCTCCATTATGAGTAAATACTGACCCTAAAACGGATTTCCTTGAGTCCTTACCAAACTGAAAGTCAGAATCCGTGTATCCAATAAGGATCAAATCCCTAGTTCCATACACGAACATGTAGTCCCTCGTTCTTCGAAGATACTTGAGGATGTTCTTAACTGCGGTCCAGTGACCATGCCCTGGGTCAGACTGATACCTATTGACTATTCCCACAGCATAGCAGATGTCTGGTTGAACACAGAGTATCACATATATCAAACTGCCAATGGCAGATGCATATGGGACCCTTCTCATCTCCTCAACCTCCTACGGCATCTTAGGACACATTTCCTTAGACAAAGTAACTCCATGCCTGAACGACAGTAGGCCCCTTTTATAGTTCTGCATTAAATACTTGAGCAACATCTTGTCAATGTACGATGTCTAAGACAGCGTTAGCACTTTCTTCTTACGATCTCGAAAGATCTGTATACCTAGAATAAATTGAGCCGCTACCAAATCTTTCATTTGAAATTGAGTCGCTAGCCGGTGTTGAATTGCAGTCAGTAGTCCTACATCATTCCCAATGAGTAGGATATCGTCTGCATACAACACTAGTAAAACTACTGAACTGTTGACAATCTTCTTGTAGACACAAGGCTCATCAACATTTTGGTCAAAGCCATACGATTTGATCACAGTATCAAACTGAATATTCCAAGATCGAGATGCTTGTTTCAGCCCATAAATGGACCGAATCAGTTTGTAAACTTTTTTCTCTTGACCTTGGGTAATAAATCCCTCAAGCTGCACCATATAAATGGTCTCCTCTAGACTGCCATTCAGAAAGGCCGTCTTGATGTCCATTTGCCAAATCTCATAATCATAATAAGCGACAATGGACAGGAGAATGCGGATCGACTTCAACATGGCAATAGGCGAGAAAGTCTCTTCATAGTCGACTCCCTCCACCTGGGTATAACCCTTTCCCACAAGTCGAGCACTGAAGGTTTGCACCTTCCCATCAGCACCCTGTTTTCGCTTGTAAATCCATTTACAACCTATAGATCTGATCCCATCAAGCTAATCTACAAGATCCCACACTGAGTTGAAGTACATCGACTTCATCTCGAGATTAATGGTTTTGACCCTTTCATCCCGGGCAACATCCTCCATTGCCTTCTGATAAGACAACGGATCCTCAACGTCACCATCGGCTACCATAGCCAGGATTTTCGTGAAACACAGATAGCAAATGGGTGGGTTCGCAACCCTTCCACCGCGTCGAGGTTCCCTCAAGTCTTTAGGTGGAACCGACCTACCAAATGAACTATCATCAACAACTCTTGCTGATGTAACAGGCCCTTCAACAACTCTTATTGAAGTTTCAGTAGTTTCGTTGGAAAGCTCACGTAACACGACCTTACTACATGGACTGTGCTCCCTAATATGATCTCCTCGAGGAAGGTAGCGTTCATGAAAACAAACACTCAGTTTTTCGATGGATCATAAAAGTAACCCCCTCGTGTACCTTTGGGGTAGCCTACAAAGAGGCACAACCTTGACCGTAGTTCCAATTTCTATGGATTAGCCTCAAGCATATATGTTGGGCAACCCCATATGCAGAAGTGACGTAAACTAGCTTTACACTCATTTCACAACTCCAGAGGTGTTCTCGCAACACTCTTAGAAGGAACACAATTGAGTATATACACTGTAGTCTCCACTGCAAAACCCTAAAATGAGTCCGGTAAGGAAGACTAACTCATCATCGAACGAACCGTGTGGAACAAGGTTTTGTTTCTCCTCTCCTCTATACCATTCTGCTAAGGTGTACCCAGTGCTGAAAGTTGGAAAACAATTCCATGTTCTATCAAATAATCCTGGAACCCCAAATCCAAAAACTCTCCACGTTGATGCAATCGAAGTGTCTTAATCTGTCTATCCAATGCATTTTAAACTTCAGCCTTGAACTCTAAAAAATTTTCAAAGGATTCATACTTTCGTTGCATCAGCTAAACAAACCCATACCTAGAGTAATCTTCATTAAAACTGAAAAAATACTCATAGCCTCCCCTGGCTTGCACATTCAAAGGACCACAGAGGTCAAAATGCACTAACTCTAGAGGCTCTTTGGCTCGATAACCTTTTCCAGTAAAAGATTGTTTAGTCATCTTACCTTTAAGGCAAGATTCGCACACTAGTAAAGAATTTTCTTCTAACTCACTTAGAAGTCTATTCTTCACCAACCTCTCAATCCTATTGAGATTCATGTGCCCTAATCGAAGGTGCCAAAGTTGGGCATTTTCTTTTGGAGAAACTCATTGACGTTTATTTTGAGTTACGACAGATTTAAACATCTCTATGTTATGAAGGGAACTTAATGTTAACGGTTTTAGCACATACAAGTTATTTTCCAATTTTGCTGTACAAATCTCAACTCCATCTTTATGAACAAACACTTTGTCCACATTAAAATTAAGAGTATATTTATACTGTATCAAGCACTTTACAGAAATTAAATTCCTTTTCAACTCAGGAACTATAAATACATCTTGTAAAATAAGAAACTTTTTCTGTAAAGTCAACTGGATCCTTCCCACTTCCACAACTGGGACGACGTGCCCGGTGCCTACTCGCATCATCATCTCACCAGCCTCAGCTGCCGCCAGGATCGAATCCCCTGAAAAGAAGAACAAACATGATTAGTGGCGCCTGAATCAATAATCCAGGCAGAATCATCATTCTCCACTAAGTAAGTTTCCAAAACTAGTAAATCACATTTATCTTGTTTTGACTTAGCCTTGGCCGCCTTCTTCTCCTTAAGCCAGCGAGGATAATTCCTCTTCTAGTGTCCGTCCTGGTTGCAGTGGAAACACTTTCCTTCATCAACGGGCATCGGATGCCTATTCCACTGGACAATAGGTGGTGGGTTAGCAGGCGCCTTCCCCTTCCCCTTACCACCCTTCTTCTTCTTCCACTTTCCAGTGTTAGAAGTAGAAGATGCAGACTTAGTCCCAGAGGTCGAATCTCAATGGAACTGTTTTGAAGACGAGGCAACATTTGCCTCACCTCCTCTCTTCTCCTTACTTTTCAGTAAGGAATGGTATGTTTGCAACTTGTTGAGGAGAGTTGTAAGGGTATAGTCCACTTTGTTAAGAATCGCATTGCTAACAAAGTACAGGAAGCTTTCCGGCAATGAATGCAGGATTATGCTTATGACACCCTAAAGATTTGTACATTTATTTACAAAAAAGGAAAAATAAGGAAAAATAAGGAAAAAGATTTAATAGTTAATTTAAAAAAGGAGAAGGGAATTAGGGTTATAAATGTGTTTTGAGAGACCTCGGGTTGCGTGCAAAGGAAAAAAATTCTTTTTCTTTTTCTTTTTTTTTTCTTTTTTCCCTTCTTCTTCCTCCTCCAGCCGCACATCTCCCCTCACTGTGCAGTTGCCATCGCCTCTAGGGTTTTCTTTTTCTCTTCTTTTTTCGGCCAACCGTCTGCTGCCAGCCGCGCGAGGAGTTGTGCTAGTCTTCACCGTCAACCAATCCGCGCTCGCCAATCGTTTTCTTTCTTCCTTATCTGTCGACCTGAAGCCGTTGAAGCCGCTAAAGCTGGAGGTCGCGAAGCGCTCTTCTTCGCTGTCGACCAAGCCCGAAACAACCGAAGCCCCTTCACTCTCTCTCTCAGTTGCGTCATCTGCCTATCACCGATTCTGATCGCCATCAGATTGCGGCAGTTCCGGCCGATCTGTCTGTTGGGGTAAGTTCGGTTCTCTTTTTGGCAGCCTATTGTCATTTGGGATTCTTGGGCCTAAGCTAACTTTCACCCATGGAATTTGTGATTTGTTTCAAGAACGTATGGCGGTGAAGGAAGTTTTCGAGCGGAGTAAGGGTTCGTTTTGGGACAGTTCATTATCCCGAGGTAAGTGGTTTACTGCCGATTTTGCCCTAAGATCTTGATAAGGCTACTGAAAAAATTCTTATGTCACTGTATGTAACTGTGATAAAATTCGATGTATGGGTAACTGTGATAAAGTTGATGTATAAGAATACTCTGGTAAAGTTGGATGTATGAGTAGATTATGATAAGGTTTGATGTATGAGTAGACTGTCATAAAATTTGATGTATGGATAACTGTGCTGAAATTGATGTATGAAGATACTGTGGTAAAGTTGGATGTATGAGTAGACTGTGATAAGGTTTGATGTATGAGTATACTGTGATAAAGTTGATGTATAGGTAACTATACTGCTTCATGGCCTTGATTGCATGCTTATGTCTGTCTGAGGTTTTAATGACTGTTAGTTCCAGGATTCATGATTGTATGCTTATGTCCATATGAAATTTTACTGACTGTTAGTGTTACCATTGGGCTATGCACATCGCATGTTGTGAGCCTTCGAGCCCACACCCTATGCTTATGTACAGTGTCCTTTTTGGGATCACCACTTGTGTTTATGCCTGTAACCTTTGTATCACTACTTACGAAAGCGTGCCTTCGGGTTCACCCTTTATGCCTATGCCTATGATGCCCTTGTGCATTTTGGTCCAATGGAAAGACTAACAGATCATTGAGTGAGCCCAGTAGTGGGCCGCTTACTGAGTATACTTTTATACTCACTTTTTTCTTTTCCTAATTTTCATGTAAGGGTAATGACAGACCGACGCATGACAAGAGAGATCCGTGACCTGGCTATTAGGACAACTTACTACTTTCGCACTTAGTATCATGTTTTGAAGTCTGGTTTAGGAGTTAGGCATTTTAAACTCTCATGAAAAATTTATTAATTTTATTATTTGACTATTTAATTGTTTTCCATTTTAAAGTTGGGTTTCGGGGTACCTCGACGGTAAACTTTTATTTTATTTTATTTTATTTTTGTTTTAGTTTATTTATTATTATTTAATTATGTTTTCTTCTCTTTGCTCATTTGAGCAATACTAAATAAAATTTCGACTCTTTCATTTGTTTGTTTAGAAAAAAATGTACGGTTAAGCCTATGCATGCATGAAGTAGCGTCCTAGACATAAGTAGGAAAGTAGGATCGTTACAATGCTAACCCGACAACCCTCATCGATCCTAGATCCATTCATCTCCCCACATTGAAGTGGACCATCATGTTAAGCACATGTTCACGAACAAAGGTGCCTTCCTCCATTTTGGAGTCGAAGATGTATTTTAGAGCCTCGTGCTTGAGCTGTTTAGACAGTTGTCCGAACATCCCCCACAGGGACTCCATGATCTCATGCGCTGAGACCATGAGTTCATGCTTCTTGGCCAACACGTCGTTGAGACTAGCCAAGATATAGGCTTGGGCCTTCTCATTCACCCGTGTCCAACACTGATAAGCCTCCCGAACATTTCGAGCGGCGTTAGGAGGTGGAATAGGAGGATGCTTCTCCATAAGGGCAAACCTGAGATCCTCGATGATTAGTATAGTCGTGATCATATGTTTCTAACTAGCGTAATTGTCGATAGTTAGCTTATCGGCGTTAAGCAAAGAAATTTTGGCTATAGCCATTTTAAAACCGTTGCTGAAAGAAGAACAAACTTTTATAAGTCTTTTGCTAAACCACATTTTGACACCAATTTAGTTTTAGAAAAATAGTTACCAAGTACCCTAAGTGATAAGACTTCTATTTCGCAATGATGCCTCAGCGAGGCAGGACAAACGTCACCGGTGGAGTGATCAGATGCCTCTTCACTGGGATGAGACACTCTCAACCATTAGACAGAACCAACTCTTGGAACTGCATCTAACAGTCACCATTTGTTCAGTCCAGAACTGTTAACCCTTAATAATTTTGCGTAACTGTAACCCCTCGTTTTCAGTCCTAAAGTCCTGCCCTAATACGCCCACCGTAGAGAAAAAGCAGATTAGGACAAGAGACTAAGTAACCTTATCCTATACAGGAGATCAAATAAAAAACGTGCAAAATTTCCATTCTATAGGGGAACATTCCCAGGGTGCCTCAAAGCGATGCACAGAAACTTTATCCAACCTAACGTGAGAGACCATGGGATATGCTGTCGCACGTCCTGCTCCCACTTACTATGAGCATTCTCTCCATCCACCTTGATATTGACCTACTCAAACACCATCCTTTAGGGGGACGCTCCCAGGGTACCACGACGCCGAGGATAGATCTCACGGTGTGGACAATAAAGGGAGAAACATGAGAGGTTTAAATGAAGCATCAGATGCCCCAAGTACCTCCCACTTGAATGTTCTGCCTAGGAGTTCATTAACTTAGACCATCCAGCTACTGATTTTAATCTAAGTCCGTTTAATCCGCTAAAAAAAAATTTTGTCTTTGAAATTAAATAAGTTCAAGTAATCATATTAAACTCTTTAGTGGACTGTCCTCAATCTTGCATGCATGCATCAAATCTATCTAATTCACCTTTCCAAGTAGGTTCCCAGTAGACAAAATTCCCTTATCGATAGATTGGCTACACTTTAACCTTTTATTAGTCAATTTAATCTAATATGATTTGCTAATCATATTAGAACCGTGATCTTAGGTCTATCTCCACCAAGTTTTAAAACATTTTTAAAACCATGATTCAAACCTAAGTTCGCATGCATATCTTACTTATAGATTTTAGTTCTAATTTCCTTATAACCTTTATAAAAGAAACAATTAAAACCACATTGTCACACAACTAGGTATTTATAACGCTTATAAATTTAACCTATATGTCATGCTTTATGCAATGTCCATTCATTACTATACATAACTTTTATATACAAGTAACGAACCAAGCAAACATGCTCCATACACCCTTATACTATAACACTTATAATATAAAGATGATGCATGTCTATGCCTTTATGGATGCATAAATATAACTCTTATATTATATGATGCATGAGCATGTTCTTACGTAATTTAAATCATGCTTTTCTAAATCATAACACTTATAATAAAGAGAAATGATGCATGACCAATGCATAACTTAAGGTGGGATTTCTTCTATATGGCATACCATATGACATATAAATAAACATACATCCTATGTACATTCACAAAAGATTAATGGATCCAAATGAACCACCTCAAAACCGAAAATAAATGATGGAACATGAGACATACGCAGCAGAATAAGGTTTTAATTACACTCTAATTGTTTTTAATTAAAAGGAAAAAAACATGCAAAAAAATAGGAAAAACAATAAATTAAAAAGGAGTAGAGTACAACCTTTGTAGCTAGCAAAAAAAGCTTTTCCTCACTGAATCTTGACCCGAACTCTTCTGGACCACCACTAGAGTTTACCCGCTATTCTCTGGACTCAGAACCGAGTTGTGAGACCCGGTGAATGAAGGAATGAAAATGGGAAGAAATGGTGGTTTAAGGTTAATGTGAGAAAGATAGGAGAATTTTTTGTGAGAATTTTGGAAACCAAAAATAGAAAATTTTTCCAAGAAGGAGAGAAAAAGATTTCAAAAACCTCTTTTTATTAAACAATTACATGTATCTAATGCATGTAAAAACTCACAAAAATTCAACACCTCAAAAAGCACTAAACCAAAGTGGACTATGTGTCATTCTATAATGTTTACACATAGTGATAAGTGCCCGTGATGCTTGTTGGATGTAAAGCTAGAGGTCCTTCTAGGATCCCAGCAAACAATCACAAAGAAAGCTACTTGGATCGAACTTAGAATATATGATGGTTACTCTTAGATCCTAAGATAACTCACTCCAGAATTAGCTTGATCAAGACTAATCCAATAAATTGATTTAAATATCAAATCTAAAGCAAGATTTGAAAGAAAAAGACAACACCAAAAGGTTTAATAAGCACTAGCTTTTTACTATTGATAATCTGAGTTTTTAAGAACATTACAAGCCATTTTATAGGCCAAATGGTCGTGGATGCAAGAAACTCAAAAGTCATTCAAATACAATTAATTGCAAACTGTAGAAAATAACACCTAGAAACTTGAAACTTAATTGCATACTAAATTATAAGTCAAAATGCAAAACTAGGAATGTAGAAAGTCTTCAAATTACCTTAAATATCTCCTCTAGAAGGCGGCAAATTAGTTATGCACGTTTGACAAGATTTGACATCACATTTCCCCATGTAATGCACACTTGACAGAATTTTCTTCACAAAATCTGCACACTTTTATTGACCACCGTGACTTCTTCCAAACTATAGGACTTTTCTCATGCCATCTTCATGCCATTCTCTTCTTGACTCATTGAACTAACATTATATAAAACTTTGGTCTCAAAATTATTTGTCGATTCTTATGAATTTGCTAGTTTTTGAAGATGTGGTGTGAATGCCTCTTGAATCTTCTTTGCCTTGCTTCTTGTAATTAGTCCTTACTTGCCTTTGGATTTCCTTGGCCGATAGGAATAGGATGTCGATACTTTACCATTACTTTGTTGTTGACTCGACAATCAACACAGATCCTCCATGTTCCATCTTTTTTGGGTATTAAAATGATTGGAACCGAACAAGGACTCATGCTTTCTCGAACATAACCTTTATCCATGAGTTCTTCTACTTGCCTTTGGATTTCCTTGGCCTCGATTGGATTAGTCCTGTTGGCTGCCATATTTGGAAGCGTTGCCCCAGGTATGAAGTCAATTTTGTGCTCAATTCCTCTTAAAGGAGGTAGACCCGTAGGTGCATCTTCATGTGGAAACATGTCATTAAATTCCTACAAAGGAGATTTAAATGCACTAGGCAAACCATCATTAGAGTTAGGTTCAGTTACTAAACACATTCCTTTGCACATAAGTACAAAGTTTGGTGCTTCGAATGAAAACATATTCTTTTCTTCCCCCTTTCTCATAACCAAACTCACACTCTTTCTTTTTTTCCTCAAAATCATTTTTTTTTTCTCTCTTGATTTTCACTCACCTTTTGGCCCTCACTTTTCTCCTTTTTTTTCGCTCTTCTCCTTTAACTTACTTTCTTCTCTCCTCTCTTGATCCTCAAATTCTTTTCTTTTCTTTTCTAATTTCACTTGATCGCATTGTACTTCATATGGAGATAATCGAAGCAAAATAAACTTTTTCCCATTCAAAGTAAATGTGTATTTGTTCAACAAGCCATCATATGTGACTTCTCTATCATATTGCCAAGGTTGGCCCAATAAGATATCACCAGCATGCATAGGTACTACATCACAAAGAACCACATCCTTATATCTTCCCAAAGTAAAAGAAATAAGAACTTGAGAGTTTACCTTCAATTCTCCTTTGTTTGTTAACCATTGAAGTTTATATGGTTTTGGATGTGGACGAGTAGTGAGCTGGAGTATTTTTACAAGAAAACTACTTACTACATTTGTGCAACTTCCAATATCAAGCACCTTGTGTGAAATAAGTTCTCCCTTTGATCTTCAACTTTCTCCTCCTTGATTTACACATTAAGTACTCTTCTTGAAACTAAGGATATGGGGTTACCTTCTTCAATGTACTCATCATCAAAGGCTTTGGATTCTTCCTTAAGGCTACCACCTTGTTCATCACATTCATCTTCTGAATCAATAATTCCATTTCTTATCACCATGACTTTTTTATTGACACAATCTTTGCTCATGTGCCCAAATCCTTTGCACTTCCAACATTGAATGGAACTAGATTTCTCTCTTTCCTCCTTTGAAGCTTCATTTTTTTTAGTATAGGTGTTTCCAGCTTCCACTCTTTTCGGAGCCACAAACTTCCCTTTTTCTTCACCCCTATTCATAAAAACCATCCTTGTTCCAAACATTAGAATTTGAAAAGCTATTAGCTTTAGAATTATACCTCTTGGAATGTTCCTTTTCTTCTCTCAATTGTTCTTCAATTTTGATTGCATAATGATACATATCTTCCAAGTATAGTTGTGGATATCTATCAACGATATGAGCAATTTCTCGATTTAAACCTCCAAGGAATTTAGACATGATGTCTTCTTCTTCTTCTCGAATATTTGCTCTTTCTAAATCAAAGTTTCCATCTCTTGATAATATTCAGCTACACTTTTTGTTCCCTACCTCAAAACTTGCAATTTAGTTCTCAAATCTCTTTCATAATGTTTTGGAACATACCTCTTTTTCATGGCTTCTTTAAGTTCTTTCCAAGTTTCAATGGGATCCTCCTCTTTCTCCTTCTCTTGGATTTGAGATGTTGATACCAATTTCCGCATGGTTAATGAATTCGGCAATGGCAAGTCTCATCTTCTTATTCTCACTGAATGTGTTTTCAATCAAACACATATTCTATCTTCCTTTCCCATTCCAATATTGCCTCCGCATCCGACGTTCCACAAAATGTGGAATTTTGAGCTTGACTCCACTATCTCTATCTTCATGCATTCTTTCTCCTCTTCTAGGGTGCATATTATTTCTTCCTTTTCCTCTCATGTTTCCTCTTCCTCCAATTTGTCTTTCTTGTTCAACTAAGTCGATTACTCCCTCATCTTCTTGTAAGACTCTTTTTTGCTTTGCCCTTCTTTCTTATCTATATTCCTCATCATTTCCATCATGCCTTGAATGGCTTGAAGAATAAGCCATATTAGTATCTTGTACTTGTGGTACTCCTTCATCCTATGACATTTTAAAGTTAGTAATAAAAGGACCTCACCACACTTCTCACCAATTTCACTCAAGAACACTCGTGTTTATCACTCAAGGGTAGGCTTTTGGTACTAGGTCAAGATGTAAGGGTTGGCTTATATTTTTGGTGCAATCTCACTAAGAGATTGATAAAAACCAATTCAAAATGATCAACTCTCACAAACTAAGAACTAGTAAGTAATAAACTTAGGCTAAAAATAAAACAAATCTGGTTTTTTTTTCCTTCAAATGAATGGCAAGAAATTTTCATGTGCTTTGAAACTTTGATTTCTTTTCTTTTTTTTTTTTCTACTTTTTTTTTTTTTTTTTTTTTTGCTGACTTTTTTTTTTTTTGCTAACTTTTTTTTTCTTTATGATCCAAGAGTTGATTTGAAGAAGTTTTAAAGACAATTTGTAGTATGTCTTGTTACAAGATGTAAGCAAATGCTATGGAGAAAAAAATTGAAATAAAATAAAGATAACACCTCTAAAGTCAGCCAAGAACGATGAACAAATGCTCTGATACCAAATGATAAGCGCTCGCGATGCTTGTTGGATGCAAAGTTAGAGGTCCTTCTAGGATCCTTGCAAACACTCACAAAGAAAACTACTTAGATCGAACTTAGAATATATGATGGTCACTCTTAGATCCTAAGACAACTCACTCCAGAATTAGCTTGATCAAGACTAATCCAATGAATTTATTTAAATATCAAATCTAAAACAAGATTTGAAAGAAAAAGACAATACCAAAGGGTTGAATAAGAACAAGCTTTTTACTATTGATAATTTGAGTTTTGAAGAACATTACAAGCCATTTTATAGGTCAAATGGTCGTGGATGCAAGAAACTCAAAAGCCATTCAAATACAATTAATTGCAAATTGTAGAAAATAACACCTAGAAACTTGAAACTTAATTGCATACTAAATTATAAGTCAAAATGCAAAACTAGGAATGTAGAAAGTCTTCAAATTGCCTTAAATATCTCCGCTAGAAGGCGGCAAATTAGTTATGCACGTTTGACAAGGTTTGACATCACATTTCCCCATGCAGTGCACACTTGACAGCATTTTCTTCACAAAATCTGCACATTTTTTTTACCACTATGTCATCTTCCAAACTATAGGACTTTTCCTATGCCATCTTCATGTCATTCTCTTCTTGACTCATTGAACTAACATTATATAAAACTTTGGTCTCAAAATTATTTGTCATTTCTTGTGAATTTACTAGTTTTTTAAGATGTAGTGTGAATGCCTCTTGAATCTTTTTTGCCTTGTTTCTTGTAATTAGTCCTTTAGGTACATGCAATGATTCAATGGTTGAATTTACATCACATAGTTGATGCGTTATTTTATGCAATGAAATAATGGAAGGGTTGCATTGGTGGAAAATGCGTTGTGCAAACAAGTTTTCTTAGCAGGACCCAAGTATAAATCCTACTGAGTTTCCTGGTAATCCTACTAAGTTTCCTGGTAAGTCTAGGGTTGAACTCAGGGACTAAAGAAAACAATATGCGGTAGTAATTTTTAAGATCACTTTGCGGTAACAAATAAATTAATAGTTTGGTTGGTTTGTTGTTTGAAGTATGAAAAGTATGCAGCGGATTTGAGAAAAGATTGATTATGCGACAGATATACACTGAGTATGCGGAGGAACGGGTTGAGAAGGTCTTTAGCTAGCGTTTTCTGAGAATGTGTTCAAACTATGCAATCATGCTACACTCATGCGACAACAAATCATTTTCCAATGCAAATGCAGTAGCTCCTAATTCTAGGATGCATGCGATGAATTTGATAATGTCTATAAAGCTTATTCCTAAGTCTCTACTTCTTGTCTATGCGATTATGCAAGATGCACACAAGGACAAGGTGACCGCATACAATCATAACCTATCTCTACGATGCATGCGATACGTTAATAGCAAATAGTGCTTATTCCTAAGCTTCTATCTCTTGATTATGCATTTCTAATCTGACTCTCCCGAGCCTAGATTCTAACCTGACTTTTCCAAGCCTAGATTTTATCCTTAGACTACCCTCCCGAGTATCTCTAATGGACGAATGACGCATACATAATATAAGATAATCGCATAGAATGAAGATCCCCAGTTATGCTAGCTAAGTGCTTCTCAACCCATTCGACAGATTTAGCTACTCATGTATAATGTACAGAGAGTGAACAGATATAAAGATGTAAATTCCATTTCTATAAATAAGTTCAGAGTACAAAACAACAATGGAAGATAAAGATAGAGAGCCTGGTAGCAATTCCTTGCTTTCCAAGGCTTTTACATTGTTAACTCTATTCTACTCAAAAGATGTTCCTGCTTCCACAGGAGTTGACCCTTTCTCTGATCTCGACGCTTCCGGCACTCTTCCAAGTTCATTGGAACGATCTCTCTGTACAATCTCACTTCCCTCATTTCCGCCTTCTAAGTTAAAGAAAACTAAGAACAAGGCTACTTCTATCTAAAGGGAAATTCTCTAACTATACGAGCTGAACTAACTGACCTAACTACACGAACTCCTTCACTGAAGGTGGCCTCTAGTATTTATAGAGCTTCGGGGTGAAAGGCTTCTTCTCTCTTATGATTGCATTGATGGGATGGCATTAATTCTCTGTCTGATGCACCGAATATTTGTCACCGAAAAGTGGAGTGTGCTTGCTACAGTAGTTCGTTAACGGCTTGTCAACTTAATTCGGAATCGACCGTCATCAGCTTTCTGTCCCATCGTGATTTATTACGCTTTTCACCCAGATGTGCCCACCAAAGATGCACCGGCTTTATGCGGCAACCTTCTCGAGCAGATATTCACGAGCGCAAATGATCGCATAGTCTTGCGTTAACGCAATCTCTTAATGCGCTCGGTCGTTGATTTCTTTGGATCGCATTTCACCTTGCGTCAACACATATTCTGCACAAAATACACAAGTTAGCTATTTTAATGTGATGGACGCATGCAACCGTAATATTGTGAACTTAATACTTTTGGACGCAATCTTGTATATTTTTATCAACGTAAACCTGCATTGTTTTATAACTTAGCACTGTAATAACATGCATTTCTGCCTGTTATCAATAGTACACTTAAGTTAGTGGGATTATCCAACAAAAATGTTGCATAATTCCACTAACTCTTAGTCAAGGGCAAAATGGTCTTTTTCTATTTGGTCAAAGTCAAACTTTGACTTTTAGCGAAAAATCAACCCTTTGACTTTTTACAGTTTTAACCCTCTTGACTAATTTTGACCTCCCAAATATGAATCCATATTCATATTTTCGAAATTCAAATCACATTTTAATATAGAGCGCCATACAAAAAATCGATAGTGATATCGCAAATACTTGTCGGTTTTAATCCCTTTTCTTAATTTGAACAATTCGAATTAATCCAACATACTGTTCTAATTTTAATCCATATGAGCTAGCAGAGGGACCTAATGGGGCTACAGATCATGGGCTCCAACAATCCGAGATTAACCGGTAAAACTCTTTAACCTAATTAGTCAACATTTGTTAACTAACGGGTCATTCCACTAAAGTCCCGTAGTTGCACTCCCCTCACTATAGATATATTTCTGTCCATCTGATATAACCATAACCAGTAAGTCAATCTTTCACAGGTTGTTTGTGGTTTTGGCTGGGTAAAAATATTGTTTTACCCCCGAGAACACTTCTTGTTCCTTCAGTCCCACTGAACCTCTAAAGAACAATTGATTTGTGGTCCAACCAACAAATCCAGTCCCTCTCAGCCTAGTGAGAGGATGGGGCCCCTTGTTCTTATTTCGAAGTTAGCACTTAAGGGAACAACCTATCTACTACCCTTAGAGATGGGTAGAACTGAAGTCTGTCTTGCACCCTATGTCCCCAGCTATAACCATAACAAGGGAACAAGAAATGCGTATCAGTTGAAAAACTCTTCTTCACAGAAAACTCGTTCTCTCCAAACGAACTGCTTCTCTCGCTCTCACTGAGAACGTCCACTCCAGTCGTTCACCAAATCACAGTCGTCTACTCACGAACAGCCTCCACACGAACACAACAATGGGAAGGACACCACCACTTAGAACCCTCGGTATTCTTAGTGTGAGAATCCAGAAGGTGTGGGCTCTGTTGGATTTGGTAGAGGGAAGGAGAAAAGGAAGATCGTATACCCCGACCAAGCAAGTGGGAGAATATCGGGTCTATCGTATAGACAATGCTCGATCGTTTAGGAAGCGTTACACGATCGTTTAGTAAATAAGTTGCAATCGTATAGATGATCATTTAGTAAATGCTCGGGCGCACGATCATTTAGGTAAAAGCTAGACGATCATTTAGCAAATCCTATGTGATCATTAAGAAAGAGGCGTGCGTGTATACAATCGTGTAGAAACGTTGAGCTATCGTGTAGGCTCTCGGTTTTTTATGTGATAGGCAGTATACAACTCTTGAGCGAATTCCCTGATCTCTTTGCAAAATGAAAATTATTTTCATTTTATTCTTTAGTTACAAAAACTGCAAGCAACCTCCTACTATCACATGGTTATGGAGAAAATGTCGGCACAATTATCCCATAATTGTCCAATTAAAAATAATAAATATAATCATATTATATTCATTAACCTGCGGTTTAATATCACATCAAATGCAACATATGAACCATAATCTTTTCTCCTCAAGAAATCATATTTATATCATTTTCCTCCAAATAATGTATCTTATACATAAAGTCAATCATATCATATATAATTAACCAGTTCAATCATATCATATATAATCGAACTCCCTCTTGTTAATTTGAACACTTCAAGCTGACCCAAAAATTGATTCTCAACTTGAATCCATTAAGCTACCAAGGGGACCTTATGGACCTATGGCTTGAAGCTTCAACAGTACGTGAATATCTGACTAAACTCTTTAGCCACGAGATCCACCATCCGTTAACTGCCAGACATTCCACTAAAGGCCAACAACTGCACTATTCTCACCACAGATATATTTTTATGTCCATCAGATATAACCAATCAACAGTACGATAATCCTTCACAGATGCTCGTAGTACAGTTGGACCAATTTACTATTTTGCCCTTGTAGTTACATCTAACTCCTTAAGTACCACTGGTCACTCTAATGAACAATACAACATAGTCCTACTATGTGTGGACACCTCTCGGGCCATGAGAAGGTGTGTGGCGCCACATCGTTCAAGCCTCAAAATCAGCTCTTAAGGGAGCAATCTATCTACTTACCCATGCTTCGGGGAAGGAGTGAATTCCATCTTGTGTAGTTGAGTTCCCAGCTCCTAAATAAGATGAATCCCCAAAGTGGTAGGTTTGAGTCGGTGATCTGGCTACTCACACCCATGCAAATCAAAGGACCGCCCTTAAATGTAGGAGTTCCCAACTCACTCAGGATTGAGGTCATGTTACCTATGGTCATCCTAGTGAAGTGAAATCTCTGTCATGAACAACGTTATATTACAAGACTATAACACTTCGTGGTTCGGTCTTATACAAACTCTTTGTATAGGGCACCCCCGCTTGCATGTCCCCACATGAATGATCAGGATCAGATCATCTATAGCAAGTCACAAAACTTGTAACTATTCTATAAAGAGGGCCGCACCCATAGCGTTACCAGGATAAGGTTTCCCTCTTATATCCATATACTACAGACCATTTTGATTATCTCTTAAGACATGATCCACTTGTATGTCTCCACATATATTGTTGTGGACGCTTGTAGATTGATCGAGGGAGTTTGAAGAATGTTTCTTCAAAGGAATGCATACTCTATCCCTTGATATTCTATGTAAGCATGCTGTAATTTCTTGTTGTGTATGACCTATTAGTTTCCGTTCTTGTACTGTAATTGTTTATATTCAACTTGAATGGAATTTAGAACGATCTCTTCCACTACTCATGGAAATCCTCGTGTCTAATTTCCTTCAGCTAGGTTAGCCCGATTTAATGTGTACCTAAAAAAGGGGGAATGACCGTCATGGCCAATAGCAAAAATGAACTGATTCCCCCACGAACCGTGATAGGTTGGCACATTTGTATGGATTACCACAAACTAAATCAAGCCACAAAGAAAGACCACTTCCCTCCCCCCCCCCCCCCCCCCCCCCCCCCCAATTAACCAAATGCTTGATAGACTCACGGGGAATGATTTTTTCCTTTTTTTCTAGATGGCTACTCTAACTATAACCAAATAGCTATTACATCGAAGGATCAAGAGAAAACCACCTCACATGCCTGTTTGGCACTTTTGCCTTCCGAAGCATGCCATTTGGCTCTACAATGTGCTCGGCACCTTTCAGAGGTGCATAATGGCAATATTTTCTGAATTCTTGGAAAATTTGGTGGACTTATTCATGGACGACTTCTCAATCTTTGGTAATTCATATAGAGTGTGCCTAACGAATCTGGAAAATGTGTTGAAGAAATGTGAGGAGACCAACCTTGTTTTGAACTGGGAAAAATGTCATTTTATAGTTATAGAAGGTATTGTGTTGGGCCATAAGGTGTCTAAAGCTGGAATTAAGATCGACCAGGCAAAAATTGATGCTATTGCCAAGCTGCCACCACTAGTAAATGTGAAAATACTAAGAAGTTTTTTGGGACACGCAGAATTAATGAAGATTCATTTGTGGTTTTTCCCAAATTGCAAGAGCTCAGTGCACTTCTTGAAGTTGACAGGATGTACGAATTCGATGATGCTTGCTCTCAAGCATTCAACACTTTGTAGGATGCGCTCATATCTGTGCCCATTTTGGTGGCGCTAGATTGGTGCAACCCTTCGAAGTGATGTGTGACGCAAGTAATTACGCAGTAAGAGCTGTGTTGGGCCAATGACAGGATAAACTTCTTCATCATATTTACTATGCTAGAAAAACTTTGAATTGTGGGATGGTACCAGCACACAGCAGAAGCGACGAGGATCGATAAGCACTCTAATTGATTATTTTTGGCAGAAATGAAAACATGCTCAAACAGAATTTAATGGGTTTCAAGACATATCTTTGAAGAATCGTTGAAATCTCAATTTTCAGCTGCTAATTCCTCCAAATCTTTGTGCAGACCACCATAAGATCTTCCCTACTATTCTCTTGGTGCTCTAGATTGAGTTGTGGGACTCAAAGTAAGCTGGAATCAAAGAGAACTTGGAGAATGCTCACAGCAGCAACCCAATGAAGAACACCTTCTTCTACCCGAATTTTCAGCTAAAATTCTATCAGTTGCCTTCTCTCAACTTCACTCCAATCTCTTCAATATATTACAGGCTATCATGCAAAGAGATTTGCTGCATGGGATGCAGCTCATGCTTAGATTTATTGAAGGTTGAAGATAATGGTTCTTTGTGAGCTAGTTGGAGATAAAGTTGAAAAATCCAATTTTTCATTTTTGTATTTTTCTATTTCCAAAATCCAAAATATATTTTAAATTCATATTTTATTTCTAAAATAAAATTTTATTAATTTTACAGATTAATCTAATAAAATTAATAAATAATTATTTAAACAATTTAAATAATTCTAATTAATTTAATATCCTATATTAAATTAAGTTTATACAAATCCATCTTTATATATTTAAAACATATTTAAATATATATTCTCCAATTCTGTTTGATTCTAATTTTTACGTTTCAAATTAACTTATCACGTTAATCTAGAGCTAATCCATTTTCGAGCTAGTAGGGGGACCTCATGGACCTACAAATCATGGGTTCCAACGATCTGAGATTAATCGACTAAACTCAATAGACCGATATAACCCCCATTCGTTAACTAATGGGTCACTCTACTAAAGCTCATAGTTGAACTCCCCTTACTGTAGATATATTATGTCCACTCGATATAACCATGATTAGTAAGTCAACCCTTCATAGGTTGTTTGTAATAACGGTTGGGTCGAATCTCTGTTTTACCTCTAAATTACCTCTTGTTTCTTAAGTCCCCACTGATCCTCTAATGAACAATTGTTTTGTGATCCAATCAACAAACCCAAGTCTCTCTCGGGCCAGTAAGAGGGTGGAGCCCCTTGTTCAAGACCCAGAATCAGCACTTAAGGAAACAACCTCTCTACTATCCCTAAAAGCGGGTGGCAGTGAATTCTGTCTTGTGCTCTATGTCCCCAGCTATCTATCCAGTCTTACCCCTGAAATTGGAGGTTTATTGAGTCAGCGCTGTTGAGCCAACCCTCACCTATGAAAATCTAAGGATAATTCCAAATAAACGGGAGTTCATAGTTAGCTCAAGATTAAGGTCAAGTTACCTAGTTCATCGCTTTGAAATAGTTAGTCTTAAACAGTAAACAACGTTATAAAGTAAGAGCGACTAATTTCATGGTTTGATCTTGTACAAACCCTTTTGCCCAAGGACACGCCCACTCCTCATGTCCCAACATGAACGAATTACGATCACTTTATTTGTAGCACTTTACAACTCCTTGTAACAACTATAGAGCAAGCCACATCCATTAGTGTTACCAGAATAAGATACCTAAACTTATTCATATACTATAGATCATTTTGACTATTTACTCGAATCTGGTCCACCTTTATGTCTCCACATAAGGTTCAAGTACTCATCCAATAGTCAAGGGACTTTTAGAATTATTGGATTTCTAATAAGCAATACATCTATTCAATAACACTTTATTGAATTCCAGAATAAGTTCTATTGTTTACATACCACGAGTTTTAGGACATAAAACCTAACATGAATGACTCACAGGAAAATTACACCACCACTGAGAAGGAAATGCTTGCAGTGGTGTTTGTGCTAGAAAGGTTTCACCAATACTTAGCGGGAACGAGCATAGTGGTATATACGAATCATTCTACGGTCAAGCACTTAATGGCTAAAAAGGATGCCAAACCCTGATTGATTCGGTGGGTTTTTCTTTTGAAAGAATTTGATTCGGAGATCAAAGATAGAAAAGGAACCAAGAATTAAGTGGTTGACCATTTATCAAGATGGGAAAACCTGCAGACACAGAGGAAAGAAAAAGACATAGAAGACTGTTTTCCCGATGAAAAATTGATGATTATGAGTGGAAAAGAACCTTGGTATGCAGATACTGTAAACTTTTTAGTTTGCGGCCAAACACCGGAGGACTATTCCCTGCAGTAAAAGAATAAGCTACACCATGAAGCCAAGTTTTACTCTTGGGATGACCCTTTTTTGTGTAAGCTGGGGCCAGATCATATTTTACGTCAATGCATTCCTGAACATGAAACTCAACACATCTTGGAACAATATCATGAGTCCCCATACGGAGGGCAAAGAACTGCAACTAAAGTCCTTCAATGTGGCTACTTCTGGCCAAATTTATTCAAGGAAGCCTGAGCCCATGCGGTGAATTGCGATCATTGCCAGAGAATAAGTAATATGGCCAGAAAGAACAAAATGCCGCTAACTTCCATCCTGGAAGTGGAGTTGTTTGATATATGAGGCATAGATTTTATAAGTCCTTTCCCAGCATCAGAGGGGCATCAATACATTCTAGTTTCAATTGATATGTCTCAAATTGGGTGGAAGCAATCTCTTGCGCCAAGAACGATGCGAACACGGTGGTAAAATTTTTAAAGAAAATATCTTTACGTAGTTTGACACGCCCCATGCGATAATCGGCGATGAAGGTACGCATTTTATTAATCGCATCATTGCTAATCTTTTAATGAAATTCGATGTTAGTCACAAGGTTGCAACAACTTACCATCCACAAATAAATGGTCAAGCAGAGGTTTCCAACAAGGAGATAAAATCCATCTTGGAGAAAGTTGCCAACATCTCCAGGAAGGACTAGGCACAACGACTTGACAAGGCTCTATGGGCATATCGCACCGCCTACAAAACTCCCATTGGAATGTCTTCATATGCATTAGTCTTTCGGAAGGCCTGTCATTTACCGTTAGAGCTGGAGCATAAAGCACAATGGGCACTCAAAAAGCTAAATCTGGACTTAACAAGCACGGAAGAAACCAGGAAACTTCAATTGAATGAGCTGGCTAAATAGTGCATCGCTACTTACGAAAATGCTAAGCTCTATAAGGAACAGACGAAGAAATGGCATGAGGACAAGATTTGTAAGAAGAACTTTGCCATTAGGCAACAAGTTTTATTATTTAATGCATGTCTTCGTCTGTTCCCAGGAAAATTAAAATCGCAATGGTCCAGGCCCTTCATCATCAAGAACATATCCTGCATGGAGCTGTCGAACTAACTAGTAAGGATGGAAGCAATGTTTTTAAGGTCAACGGTCAATGTATAAAGCCTTACTATGGAGGCTTATTGGATCGCAGCAAGGAGGCCATTGATTTAGCTGGGCAAGCTTGATAGCCTGCATGGATGCATCTTGTGGTATCATGTTTTATTCTTTCAAGGGCATCCATCCCTACCCTTTTACTACTTTCCTAGATTAATCTATGATCTTGTCTTTCATCTTTTATTTGAACTTGCTATTTTGAGAATTTGTTGCTTACTCTACGATTGAGTTAAATTTATATTGAATTGATTGTGTTATTTCCCGCGATAATGGTCGCTTAATGTGCCTGTAGTTTTGTCCTTCCCTAGCTCACGCGATAATTCATTAGGCGTCAGCACAGGAATGAGGATGTTTTATAGGTTACATTTTCAAGGCATCAAAAATGCGTCGTCAGACAAAGTGTCCTTTCGTCTATCAAGCATTTAATGATTGGTAGGCTTTTAGAATTCCCGAGCTTGCCAATTATTCATCATTGCGATGCTTGAAATTCCCGTTTGCCCAACCTATTTCAACCCATCTCATTCCAGTTTTCTCGCTTCTACCTACACTTTGAGCATTCTACTCTCTCTCAAACTTTAAGTCCTCAGTTTTCCAATTGTTTGAGTCCTTTTCGAAATTAATGGCCGACCAAGCCTCCCACCCCCTGTCACATCATCTTCGCCAGCCGGAACCCCTTCCTCTACCCGAGAGACCGTCATCCTAGCATCCAGCCATCGCATTTCAATGTAACCAAAACCACTGCCCCGACCTTCTGTTAAACCCAAAAAGTGAACCATACCTTCATCCACCATCGCCTTACCGTTCGTCAACCGAGAGGGGTTGTGGAAAAAGAGTGCTCTAGCCACCAGCTCTGAGGTGGTAGCATCCCTACTCTCATCTGAAAGTGCGCTAAAGAGGAATGATGATAAGGAAGTGTTCGGGAGCATTCTGAGTAATATGGAATGCGATGGGGGGTTGCCAGAAGCTAGTGTGGTGAATCAGTCTATGCCCCATGAGGATGCAGTAATTATTGTGCCGCAAGTTGAGGTCGTTGTGACAATGGATCCTAAGGAGAATGCGCCAACAGACTTAAATGAGGGACCCATAAGGGTTGTGTTGGAAGATGTAGAATCAAAGCGAAGGGTTGACAAGGAAAAGGTCACCACGAGCAGGAAGACTTTGAGGAATTGGAGCGAGCCCAACGAAGAAAAGAGAAAAAAGAGAAAAAGAAGGTTAAGAAGGAACATTGCAAAAAGGAAGAGAAGTGCATCAAGTGCGAGGAAAAATATCGGCAGCAGGCTGAGAGCCCGGTTGTTGAGGGAGAATCAACCACCGCAAGGGTGAAAGAACCTTTGACAATGAAGCATGCCGAGCCAAAAATGGAAGAACATCCCACAATCCCTCATGATCGTTTGGCCACATCTGAGGCTCAGTCGCACAGCCCTCAGGAAAATGATGATGCGTCCATTGCTCCACTCGTCCGTCGATCAAGGAAGCGGACTATAGAAATTAAAGATGTTGAAGTATTGAACGCAACCCAAGCGGGTGAACTGGTAATTGGTGGCAGGGTCTTTTGTGGACCCAAAGAATGCGCAAGTACTTGAGCATATTAAAAAAGACAAAGAAGAAATGGAGCGAGTGTTGAAGGAAAAAAAAAAAGCAAAAAGGGAGAAAGCGCGCCAATTCATCGCATCTGCAGATTTGGCAAGACACTTACATGATGAAGAAATGTGTTGTGTAAATACGCTAGCAAAAAATGAAGCTAAGAAAAATCTCGAAGATGAACGGCGTATAAAAATTGTCACTGAGCAATAACAAGACTTAAAAGAGGAAGAAGAGGCAGAGAGGAAGCAGAAGGAAGAGAAGGAGACGCATAGACGGGCGAAAGTCCAGCGTAATATTGAGCTAAAAAGAAAAGAAAATGAAGAGTGGAAAAAGGAGAAGCTAGACCATGAAAGGGAAAAAGAATGTGCAAAGCGGCAGAGGGCTCTGCTTGCCACTGTGCAAGTGAAGGGCAAGGAAAATGTGGAAGGGAGTAGGTCATCTCCTGCTCGGGGGCATTCAAGATCTGGCAGAAAAGAAAATGATGATCTGTTTATGGAGATGGGATTCTTCCCTGCATCATCCCCACTGCTAGATTTCATCATGGGTATTGTGGTTGAGCTTGGATGGGAAATGTTCTGCTAGTGTCTGTTCATCGTAATCCCAAGAGTGGTGCGAGCATTCTACCAATGCCGCATACATGAATCAACAGACGTGGTGGTCATTGACGATCGGGCTGTGCCATTCAGTGCCCAAGATATCAACCAATTATATAAGTTAAAAGACTTCACAGATGCGCTCGGTAATCGGTTGATAAAGAGCTCCGATGACGAGCATTTGGAAGATGCGCTGAGAGTGTTGGCACAACCAGAAACTCAATGGACCATCTTTTTTACCGAGATTCACAACTGGCTTCCAATCACCTTTTCCTCGAAGCGCGCTTATGGGTCTATTTGGTGAAGAAACGATTCATCCCGACAACACATGATAAGACTATCTCACGGGATCGAGTCATGGTACAGCATTGCTCGTGGAATTCCAATCGATGTTGACACTTGATCGTAAGGCAAATACGTGGATCGGTTGGCAGGCCTCCTGGCTAACTCTTCTTTCTTTGGATCGTCACAAACCTCTACCTATCGGTTGGATATAGAATCAAAGAGGAGCCAATGGCTAAGATCCACGGATTGATTAACACCAAAATCCTGCGAATTCTACAAAAAGATTCATCGCATTGCCCAGAACTCCCTAAGCGCCCAGTCATTGACCTTAATGCCCCACAACCACCCAGACCCAAAAGGCTGCACAAATCTACTAAAGGGAAAGAAGCTACTCCTGGAAGCTGAGAGTGCATTCCAATTGATGAGTGCATAAATTACCTTCTCCCTTTGACAATTATCCTTCCAAGTCCTTTTGCTCCTTTGTCGCCTCTTCTTGAAGCCTTCACCAACCTCCTCCCCCTGCCTGATTCCAATCATCAGTCTCTAGCAACTTCACCCCACCAATCAATCACTGCAACTCCATCCATCTCTGCCTCGCTCGCCCCATGTTGATGACCCACACGATTCGGATGTTGTCCCTCTCATCAGCCCTGAATTGAAGCTGATGAGACATCCAGGGCATCACCGCATCATTAACCTCCACTCTACACAATTGCTGCCATTGATGATCTTCGAGCTCTCCTTAGCCATGAACTTTCCTTCTTCCATCAATCGCTCACGGAGCTGCACTCTCACAATGCCACGCTGCAACAAGCTCTTGTGAATGTGCAATGCAACATATTCACCATCGGCCAGAATCAACACCAACAGGCTGAGCACATCCACGAGTACTTTTTTCTCAACTGCATACTTACATGACCCCATGGTTCCTCCTCATTTTTGCCAGCCTCTATTCTTCCACAAGCCGCCAGCCACTGCACCATAAGCTCCTCCCCACGATGCATCGCTAGTCCCTCCCAACAATGATCCTCCACCACCAATGTAATTTGAGGGTGTGTTTTAAAAGTTGTTCTCTAAATCTCACTATTTTCTTTTACTTGTAATTTATTTTGTGTTTGTTTTAAGTGTACCTTACGCTCTATCATTTTTACTTCTTAAATTCCAGTGGATATGCATTTTTTTTCCTTTCCTATATTTCTTTGCCTTATGTACTACTCGTTTATCCTTTTGAAATTCATTCCTTTCAATCATCTTTTTGCGTTGTTAGCTTAACAGCTATGATGATATATATGCAATTACTTAACACATCTCAGTACATCACATGCTTCTTTTTACCCAAGAACCTTCTTCAACTCTTATCCATCTTACCTTGTATTTGCGCAAGCATCTGCTCAAGCCTTTTTTTCAAAATTTTTGAACAAGTTTGTTTCCCTTTTTTTTTAACAAGTGCAATGAGGACCTTGCACCTATAAAATTTGGGGGTTGGGAAAGGTTTGAGCAGATGCGTTCACCCTTGAATTTTCTATCTTATATATATATATATATATATATAATAAACTCCACTATCAGTATAAAGGAAAATCCTAACCTGATAAGAGTTAAGTTGAGAAAGGAACTTTCCCTTAGTTGGATACTTCACATGACACCCGTGCAGGTAAGCCAAAACAAAAGTAGATTAATAGGATCAATGTAATTCAAATATAATGAAATAAAGACAACTCTACAATCTGGCACGAGTAAAAACTTAGCCAAGATAAGAGTTGAATTGAGCTTGGAACACAATCGTAGTTGGATGTTCGCATGACACCCGTGGGGGCAAGCCAAAATGAAGAGTGTGACCAAGTTCAACCTCTTGAGCGCAAAAAAATAATCGAGATGCAAATTGTACCCTGCAAGAAACACATGTTGTTTATTAAATATATATATTATATATATATATAATATATTATATATATATATAATATATATATATTATTATATATGCAAAAGTTGGTTTAAATCTAGAAGAAAAATACTTTTGAGCAGAAATTTGTTGAATCTAAGACTAAAAAAGATTTCCTAAAGAAGCGACCAAGAGTTAAAAGAAACAAATTATTTTGAAGAGATTGTGTAAAGTTGAAGCATTTTGAGCACCTAGTCTCCTCTTCTTCAGGTCATCCTCAAAATTTCACCAAGTGTTTAAAACACTTAATTGACGGTTGATGCCCTAAAGTCTCGTGTCCTGTAGTTTGTAAACAGTTTGTATGAACGCTTGTGTTGTATAATATATAATATTTACTTCACATCTTGTATTTTGCTCAGTTGCTTGTTTTATTTATTTTACCACAAACCAATAAACATAAAATCCCTGGTTATCTGTATGTGACTCAAGCATGTATGTGGTGACATACAAGTGGATCATGTCTTGAGTGATAACCAAAATGGTCTGTAGTATATGGATATAAGAGAGAAACTTTATCCTAGTATTGCTACGGACACGGCCCGCTTTGTGGAATGGTCACAAGTGTTGTGACTTGTCACAGATGGTCTGATCCTGATCATTCGTGTTGGGGACATGCGAGTGGGGGTGTCCTGTACAAAGAGTTTGTATAAGATCTAACCACAAAGTATTAACGTCTCGTTATATAACATCGTTCATGACAAAGACTTCACTTCACTAGGATGACCATAGGTAACATGACCTCAATCCTGAGTGAGTTGGGAACTCCTGCCATTGAGGGCGGTCATTTGATTTGTATAGGTGCGAGTGGCCAGGTCGCCGATTCAAACCTACCATTTTGGGGATTCATCTGATTTGGGAGCTGGGAACTCAGCTACACAAGATGGAATTCATTCTTTCCCCGAGGCAGGGGTAAGTAGATAGATAGCTCCCTTAAGGGCTGATTCCAGGGCTTGAACGATGTGGTGCCACACACCTTCTCTTGGCCCGAGAAGTGTTCACACATAGTTTGACTATGTTGTATTGTTCATTAGAGAAATCAGTGGTACTTAAGGAGTGAGATGTAACTACAAGGGCAAAACGGTAATTTGACCCAGCTGTACTTACGAGCATCTATGAAGGGTCATCGCACTCATGATTGGTTATATCCGATGGACACAGAAATATATCTGTGGTAAGAAGAGTTCAGCTGTTGGTCTTTAGTGAAATGCCTGACAGTTAACGGATGGTGGATCTCGTGTCTAAAGAGCTTAGTCAGCTATTTACGGACCGTTGGAGCTTCAAGCCACAAGTCCATTAGGTCCCCTAGGTAGCTTGGATAAAGTCGAGAACCAGTGTTTGGGTTAATTTGAAATGTTCAAATTGACAAGAGGAAGTTCGATTATATATGATATAATTGGACTGGATAATTATATATGATATAATTGGTTAAATGTATGAGATACATTATTTTGGAGGAAATTAGATATAAATATGATTTATATTAAGTAGAGGAGAAAATACTATAGTAGATATGTGATATCAAACTATAGGTTAAAAGTATAATATGATTATATTTATTATTATTTTAGTTGGTTAATTATATGATAATTAACCCAAAAAACACGTTTGAACGTGGGTTAGTGGGGCAACGTCGATTATTGTAACTGATGAAATAAAAATGAAATTGTTTCATTTTGAATGGTGCGCGAAGTCGTCGTCCAAAAAGATCAAGAGACCGCGCTGGTAGAATAGTAAACGATTGCTTAAGCATTTCAAGAGCCTATACGATAGTCACTCTCCGCCTAAACGATCGTCTACCTCCGCCTAAACGATTGCACATTATTTCCTATACGATCAGATAGCTTCTCTAAACGATCGTATAGCATGCCGATTTTGTTAAACGATCGTATACCGTTTCCTAAACGATCGTTCAGTAAATCCTACACGATCATGTAGTGCCTCCTAAACGATAAGCATCGTGCTATGCAATAGTGCCTTTTTCCCTTCCACTTGCTTATCGCCTATACGATCCGTGTTTCCTCCTTCCTCTACCAAATTCACCAAAGACCACACTTTGGGTTCTCACTCTGAGAATATCCGGGGCTCTTTTCTGGTGTTGTCGTCCCCGCGGCATTCATGTTCATGCGGTTGTTCGTGCTGTTGTAGTCGACGTTGCTGCTGGGCATTGGTTGATCAGGTGGAGGGTTCCGTTGCGTTGAGTTCCGAAGATTGAAGATTGTCTTCAACTAGTATGGAACTCTCTCCTTTGTTATATCTTGTTCATAGCACGCCATTAATTAAGATTTGTTTGCATAATTGTATGTTTAAATGTATATTGTTGTATTTTGGTCACAGTGAGATCGGAGCGATCCGAATGCGCTCATGGAACTCTTCAGTAAGAGTTCCTTCAACTTAACTACCCGAGAACTTCACTTCATGATTTAACTTAGAATTTCTCAAGCTTAACACTTAGAGAAAATCCCATTATTATTTCATTCCTTTACCAAGTTCCACACCTATATCATAAGGATTAAAATTTACTAAGTATCTTAAAGCATACAACACCAAAATTAACTTCAAAGTATAGATGCTTAGGAACTCAAGTTCTAGGGTTTAAAATTTACCTTGCCCTTAGAAGAACTTCGTCTTCAAAATTCAGTTGAACGTCCTCATAGGAAAAGATGTGGGTATATGCTTCTCATCTGAGCTTCTGTTTGCCAAATGGCCTCTTCCACTTCATGATTGTTCCACAAGATATTTACTAAAGTAATAGTCTTGTTTCTAACATTTGTTCTTTCTTGTCCATGATCTGAACTAGTTCCTCTTCATATGTCAAGTTCTTCTTCAGCTGAACTGACTGTGGTTAAAGAATATGAGATGGATCTGGAAAATATTTTCTCAACATTGATACATGGAATACATCATGTATTCTGGACAGCTCTATTGGCACTTCTAATCTGTAAGCTGATGGTTCAACATGTTCTATAATCTTATATGGTCCAATATACCTCGGACTTAGCTTCCCTTTTCTACCGAAGCGTAATACACCTTTCAATGGAGATAACTTAAGAAAGACCTAATCTTTGACATCGAACTCTAATTTTCTTCATCACTTGTCTGCATAGCTCTTCTGATGATCTCGAGCTACCTTTAGGCTTTCCCTGATCAACTTAATATTCTTTGAGATAGCTTGGACTAACTCTGGCCCTATCATCTTTCTTTTTCCTACTTCAGTCTAGCACATTGAAGTCCTACACTATCTCCCATACAATGCCTCATAAGTTGTCATTCCAATATTGGAGTGGTAGCTACAGTTTTAGGAAAATTTCATCAAAGGAAAGTGTGTACCCTAACTACCTTTGAATTGTAGCACACATGCTCGTAACATGTCCTCTAATGTCTGTATGGTCCTTTCTGGTTGACCATCTGTTTGAGGATGAAAAGCTATATTGAAATGAAGTTTAGTTTCAAGAGCTTCCTTCCAATCAAAGTAACATTTACTCTTGACAAGTTAGCTAAGCTTTATATGGGCAAGATTGTAAGTTATGGGCTTCCCAGCTCACTTTTTCAAAATGTTTTCCTTCCCTAGGTAGCGATTGGGTTCTCGATACCTAGCTTACAACTATCAGTCTACCATAAAACTATGAGAAGATTTAGATAGACCAAGAAGTCCTTAGGTCTATACTAAGTTTGAAGTATTTTGTATTCATGTACATAAGAGCAGAAAAAAGGTAGAGACCTAAGTCTATAAATATGTCAGTGAGTTTGCTGAGTATGAGCTTTGGTCTATCAATAATTATACGAAGTTTATCATGGACAACCTAGCTATGTTATTATCTGAAGTTCATGTTGCCTCTATGGCTTATGCTTGGGACATCTGGATATACATACATATATACATACATACTTACTTATTTGTTTATTAGATTATGCAAAAACGAGGAGACAGATTACAGGTACTAAATGAGCAGTAAATGTCATAAGAGGGTTGACATCTGTTGTCTTCACATCTCTTTCCAGATTAATAGGGTGTCTTGGGAGAGGGTGTGACAGGAAATCCTAAAAATTAGATAAATGGTAATAATCATTTAAACCACTCATTGTTACTGATAAACCCAAGTGATGCAACAATAATTGATGATGTATGAGGACAAATTTATCGATATGATTTTTTATTCCATTTAGTAGTAGACCAGAAACCCTAAAAATTGGGTAAATGGTAACAATCATTTATACCACTCACCATCACCGATAAACCCAAGCAGTGCGACGATAATTGATGACTTGTGAATTGCAAATTTTGGAAAATCAAACAAAATTATCAACAAAAAAAAATGTGCATCCCACTCAATATTCAAACACAATTCGATTGATCATCCTACACCTTTCATTCATATTACATTACTTCATTACGGATTTTCAATGGGAGACCACGTATTAGGAAAATTGTGGGACACCAGTAAACACAATCAAACGTAAAAGATGAAATAGATCCCACTTTTCAAATTACCGACCTTTACGATTGAGAAGTGATATTAGATATGAAAATGAGAGCAATTCATGATAAGCTTCTCCAATGAAGATAATTAACCATCAAATTCCCATACATGATAAAACTCCCCAAACGGCTCTCTCGTAGAATTCCCATACATCATAGAACTTTGCTACAACATCAAATTTCACTAAACTTTTTTTTCTCACTTTGTTTGGTTAATTAACCTCAAATTAAATAATCTTCTCACTACGCGCCATGGAGAAAATATAATATATAAATATGTTTTTAGAATTTTTAGCATGTAAATATGTTTCTTGAATTTATAGTAAAAATACTCCATAGATAAGATTAAATTTAAAATTATTAAAATGATCTGAACATAAAGTTGGACAATTGACTTAGTTGGAATAATTTTTAACCTAAATAAAACCACCACCTTGTTCAATATATATGGAACGAAAATAAAAATATTTTTAAATATAAGAAAAAAAAAAAATGGCTTCATCATCCATGATAGGTATTGATATGATTTATTTTCTTATAGATGAAAAGAGTATTATTTTTATTTATTTATTTATTTAGGCAGAAGATAAAGATATATATATAAATAAGAAAAAAAGAAAAATCGAGGCGCAAATGTGGGCCCGGCGTCTATTGGGTGCAAGCCACCGACCAGACGCGGTGGCCTACAGGGCATCTTCAACGTCGAGACCGAACGGACGAAAAAGGAAGAGGAAGAGGATGAAACAGTAAAAGCACGTGTTAATGGTTGTAAAACCCATGGGAATCGTATCTCGGAATCCTTTTGTTTCAAAATCATACTTCGACTTCGCATTTGAGTCGAATCGGAATCTTTTCCCCTTCTTCTCCTCTACCTTCGTACCAAATACCCAACAACAACCATTCAATTTAAGGATCTCGTTTCAAATTAAACCAATTTTACATTGAAACCCCAATGATACAGTATCAATCACAAGTCTCGTAACAACAACCGATAAATTAGGAAAAGAAAAAAAAAAAGCCAATAAAGAAACGTACAGATAACAGGGGCATAAATTAAAGAGAAGAACAGAGTTTAGCCAGTGTAGATATGAACGCCGATGGCGATGAGGAAGATAGTGATGAGGCCGAAGAAGATGACGGCGTGGACTAAAATGGAAGCCCCACTTGTTTGCATGTTCCCAAATTCAACGACTCGTCCTGATCTGGCTGGGATCTGAAAGAGGAGGCCAGGACTGAGCAGCACGAACAGCACCACCGCTATAACCACCGGCCCCCAATCTGCCATTTAGTCTCTAAAATTAAAACCACAAAGAAAGTGAGATTTGGCTTTGGCGATAGGGATGGGGTTTGGCTGGATAGAAGGTTTAAGAAGGGAAGCTGTGGAGTGGAGTGGTTTTGGAAACTTGAAAGCGGGACAGCGATTCGACAACTGCGTTGATCTTGATGCTTCACGTGGACGGATGAGCCTCCCCCATTTTTCCGTTTCCCCTTTATTTATTTTTTCTGTCATCCTCTCACAAACTTTATGACCTAAATATAATATTTTGCTCTCTGTTTTTTAATTTTGGTAAACAATTGTATCAATTCTATAAGTTTTTCGCATCACTTTTAAGAATCCAATTTATATTGTAAATTTGGGAACCGATTTTAATATTTATGGGCTCAATTTTATGTTATTACATATCACTATTTTATGGAGATTTTTACCATTTATCATTTTTTATTAAAAAAAACACCAATAAATTAAGGATATAAAGTAAAGACAAAAATCTAATCAATTTTAAAATATTAGTTAAAAAACACATGCATATACACGTGAAATCTTGTAGTCTTTATTAAAAAAATTAAAATAATGTAAATCATTTTTTGTTTGTAATTACCCAAAACTTTTAAGAATTAGAAAATGTAACAATTTTTATTTTCATATTTTCATATGATTATTTTTTTTCATAAATAAATTGTTCTACATTGTAGAGTACTAAACAAATTTTATTGTAAGTATTCCTGGAAAAGGGTGATAAAAGATAATTTTACGAAAAACTAAGAATTAAATAGTAAGATATTAGGTTCTATAGTTCCATAAAATTTTGTAGTTTTAATTTAAAGTAACTAAAAAATGTTTAGTTTTTATTTAAAGATCATTTTATCATAACTAAATAGTATTTGAAGTTTGTTTTAATCTTCATGAAATATATGGAAAAGTTTAAAGTAACTAAAAAATGTTTAGTTTTTATTTAAAGATCATTTTATCCTAACTAAATAGTATTTGAAGTTTGTTTTAATCTTCATGAAATATATGGAAAAGTTGATTACAATATAGTTTAAAAAATCAAGATAAAATTTTAATTTTAAAATAATTAGTACAATACATGTGAAATTTTAATTTGAAGTTTAATAATTTCTTTTGGAATTCAACGATCTCAATTTTCTTAACTATTTTAGGATTTATATTCTAATTTTTAAGTAAAAATTCAATATTCTTAAAAAAATTGTGCATGTGTATATAGTTTAAGTCTCCCAACTTTTATGTATCAATTTATTTTATTTACTTTCATACTTGTCTCTTTAAAAGATCCTGTATTTTTTTCCCCTCAATTTCAACTATATAAACATGATTTTGTCCTAACTAAATAGTATTTGAAATTTGTTTTAATCTCCATAAAATTATGAAAGAATTTAATGCAATATAATTTAAAAAATCAAGATTCTATTTTAATTTTAAAAGACCAATATAATACATGTAAAATTTAATTTGAAAATTAATAATTTCTTTTGGAATGAAGTAATCTCAATTTTCTTAACTATTTTGGAATCTTTATTCTAATGTTTACATAAAAGTTCAAGATTATTAACTAATTTATGCATGTGTATAAAAATGGAGGGAAATTCTTATAAATAAAAAATCTAAAAAATATTTACACTTTATAGCAAAAAGTTACAAAAGTGTTTTGTTGCTATAAAGTATAAATATTTTTAAATATTTTTTAATATTTAAAAAGATCTCTATAATTTAAATCTCCGAACTTTTTATATATTTAATTTACTTTATTTACTTTTATACTTGCCTCTTTAAAAGATATTGTATTTTTGTTTTTTTTTTTTTTTTTTTTTTTGTTCTAAATTTTAGCTATGCAAAATATTCTTTTAATTAAGAACATAATCAAACAATTTATTTTTTTTCTGTTATATCTACATTTCACACCTATACGAGAAGAAGCATATGTTCGATGTATAACCACCACCTTCTAAATAGTCACATTCCATTTGCATTATTTGGTGCTCATCAAACACATACTCTCAAAGATTTGTATCCACCAACAACAATTGCACCTATTCTATGTAAAACTTTAATTTTGAAATATATAAATATAATTTGTGAATTTAAAATTAGAAGGTCAAATCTATTTTATTATTAATGGACACCTACACTCGAAAATGCTCATTTTATTGACAAAGAGTAATATAAGAATTCAATAAAAATAAAAATGCAAAATAGGTATATAAAAATTATCCCCTTTTATAAATAGAATATTGGGCAAAAAAAATGTAAATATGAATATTAACATATCATTGCAAATATCTAGTTATGTGTAATGGCTTGGAATGCAAGAAAATCCTATCCATATACATTGGTTCTTTGCCTTTGCGAAAAGGTGCAACTAAAGAAACATACAAAACAACAACAACCAATTCATTACTCCAATACCTTTTAAAACATTCACAATGTCGTATATTATTTCCTCTCAACACCTACACAACATAAGTTATAAAAATTCGTCCAATTAGCCAAAGTAAAAATTCCACAACCATTAACATTTTCTCCAAAATGTAATTTGAACAAAAGTAAAATAGAGGGAAAAAGAATATGGAATTATCGTTTTGAAATTCAACTTTAATTTTTCATTTTGGAATTGTCATTTAGTCGTATCAATGCATAAATTGTAGAGTCATGTGTGTTTCGATCCCATTTCAATCTCTGGTAAAATAGTTACTTATGAACAAGTTACAAAATAAAATGCTACAAAGATTTAAATTTAAAAATAAAAAAAAAGAAAAAAAAAAGAAAAAAAGAAAAAAGGTTAGGGTGGTTATCGTAGAAAGGAAGAAGTCTCTTTGCATAAGTGTGTTCGATAAAAGAGTTTGATTGGTGAGGTATCTACCAGTAAGATTTTAACCGAAGAGATATAATAACAACATTTTAAAAATTGTAAGGGTAAAAAAGAAAGAGAAAAATTCTCTCCTTATTGCTTTTTTCAATATAGTATATATTTAGATAGAATGATAATTTAAGTTTTATCTAATTTTCATTAATCCACCTCGCTTATAACTTACCACTTTCTCATTTTGAAAAATATTAGTTATCTTTGAAATTAAAAGTGCATTATATTGCGACATTCATTCAGATTCATATTTTAGTTTATTATTAGTATTTAATATTGACATTTGGTAGAGTAGTTAGCTCAAAATAAAAAGAGGAAATAAGAGGAAACTGAACAAAGAAAACAAATAAACATTGCAAAAGAAAAATTACTAATAATAATATTGAAACTAAAGCAATACAACGCAGCTAGATATCACAAAAACATGGAATATCTTAACAAAGTAATAGCAATTAGTTAATTGATAAGGTAGAGAGCAGCAGGCCTTTTTTCGTTCAGAAAATAATTTAGCATATCTAATCATAGTTTGTTGATTAGTTTCTAAAAATCCAAAATCTCCACGAATCCCCGTCTCCAAATTCACTTTTGAAATCTTTTTCTTCAACAGGTTTTTCCTAATTCTCGCAAGATGATTCAGATTCCTCTCTGTTGTCCCATCCACCGAAGAAACATCATTACTCTTTAAACTATCGTCTTGAATTTGAAGGTAGTTATTCTTAGAGTGATAAACTTCAAGAATCTCATCAAGAAATAAATCTACCAAATCAAAACTTGCGTAAGAAAATCCATCAATAGTTAGATTCAACCACTCTAACAAATCTCACTCTGCTTTCTTTGTCGTGTATTTATACATCTCCTCTCTTGACGACTCTATCCCTATAGATATCACTAAAAATTGCAACGAAGACGACTACTATCTCCTTTATTACTTCGGAAATCGTCAACAATGTTTGTCAAGTAATTGTGAAAAAACGAGCACATTTTTTAGAAATTACGAAGGAAAAAGATAATTTTTTAAATAAATAATATTTGAAACTTATGAATTAAGTAAAACTAAAACATACAACTTATGGGTGATTGAAGTGGTGCGTCGGAAGATATGTAGGTGCTGCTGAAGTTGAGATACATATATCTGATACCAAGGCGTCTAATAAAGGATTTTTCTTTAGTTGTGTGTCACTAAAAATTACATTAATCTAACAATTAATTACGAAAAATTAAAATTTGGACTAAAATTAAAGATTTTAACTAATTTAATTAATTACACTAACCTTATAAGTGAAGATGATGGTTGACTAGAGGAGTTTAATGTCGAATGTTGGGATAACCACATTCGTAAGAATTTGGTGCAATATTATTCTTCCGAGTTTCTCCCTAATGATCTTATGGAGATACTGTCTGCTGTATTTTGATCCTATCAATTTCTTGAGTGTCAATGGTATCCATCTAGCATTTAAATATGATATAATTAAATTTATCTTAATTCATCAATTTTATTTATTTTTTTTTAAAAAAAATAAAACCGTCTTGGGGGAAAGTTTTATGACAATAGTTAAGGTAAAAATCCTTAATATCTTTAGTAGGAAACAAAGGTCTGTTGTTTTCATTTGGTATAGTTAACATTGTTGGGACTAGTCCGTCGGTGCTTATTCTGGCAGTCACGTTGAAGTAATTTGCATAATTCTTGCTTCCCCTCCATCAAGTTTCTGCATATTTAAAATTTAAAAAAAAATAATATAATATATAATAGATAATTAGATTGTTATAAAAAATTAAAATTTTAGAATTAACGAAGCACCTGAAGTTGGGACTCAAAAAAGGAGAGGATAGTGGCGGCAATGAGGCCTCAGATTCCATCGCCGTCGATGCTCAAAGTAGTAATGAGCTTTACAGAAGAAGATGAAGCTGTCGTGTTCATAAACTGTAATAAATTTGGATAATAATGTGTGTGGTTTAAATTTGAGAATGGGATTTTGTGTAATCCACAAGCAAATATATATAAAACACACTTCCAGCAATAGATTTTCCTTAATTGGCAGCACAAAATTTTCCTTTTTTATGTTAAGAATTTTGTTTCCAGTAAAATATTCTAATCTATAAAACTATACATGTACTAAATTTTTAAACGTTTTTTTTCTTCATACAATTTCGAAGATGGAATGTCTTTTTTCTTACCAATTTCAAATATGGATAAATTGTTCAGCTATGATAATTTTCATTACCAATTTCAAATACCAACAGCTACGACACAATTTTTATTACCAATTTTTTTAGAAAAAGGTTTAATATAAGGACTAAGTGTTATAAAGAAATAATACTAAATTTTAGCTGATAATTTGGTGAATCTTTAGTTTACATTTCACATTGGAACGTACATGGATTGGGTTGGATTGAGGGTGTTTTTTTGGACCAATCCAAAGAACCTAAATAAAATCTCTAGGTTGGGTTGAGTTGTTGGGTTATAATTTGTTTTTTTCTTTTTAATTAAAAATATATAAATTTATATACAACACATGACTAATAACTAAAATCTTATAAAATTCAAATATCTAAGAAATTTATTGCAAACTTCAAATAGACACAAATATCATAACAATTTTAAAAGAAAAATATTTAAAATTCACAAGTTAATCAATATAAAGTAACCAAATTTTAAACAAAGAAAAATATATATAGTATATTTTATTTATATATATATAATTCGAATTGGGTTGGGTCAACCCAACTTTTTTAGCGAGACCCAATCCAACAAAAATTGAAGAAGTTTAATCCAACCCAACCCAAAAATAAAATTAACCCAACCTAACCTTTATATTTTGGATTACGTAGTCCGAATTGTTCGGATTGTCGGGTTATTTGAACCCTAATTTCACGAATATTGTATTAAGAAGAAAAAACTAAAGTGAAGTTGAAATAATTTTCTAGTTGATTTTGATAAGTTAAAAAATGAATCTTTATTTGATAATTCAATGAATTATTTATTTTTTATCCTTTATAATATTCAATCTTGCATAATACTTTGTTTTTCGATTTATTCCATGATGTGTGAGTCGGTGAAAAATGTTAAATTGAAAATTAATATTTATTTGACAGTTAAGCAAGTTAATGAAAAATGTCAAATTGAAAATGAATGATGATAAAGAAATCTTTTTTTGACAATTTAGTACCCATAACTTTGATCTCATTCAAAAGTAATATTTTCTTGACGAATTTAAAACTTTTAAAAATTAATTGATTTATAAGAGAGAGATTTGAATTTTTTATCTAATGAAATTCTAGATCTTTAGTTTTTTTTAAAAAAAAAAATTATTGCATGAATTTTAATAAATATATCAAAGCTCAACTATTTCTTTATAATTTTAAAACTTCAACAACTAAATAATTACAAACTTCAAATTCCAAACTAAAATAAAATATATGAAAATTTTACTTTTTTTTTAGTCTCAACGCTTTGAAAAATAGGTTTTTTTTATCGACAAATTTTCAAAATATTAAAATTAGACCATCAAACTTACAAAATTTATCATAATTGCAATTACACTCTCAAATTTTTAAATGTAGCAATTGAACCAACAATTTTTTATAAAGGTTAAAATTTGATATTCAAACATACAATAATTGTAAAAATTGAACCATCAATCTCAAACTTACAATATTTATCAGACTTGGTTGATCGATCCATTACTTGAGGCTTCTACATCTTCCTTTTAATATGTGTATTTCTTTATTTGACTTCCCGATTTCGTTTGAATTTGGGCTCACTCATCAACTGTAAGTCTCATCCAACATAAAAACGAAATCAGAGCATCAAGATAGGAATCAATACCAAATCAACTTTAACTTGATCCAATAAGCTACAACACACATCTTCCTCTGTCCTTTCAATTCCCCTGTTGAAACTTTCTTTATTCCAATTTCCATGTTCAGAGTTGGGGAAAAGGAATATTTTTAAAAAGGACTATTTTTCATTATTAAATCAAGTCCGACAATAAATTTCAAAAGTAAACTAAACCTCTCCACATTTGATATATATATATATATTCCTTTTGGAAAAACATTACTTTTAACTATAAACTTCAAAAGTATTAGAATTTTAAAAATATATTCAATTCTAGCTCACCTACTCATTTTAATAATAATAATAATAATTAAAAGGAACACACGCACACACAATCCAAGAATTCTTCATAAATTCATTGATTTCAATAAAATATATTTTTACAAAAAAATAAACTTTTTTTTAATGAATACTTTGGATGAGAACTTATAAAAGGATTAAAATTGCAGCCGTGGTTTAAGTTTCGACTATTTTTAAATATAGAAAAATAAATCAAAATATTTATAAATATATCAAAATTTTAGATGATAGACTATAATAGATTATTATTTGTGTCTATCGGATAGATTATGATATTTTGCTATTATTTGTAAATAATTTCAACAGTTTTGTCATTTAAAATAATTTTTCTTTAAGTTTAGAATTACAATTCATGAATTTGAAAATTTATGGTCCATATTGATGCAACCCAACAAATTTAAGCTCAAAATTGATATTTTCTCTATTTATTGCTGTTAAATGTATATATGTATATATAAACTCATGGACCATGAAGATAATCTAAATTATTTGCCGAACTTTGAAAAATTTTGTTTTAATGTAACAATCCAACTTTCTAACCACCTAATATGGTTGTTACTTCATGCATGCATAAACTTGTAAAAAATATATACATTTAAAATAAGAAAATTGAAATATTGTATTAAATAAATAATTCAAACAAAATTTCAGTTAAAGAATTCATATAATTTAAATCATGTTCCCTAAAATATAAATTTTAAATTTGGAAAAGATTAGTTGAAATTGAAAATCTTTTAACATCTAGATTCGGTCAAAAATCAAGTCCATGAAAAGAAAAACGTAAAACATGAAAGAGGCGTATAGTTTTCTAGTCCTGTTAACACTATGAGGGATGGATTCCTCTTGTTAGTATTCTTGCCCTTACTTGAATGACGTATAAACATAGGATGAGTATAAAATACCTAGCAAGTGACTTCATTAAATTAAGGGGATAACCTGTATCGCCTTAACTTGCATGTCTAGTGGCCTGATGGCACACCGTCAAATATGGAAAAGAAACATAGAACGTAAACATGTCGATTCATGCATGTCTAATGGCTTGATGGCGCACCGTCAAACATGAAGAAAAAAACATGGAAGTAAACTTGTTGGTTCAAGTATTTCTAGTGGCTCAAAGATACACCGTTAAAACATGATACTGGACCCATCGGTCTCCTGAAATAAAAACATGCATTAGATTGTCTCTGCTAGTCTATCATGCATCACATACATGAAATTCATAATTAATCCCACAACATAATTCATAACATGTCATATAGATCCAAATATGCTAAAATTTTCCGTAACATTCATAAACATAAAGAGTATCACAAATTTCAAATCATGCTTTTAAAATCCATTAAACAACTTGATAAATCTAAATTAGGATGCCTAATACCAAACTGTCACTTACCTTGAATTAAATCCGGAGAAAAGTTATCACGATAACCAACTTTAACAATTTACTATAATTAAATTCCACGAATGGATCGAAACAAGTTTAATTCCGCTAGAAAGCATCTCGAATTCCTCCAAAACGTACTCCAAACAAGCCCCAAATATTATGGGTAAACTACAAAATCTAGGATTCCGGCGAAGATGGCAGCAGGCCTAATCGGCGACCGACGGCGGCATCATCGGTGCGTGGCTGGGCACAGGCGGCGGCTGGCGGCGCAGCTGAGACTCGTGGAAGAAAGCAGCCGCGAAACAGCCGATAAGGGAAATACGCCAACGATCCACGGTGTTGGGCGGCGGTCGACGGCCGCGAAACAGCCGATAAGGGAAATACGCCAACGATCCACGGTGTTGGGCGGCGGTCGACGGCCGCGAAACAGCCGATAAGGGAAATCCGCAGCGGTGTTGACGTCGTGCGACTGGTCCACGCGAAGAAGGGATGCGCGACAGTGCTTTCACGAAGAAGATGAAGAATTTTCCCCTTTTTTTTTTTTTAACTTTCACGCTAACGGAGAACTTATTTAATTAGTTCTTTCTTGTTTCCATCATCCCTAGACACACCAAAAATATATTGGGTTATTTTTTACGTTGAGATGATATAGGATGTGGGATTTGAAGAGTTTCTAATATCTATGTGTTTTGGTGTGGAAAGTTGTTATGTTTGAGTTCATATGTCTGTGTTGGATCGACAGTTAGTGGAAGAGTTTAGGATCCATAAACACTTTAATTCATTTTGGAAACAATTTAATGAGTTTTAAGAATATAGCCTCCAAATAATCGGTTATGGGATGCAGCTCATTGGTTGAAGGAAGAGGTTGGTTTCTTTGTGAGTTATTTTGAAGATGAACATGAAAAATCTCATTTCTCATTTTTGTGTTTTTATTAATTTCCAAAATCTATTTTGATTTTAAAATTATATTTTATTTCTAAAATAAAAATTTATTGATTTTACAAATTAATTTCAAAATTAATTTTCTAATAAAATTAACAAATAATTATTTAAACAATTTAAATAATTCTAATTAATTTAATATCTAAAATTAAATTAATTTTTACACAAATTCATTTTTATATATTTAAATTATATTTAAATATATTTTTCCAATTCCGTTTGATTCTAATTTGAATTAATCGACTAAACTCATTAGATTAGGTTTTTCGTAATATTGATTAGGTCAAATCTCTGTTTTACCCCCAAAATTACATTTTGTTCCTAAGTTCTCACTGATCCCTAATGAACAATGATTTTGTGATTCAATCAACAAAACGAGTCCCTATCGGGCCAATGAGAGGGTGGGCCCACTTAAAGCAACAATCAATCTCTACTATCTCTAAAACGGATGGGAGTGAATTCCCTCTTGTATGTCCCCAACTATTTATCCAGTCTTACCCCTGAAATGGTAGTTTTATTGCGCCGATGTTGTCGAGCCAACCCTCACCTATACAAATTTATCCTGAATAAATAGGAGTTCATAGTCAGCTTAGGATTAATGTCAAGTTACCTAGGTCATCGCTTTGAAATAGTCAATCTTAAACAGTAAACAGGGTTATAAAGTAATAGTGACTCATTTTGTCGTCCAATCTTATAGAGTAATAGTGACTCATTTCGTGGTCCAATCTTATAAAGTAATAGTGACTCATTTCGTGGTCCAATCTTGTACAAACCCTTTTGCACAAGGACACCCCTACTCCTCATGTCCAACGTGAACGAATTAGGATCCCATCGTTTGTAGCACTTTACAACTCCTTGTAACAACTACAGACGGGCCATATCCAATAGTGTTACCAGAATAAGGTACCCAACCTTATTCATATACTATAGATCATTTTGACTATTTACTTGAACCTGATCCACCTTTATGTTTCCATATAAAGTTCAAGTAATTATCCAATAGTCCAAGGACTTTCAATTTTATTGGATTTCTATTTAAGCAATAGATCTATTCAATAACACCTTTACAACATGTGTTTGAGTGTGCATAGTTGTTATGTCTGAATTCATATATATGTGTTTGAGTGTGTAGAGCTTTTATGCCAGTGCTATCTGGTTTAGTTTTTGTACTCTATAATAATTTACTCGTATGAACACTATTTTTTAAAAAAAAAAATCTTATAATCCAATTATTGTATCCATCATATTTGCAAGAAGACATTGATTGCATTTTTTTTATTCTTTCCAACATCAATATATGGTATACAATCCAATTTTATATTAAAATAATTAAAAATGATTGCATTGATAATTTATATTAAAATAATTAACGATGATTATATTAATTACTGAAATTTATTAAATCTAAGTAATATATTTATATTTATCGATTAATTAAGCTATATTTTTATTGTTCAATATTCCAAAAATATAAATCCCACACTTTTGCAAGGTAACTTAGGTAACTTTAATATTAAGAAGCATGTAAACATTAAAATTAAATGAAGACATTGCAAATACTCATAAAAAAAATTAAAAAAAATATCAATACCAAAAATGTCAAACAGTCCGTGCAATAGATCCATTGTATAAGTAACACACCAAAAATAATAACACAAAAAAATACAACTGAAATAGAATATAGAGGAATACAAAAAAAAAAATAATGCACCAACTTCGAACTAATTGAATATTTCGTATTAGTTTGGGTTGCATAACAAAACAATAAAAAAAAAGTTAGAAAAAATCTATAAATACTTATAATGTAGAAGGATAACTAGTTCGGGAGAAGTACCTATGTTACTTTTATAAAGTATGATATAGATGGAGTCCACAGGTTGTTGGATCAAAACACAACGAGACACCTTACCACCCACCAAACAACCAAAAGTTAGAAAATCAATAATATGAAAATATCATAACCAAACATTAGAAAGTAGAAAATGACAAATCAAAGTTAAACAACTCACCGGATTGACAAAATAAATATTGGACAGTGGAAGCTTTAAGCAAATAGAGAATGACCAATGTTGTTATATAGAAAAAGTGAAAGGAGAATGGTGGTTGTTGAACATTAATAATAACCCAAAAAATATTTAAAAAAAGTGTGACTAGCCTAGAATATTAAGTTTACATCGTGAATGAACTTAAATCCAATTAATAAACTGGTTGAGTCATTAATAAAGTGGTTGAATGGGTAGTGGAAATACACAAGTGGAATAAAACCAGCAAACAATTAGAACAGTTATTACTAAAGTTGGTGGGTAGTTGAATAAATGAGGTAACTAATAATGCATAATATTGAAAACATGCAAAATACGCGAGTATGATCAAGTATGAACAAGTATGAACAAGTATGTTCGATCATGATCGAGTTTGAACAACCATGATTGAGTATGTTCAAGCATGATCGAATATGATTGAGTATGTTAAGTATGATCGAGTAGAACGATTGAGTATGGTCGAGTATGTTCAAGCATGATCGAGTATATTCAAGAATGATCGAGTAGTTCAAGTATGATCAAGTATGAACGATCAAGTATGATCGAGTATGATCAAGCATGATCGAATATGTTCAAGCACTGAGATGATATATGATACACGAAAGGAAAATGGCGGTGAGATACGAAACACGTTTCAAAAATGGGCCCACAAACAATTAAAATCGATGAGATGGGATAATGGGCCTCCAAACACTAAAATGATATATTAACCCATGATATACCATCTCATGTTGGGCCCTCAAACAATATTTATATGTGTATATATATCAAAACTCCTTTTCGTTTTCATAATTAAATTTCAATTTCCAATTATTCTCCTCTTCCCCTCTTAAACACCAAATCTAAATTCAAAATCAAAATATCAAATAAATCTAAATAATTCAATTAAATTCAAATTAATCAACGCGGTTTTACAATCATCTCAATTTGATTCCAAATTCATAAAATTAAAGGAAAATCAAAACTCAATAATATAAGATAATTAATTAGTTTTTTTTAAAACTCGAGACGTTACATTTAATTCTTGAAGTTTTTTATTACTAAAATTTTTAGATGGAAGAGATTGTATCGGCTCATACTTGTATTCTTCATTTCAATTCCACGATCCCGGATTTTCTCTCATTTCATTGAAGGGTTACTTATCGTATATATTTTTATTTTTGTTAATTGAGCAACAAATAAAATACACAATATAATGGCAAAAATATTTTAAGGATGTTTTAGTAAAAAAAGAAAAAAAGAAAAAAAGAAAAAAAGAAAAAAAGAAAAAAAGAAAAAAGAGTTTAAACTTGGTTAAATTAAATTTTTTCAAATTGGAGGTATAAATTATAATTGAAACCAATACATAGTATAAGAGTACTTTTTTCTACTGTTTAGCCTTTTTATTTTCATATATTGAGATTAATATAATTTGTCCTCTCACACACACATACAAACCCATTATCATATAACATGTTTTTAGATTAAACTATAAAATTTCTTCCTATAATTTGAGCTCTTGATTTTAATTTGATTGTTATAATGTTAAAAAAAACTTCTAATTATTTATATATTTTTTGGTGCAACTTATTATTTATATACGTTGTTTTTTCAGTTCAAGAAGGGAGAGATAAAATTATCGACATGATAATTAATGACTTTATGGTCACATAAACATAAATAATAGTAAATACATGGTATGTCTTTATATTGGCATGACTATGTCAGCAAGCTAGATAGTTTACATATTGCTAAGAAATTAATTAAAAAAAAAATGAAAATAGTATTATTATTTTTTCTGGCTACAATTTAAAAATATCGAATTGTAGATAGGAAATTGAAACTAACCTCAAAAATTAGAATAAAGCTTTTATAAATAAATTGATTAAATAAACGAAGGAAAATGGGAAAATCGTAACTTGAAGAGAAATCAATTTCTTTATTTAGCGCCAACCGGAAGCATTCCTCAGAAATATTATCTGTTATTTTTCAAGTTCAACTATTTCAGTTAGTTTTGTGGACGTGGAGGACTATGATTGGTCCACTCTCCCCATCCTCTTAAAAAATTCGATTTCTCCCATTTCTTTAGGTTTTCTCCTCTCCCTTCCCTCTCGTTTCGCTATCCCTTTCTTGTTCGCTCGACGGTCGGTAGTTTCTCCCGGATAATTTTTATCTTTCCGATAAGATTACCGACCGTTGCTACTCTATCTTTCTTTGAATTTTTGAAGTTTTCCGATCGATTATCGCCGTTGACCTCATTTCTCTGTTCACTTTTGGTGATTAATTTGCTCGCGCTCGCACGATTTGGGTTTAACTCTCAATATTTTGAATAATCTCTCTCTGAGGGCGTAGAATCTATGTTCAAGATTTTTCAATAGGGAAAAAAAAAAAAATTAAGGAGAGATTCAACGCTGAAGAAGAAGCGATATTTCAGGTTTTTAGATTTTCTTTTTATTTCGTTATTTCGATTCTATGCTTCAAAAACTGATAGATTGCTCATTAGAATTGAATCTTAATTGTTTACTATATTTTTTCCCGTCTGAATTGGGTTATGTTTCTTTTCTCATATTCAATTTTTTCACGTGAGATTGAACGAGCTTCGGTTGTAATGTTTTCAAGGTGTTATCTGAGATTGTGAAAACCATCGGGAAGAAATGACTAGTCAAGGCGGTTCTTCGAGAAGAAGTCTGTCCTTAACGAACATATCGTCTCAGGGCAAGAAGAAAACCCATGAGAACGGAAGCTCGGATGCACCGCGGAAGTCTCTTTCATCCTCTCGTTCATTGTAAATCGCTACTTCTAAATCCCTTCTCATCGATGCTCTCACTTATCCTTATTTTGTTATGCCTACACATACATCTTAAGTGACATGTTATTTATTTGAGTCCGTTTAGATTTTTTTTTTCGGTAAGTTTCAAAGCTGAAAGTTGAAACTTGTTTGAAGTTGCGTTTCTTCAATCAGATGATCTTCTAAAACTCTTCAAAGGTTTGCAGGAACCTTCAGAACAGCCCGGTTCCCAAATTTTTGGTGTGAAACTGCAAAATATAGTAGTTCATGTCATCAAGAATCTGTCTAGGCAAAATGGAATTGAAAATACATGAAACTCAAGTACTAATATTTCACTGCTTAACCTTTTAGAGGATTAACAGATGTACTTGAACGTTAGTATTCTGCTATATCATATGATTGCATCATGTATGCATTGTGTATATTTTCTTATTTTATCGTGGAACTTTTTGAGGGATTTCTTAATTTACTAGAATGGGAGTACTTAGCGATACCTTTCCTGGTTCAGTAACAATTTATAGGATATTTGTTGGATACAATTATTTAACTGGTAAAGTCAAGAGATATTAACCTGATTTCCATTCTCCATTTACGTTTGAAAAAGACAACTCACTGGTGAGCGTACGGTAAAACGATTGCGGCTGTCAAGAGCACTGACAGTTCCTGAAAGTACTACTGTCTCTGAGGCTTGTCGTCGGATGGCTGCTCGTAGAGTTGATGCTTTGTTACTGACTGATTCAAATGCTTTACTTTGCGGTATCCTCACAGACAAGGTTTAACATTGGCTTTCCTTTAGCCTTAAGGGTAAAAGTCCCCTTGCAACCAAAAAAAAAAAAAAAAGTTTTCTAATATATTTATGTTCCTTTTGATGGAAGGATATAGCAACAAGGGTTGTTGCTTGTGGCATTAATCTTGATGAAACACCTGTATCCAAAGTTATGACGAGGAATCCAGTTTTTGTTCTTTCTGATACCCTAGCCGTGGAAGCCCTCCAGAAGATGGTTCAAGGTTCGTATGATTCTGACAAGCACATTCACATTTTAATGTGCCGTGCTGTTTGGTACATGGTAGTGATTCTTGCTATGTGGGTCTGATATGTGTGTCTACAGGAAAATTTAGACATTTGCCTGTAGTTGAGAACGGGGAGGTCATTGCATTACTTGATATTGCAAAATGTTTATATGATGCTATTGCACGAATGGAAAGAGCAGCTGAAAAAGGAAAGGCTATTGCTGCAGCAGTTGAAGGTGTTGAAAAAAGTTGGGGAACCTCTGTTTCTGGTTAGTGGACTGTCATTTCCAATGGTATTAATACCTTCCAAAAACAACTCTAATTTGTGCTAACATTGATGACCAGGTCCTAATACATTTATCGAGACACTTCGAGAGCGTATGTTCAGACCATCTCTGTCTACTATAATCCCAGAGAATTTAAAGTAGGTAATACTTTTCTTGCGTGAAAGATATTTGGTCTTTAATGTTATCTGCATCGCATCTTTTATTGATGTTCCATTTTCCAGGATTGTTACAGTTCCACCAACAGAAACAGTTTTGATGGCCACGAAAAAGATGCTAGAACTTCGAGTGAGTTCTGCAGTTGTGACAGTTGATAACAAGCCACAAGGAATTCTCACGTGAGTACCATCATAAGTCTTCTGGACTTAGGATTTTATACTTGGATAAAATTTCACGTATCCTGTATTTAATATTTTTCAGGTCAAAGGATATTTTGATGCGATTAATAGCGCAAAATCTTCCACCAGAATCCACACTTGTGGAGAAGGTAATTTCTTTCAGCTAGCATGAAGTATAAAGGATAGTGCATTGCCTCCCCTCCTGTCTGTGCAGTTCTATTGGTTAAATTGAAAGGGGGCGCTGGTTTAGATTGGGGTTTGGGGCAGAGATAAATATGACAGAAATTGCAAGAAGATTAGATATTGGAGAAACACTACTCTGTATCATGTAAATTTTGTTTTAATCTCTTTGACGATGCAAGATATGTGTTCTTCAGAACTGAATATCACCTCTCTGTTTCATGTTTTAGGTCATGACTCCAAATCCTGAATGTGCATCAATTGATACACCAATAGTTGACGCTCTGCACACTATGCATGATGGAAAATTTTTGCATCTTCCAGTGGTAGATAGAGGTAACGTTTGTGTAATTGTAAATCCTAGGAACAAGAAAAGGTTTCATCTGTGAACATAAGCCTGTCATCTTTATTTCTGATGCTGATAGTTAATTGGCTGCAGATGGAAATGTTGTTGCTGTAGTTGATGTAATACATATCACCCATGCTGCTGTTGCTACGGTGAGTCCATTAATTTTTGGAACCTTATATTTGTTAGAACTGTTTGACTTTGCTTCTTGTTATTGCAAAAATAAAAGATATACTATGTTCGTGCTATATCACTTTCAAAGGGCTATTAACATATTACTGGAAGTGTAATGTCCAGATTATTAATCATGTTTTCCATGATAAGATTTGGAATTTGAGATCAGTGGTGTTGCTAGTTTCCGAATGGAACAGTTCTGATATACCAGTGAGCAGTGTAGTTTGAATAGTTAAGTTGGTATGGGTAAATATTAGACCTTCTGAATGTTCTTTGAGAAATTTTCTATATTATGTTGCTATAAGAATTGCTCTCATATATGTAGCAACTCAATGCCTTTCCATATATTATTTTTGTATTTAAATAGTCTTATTTTTTTTTTTACTCCTATAGTGTTTGCTGTGCTCTTTAATTTTAAGCTTAGTCAACTAAAATCGTCAAGATTCCCCCTCTAATTTCTTATGTTCTGCGCAAGCTCTAGCTATCACAATCTCCTCTTCCAGTTCGAAATCTTTGTAGTATGAAGGCTATGTTTTTCGCTTCTCTGAATTTTTTGATTTACAGCCTCAAGGGTTCGTTATATTGGTAAATATGTTATAGGCTCAAGGATTTAACCTAGTAGTCTAGTGTTAAGACCCTGTCAGCCATCTACTTTGAGTTTAACCTTGTGAACATTGATGGGTGAGGATTTTTAGGACTGACATACAAAACATTTGTGGACTCATTTAAAGTCATAAACCAATGAGCGTCTGGCAGGGAGAAGAAATATTTAAATTTTTAGAAATTAATATAGAATATTAGTTGTGCTTTGAACAACGTACTTAAATTTATTGGAGCTCTTTAATCTGTGATTGTGATTTGTGAAGATTCACGTGACTTGTGCATTCCTTCGTGATTAGGTTGGAAATGCATCTGGAGTTAGCAACGAGGCTGCAAGTTCCATGATGCAGAAATTTTGGGATTCTGCCATGGCCTTATCACCAAATGATGATGACGATGAATTGCATAGGTTGTGACTGTCAAATAGTTATGCGCTTACATTTTTGCTGCAGTTATTTAGTTATCTCACACGTTTGTGTGATATCTCAGTGAAGGTTCAATGAAATTGGCTTCCGAGGAAACGGATACTGGAAGAACTCTTCCCTTTCCATCATCTGGAATGTCAAATACTTTTTCTTTTAAACTTGAAGATAGGAAGGGCCGGATGCATCGATTTTCTTGTGGTACGTTTCTCATTCTATTTTCATTATCATCAATCCAAATGTGCAAGTTATGGATGTATTTTCATGGCTCTTTGTGGCACTTGATTATTCCCAAATGCCAAATAAGGTTACATTATCTGTATTTTAGTAATCAACTTTGATTGGCAAGACCGTGATGGATGGCTAAACATGTTTTCCCAGAGCGATAATGGCTAGAAACAAACATTATTCCTTTTGTTCCTTCGTGTCTTTGTAGCTAGCTTTCCACATTCATTGTTAATATCAACATTAACATCCATTTAAGTGGGGCTGACTGGATTTCTTTGTCGTTTTATCTGAGATAAGATACTCGGAGTTTAACAGATGTTATAACAGCAATCCTTCAGAGAATTGGCGAAGATATTGACCGCAACAAACTGCCTCAGATTTTGGTATGCACTCGGACCCATATTACCGGTCTCTTTATTTGGCTTCACAATTTTGAGTTTCCTAAATAACAGAACTTATTGATGGCCCACATTTTGTAGTATGAAGATGAAGACCACGATAAAGTTGTTCTAGGATCAGACAGTGATCTTGCAGCAGCTGTAGAGCACGCAAGGTTGGCTGGGTGGAAGGTACTGTATTGGATCATTATTTGTGAATGACAATTTATCGAAGAAAAGAAATGGTTCAACTGAAGAAAAAGACATGTTGGTTTTGCACAGGGTCTGAGATTGCATTTGGAATATCCAGGAAGTCATGGTCGTAGAAGGGGTTCTGGTGCAGCAAATATGGATTATGCTCAAAGAGACGCATGGGCGTCGGCGTACAGTGCAGTTGCAGCTGGAGCCGCACTTGTTGCCGGGTTAGGCGTGTTAGCATACCTGAGAAGATCTGGTAATTAATCAATAAAATTCATACACATTTTATTCAATGATTATGGTCCGAGTAACCTCCGAAAGGAGGACCCCTTTGTTGGGACCGGTTGGAATAGCATCGGTGCTTGTGCTTATAATCTGTTTTTCATTGGAAAAGTCATAATTTTATGAAGGAAAAGTTAAAATTTTGGGATTGTTGATTTGATGCATGAAAGAAATGCATTCCATTCCATTTGCTGCTGCCAGAATTGATATGTGTTAATGTTTCTGAAGGTTTTGCAGCTCCATGAATTCGTGATCTTGTGTATGTGAATCAACTTTCTACACTCCATTCATAATTATATAGTCTCAGCAGTACACTGCTTGCTTGATTTTCTATATGATTGTTGATGTAATACACAAAACAAATGAGAAAAAAAAAAGAAGCAAAAAAAGAAGGGAAAAAAAAAGTTGATGATCGATGTCATTACGCACTTAGGGCCACAATGGCTGAAGAAATATGATTACTTCTGTCGGTGCTTTGGTGTGAAGGGCCCTCTGTTTTTACTGCTTTTTAACTTTTTATTGTCTTGGATAAGACAAATTTTGTGAATGGCATCGTCACTAACTTTAACCAAGTTCGGTATATATATATATATATATATATTTATGAATTTTATGAAAATTACTGTTAATTGTACTTCCCAAAACNTATATATATATATATATATATTTATGAATTTTATGAAAATTACTGTTAATTGTACTTCCCAAAACGTAAAAAAAAAAAAGAACTCCCATGAACCCATTGTCGGTCCTGATAATAAATAATTATTAGCATTTAAGGAAATATTTGCAATAAGCAAATTATTATACAATATATTTTATACTTCAAGAGGGTTTTTTTTTTCTCTTAAATAGAAAAAATTTAGGCGATAGCAAAAACCAACAAAGTTGTGTCATGTAGGGAAAGGTGTCACGGAGTGTTCACACGTTGCTATTTTGTACATTTGTGGTTTGGCAAATCCAAAAGCAAAGCCTAAGCACAGCCTGCGGCATGATTTGATTCACATGCGTATTGAATTGATTTTTTTTTTTAATAAAATCTTTTAATAGTAAAATACGACAAAATTTGCGACCAAGTTCAGCCAATTACTCTGGTTTCTGATTTCTGTAATGTAAAATTAAGACAAAAAGTCTCACCAACGTTTGTTTGGAACTTGAATATTTGACTCTAGCGAAGAGTAAAAAGAGAGTAAAAACAAATGAAGCTCAACAAAGAAAACTCATAACTGGGTGTTTTGGTGTTGGTAGATTGAGATTCTATAAATGAAGGAATTCTAAGATGCCATGTGATAGTGATAGTGGGAGGGAGGGGCGGTTTTGGTTTGAGAGTGATGGGAACAATTTTAAAGAAGTGAGAAAGTGGCATTGGCTGCACTGATTTGCTGAAATAAAAAAGAAGAAAAAAAAGTTAACCATTATCTCCAACTTAAAGCTTGAAAAGTGACTCAAGCTGGGAGTGGTGCAGTAATGATGCAAAATAAAAAAAGAACAAAGTTATTCTCCACTCTTTTAGCTTTTGATTCCTCGTTGCTCCATGATTTGCGTTGGTTAGGTCAAGAGATAAGAGTGATTTATTTCAAGAGACTTTAGTTTTTAGGAAACGCAATTGAATTTATACAATTTGTACAAATTCAAAAAAGTTATAGTATATCTTATAGGGTTGATTGGGACCTCTAAGTTTTCTCTATACTCCAGTGGTATCCCAACTCCAAAATAATTAAAATACTGACTTTTTTCTTTTTTGAAAATAAATAAATAAATAATATGACGTTTTCTTTACAATATGTGGAGTAATCCCAACTTCCGTTTGTAAGTCTAATTTGAGTGGTTATTTGAATTAAATTATCATTCAGTACCTTTTGAAAAATGTATGAAGAAATTAAATTATAGAAATTCATTAGGAAACTGTAACCGCAAATGCGATCGAGAAGGATTAGATTATTAACAAAAACAATGGCAGAGACCCAATTTTCAAATTTTGCGCTTCACCTTTTATTGATTCCTTACTTTAACTGCACTGTTTCTGAAACGCGCAAGACCAGAAACTTCTTCTTCCTCTCTCTCTGCTACACTCCACTCTTAGCTTCTCTCTCTCTCTCTTAAGTCACAGCCAGAGGATTTTGCCTTTTTTTAAAGTGGGGTTTCTCTGTAACATTCTCATCCACAATCCAATTTCCCCATTTTTAAATGCTCTTTTGGAATCTCAAGAGTAAATTTGGCAGAGTTATCTTCTTCTATTTTGCTTCCCACTGCTCGCAGTGATAACAATGAGAGGACGACGAGGCAATTTCCCATTTCATTTGCCTTCCATTTTCTTCCTTCTTCTCACTCTCTCATGGGTTCCTCGACCCAGTTTCCAGCAGCAACCCATCAAAACCGTGGTGGTTTTGGTTATGGAGAATCGTTCCTTCGATCACATGATTGGATGGATGAAGAAATACATCAACCCAAAAATCAATGGCGTCACTGGAGACGAATGCAACCCTGTTTCAACAAAGAATCCCAACCCTGAAACGATTTGCTTCTCTGATGATGCCGAGTTTGTAGATCCGGATCCGGGCCATTCATTTGAAGACGTGTTGCAGCAGGTATTTGGCTCTAATTCCATTCCTTCCATGTCTGGCTTTGTGGAACAGGCTCTTTCAATGTCACCAAATCTCTCTGAAACTGTCATGAAAGGCTTCAAGCCTGAAGCTGTGCCCATTTATGGAGCTTTAGTTCGTGAATTTGCAGTGTTTGATAGGTGGTTCTCTTCAATTCCTGGCCCAACTCAACCAAATAGACTCTTTGTTTATTCTGCAACTTCTCATGGTTCAACAAGCCATGTGAAGAAGCAATTAGCTATGGGTTATCCCCAGAAAACCATTTTTGATTCACTACATGAGAATGGTATCAACTTTGGAATTTACTTCCAGAACATACCCACTACTCTGTTCTATAGAAACTTGAGGAAATTGAAGTACATTTTCAAGTTTCATCAGTATGATTTGAAGTTCAAAAAGGATGCTAGAAATGGAAAACTCCCCAGCTTAACTGTGATTGAGCCACGGTATTTTGATCTTGTGGGAATGCCTGCAAATGATGATCATCCATCTCATGATGTTGCAAATGGGCAAAAGCTAGTGAAAGAGGTTTACGAGACTCTGAGGGCTAGCCCACAGTGGAATGAAACCCTTTTGATAATAACTTACGATGAGCATGGTGGATTTTTTGACCATGTCAAGACTCCTTTTGTCAATGTCCCTAATCCTGATGGAAACACTGGCCCTGCTCCTTATTTCTTCAAGTTCGATAGGCTTGGAGTTCGTGTGCCAACAATCATGGTCTCGCCTTGGATTAAGAAAGGAACTGGTAAGATAAGTTTTTCTTGAAAATGGAACCTTCTAGTCATCTCTTAACATAAGCAAAGTATACTCACAAATGGCCTATGTATTAAACTCAGAGTTGATGAGTTGATTGTTTGGCTATTTCTTCTTCTGGGGTGTGTTTATAGCTCTAAATCTCTGTTTTTGCAGTAATAAGCAGTCCAAAGGGTCCAACTTCAAACTCTGAGTTTGAGCATTCCTCAATCCCTGCTACCATAAAGAAAATATTCAATCTCCCCTCTAACTTCCTGACTCACAGAGATGCTTGGGCCGGGACATTCGAGGACATTGTTGATCAGCTAAACTCGCCACGAACCGACTGCCCAGGTATCATCAATCTCTATCGACATTTTCCCAATTTAAATTATATTTTGTTGTTAATTTCCCGTACACTTGTTGCAGTAACCTTGCCTGAAGTGACACCTTTGAGGAAGACAGAAGCAAATGAAAACAGTGGATTATCTGAGTTTCAGAGCGAGGTTGTACAGTTAGCTGCTGTTCTGAACGGCGACCATTTCCTGAGTAGTTTCCCTAATGAAATAAGCGAGAAGATGACGGTGAAGGAAGCACACGATTACACTAGAGGAGCTGTTTCAAGGTTCATCAGAGCAAGCAAAGAGGCCATCAAGTTGGGTGCTGATGAATCTGCCATTGTGGATATGAGATCTTCCCTTACTACAAGATCATCAATCCACAACTGAAAGCATTCATCGAGGGTATAAAACCTACACGGCTACATGAATTCTTATCCCTTACAAGCTAGATTTTAGGAGTTGAGAGCAAGTGTAACTATGTTTCATACGCTGAAGCTATATTGTTGTTTTTGTGTGCATTCACGTGTATTAAAGAGTGTCTAAAGGGTTTTTGTAGATGACTTGTAAGAAAAACTCAAGTAATCACTACTCACTAGTGCGTTCATTATAAGAGTTAACAGATTTTCTAAGTTGTATTGTCAACTCCCATACTGTAGCTCCTAAATGGGAAAATCGAACATTTTATTCGTGGCACTTGATTTATCAGAGCCTTCCTCTATATTAACAATCTAGTGACAATGGCAAATGTATAATCACTACTTTCATTGAAGATATGTAAAGATACGTTCTAATAACAGCTCATTTTTTTTCAAGAAACAGAGCATCACAATTTTAAATTTCAACAGCTCAATTAGTGAGGGGACTCGAGGCTAGTCACGTTTTTTCAGACAGAACAAGGACTTTGCCATGTAGATACATCTGCAACAAGATCTCGTAGTTGATCTATCAGAAGCTTGATATGCAAATTCTTAACTACAAGTTCCTGCAAAGACACCGCAGATAGGACCCATATAAGAACTAGTAGTTGAAGGGAAAATAAAATGTCACTTCAAGGACCTTAACAAAGGATAAAAATAAGACGAAGGAAGAAGCATATTATCTATAATATCTATATGATGTATCCTCCATAATGTTGTTAGTTACAATATTTGATTTTCTCAATCGTCTTCTTAGTTTCAAAATCTTTCCTTAGATTAATACTGGGATAAAACAAATAAGAAGATAAATAGAATTGTTGTCTTGATGGTGTAAACCAAAACTCTAATTTTTTAATCAATATCCATTCCCTTTAAATGAGGGAGAGAGATGTTTTATTTATAGAAAAATTGATTACAAGTAGGCTGAATAACAAATAACTAACTATTTACTAACTTTTATTCTAACTCCCTTACATTGATTCTCGGTACACTATATTCCACCCCCTTAAAATTCAGACTCGACCTTGAGGCTATCAAGAAGTTAATTGGAATTCATCAGGGACAAAGTCCTTTCAAATCTGCTACACTGAATACTGGATTGATGTGAATGTCAACCGGTAGCTCAATGCGATAAGCATTCGAACCATATTTTTGTATGATTTTAAAAGGCCCAAATTGTCTATCTTTCAGCTTGTTGTAAGTTCCCGTTGGGAATCTTATCTTACGTAGGTGGATCATTACAAGGTCCTCTTCTTTGAAATTGACTTCTCTCCTTGATTTGTCTTTAGTTTCCTTGTAAGACTCCGTGGTCTTCTCTAAATGGTCATGAATTTCTCAATGCAATTCTTCTATTCTTTCAATCATACTTTCAGCTTCAAGAATAATATCTACAGAAGAAGGTAAATTGGCAAGATCAAATGTGAGTCTAGGAGGTTGAGTGTATACTACTTCGAAGGGGCATTTTCCTGTTGATCTATTCTTCATATTATTGAAAGCAAACTCCACTTGAGCAAGAGACAAATCCCATTGCTTTGGTCATGAACCACTTAAACATCATATAAGATTTCCTAATGTTCTATTGATTACTTTAGTTTGGCCGTCGATTGGATACTAATTCAAACGTTTTGTCTTGGTCAAAATGCCCTGCTAAACCTCTGGAGTGAGCTTCTTTTAAGAGGGCTCTCGAAGAGATGTATAAGGAATACACAACTGCTCTCCTTTGAATAAGAAATCGTCCATAATAAGAAAGTCTTCAGCATTCAAGAAATTAGTACACTAGTACCAAGTATCAGCAAAGCCTTGATCATTTTCATATAATTCTGTTAGGTGAGAAAATGTAGTTACTTCTGTAGCTAAAGTAGTTAGAATCAACCATTTTCTACTAAGAGCATTAGCAACCTTATTCTCTTAGCCTGATTGATGTTTGATCACGAATTCAAATCTTTGTATAAACAAAATCTATCGTGCACGTATACGGACAATATTCTCTTGATATTATAAGTATTTGAGTGAAAAGTGGTCTATGATTAGGAGAAACTCCTTGGGTAGAAGATAATGCTCCCCATTGTTTGAGAGCACGAACAAGAGCATATAATTCCTGCTCATATGTACTCCATTTTTGCCTTGAAGGATTGAGTTTTTAACTAAAATACTCAAGTGGGTGGCCTTGTTGAGATAGGACAGCTCCAATACCGGAAGTACAAGCATCCATTGCCACTTCGAAAGGTAAGGAGAAGTCTGGTAGTTTCAAAACATGGCTGCTGCTCAGTTTGTTCTTGGTGTTTTCAAAGCTGTTTTGTTGTTTTGGGCCGCAAGTGAAGCTCCCATTCTTTAGACAATCAGTCAAGGGTACTGTCGTAGAGTTAAAGTTCTTGATAAATTTCCTATAAAAGGCGGTCAAGCCAAGGAATGCTTGGACATCTTTCACAAAATTGGGGTGGGCCATTGAGTGACAGCTTAATTCTTTGGATCGATTCTGATTTGACTGTGGCCTATTAGGAAGACTTTCTTTCCTAAGAAAGCGACGCTTCTTGTGATTGATATATAATTTTTCTGTTGTCAAAACTTGAAACAATTTGTGAAGATGTTGTAAGTTCTACTTAATGCTCTTGCTATAAACCAAGATATCGTCAAAGTATACTACAATGAATTTATTAAGAAAATAGTGTAATACTTGGTTCATGAATCACATAAATGTGCTAGGAGCATCCGAAAGACTGAATGACATAACAAGCCATTCAAAAAGTCCCTCATTGGTCTTGAAGGCAGTCTTCCACTCATCACCCGGTCTTATTCTTATTTGATGGTAATCACTCTTCAAATCAACTTTTGAAAAAATCACTGCCCCTCCAAGTTGATCAAGTAGGTCACTGTTTCTTGGAATTGGAAAACGATATTTCACTATGATTTGGTTGATTGCTCGGCTATATACACACATTCTCCAACTTCCATCTTACTTTAGACTAAATAGAGCGGGCACTGAACATGGACTCAAGCTTGGTTTGATGTGGCCTTTCTTTAGGAGCTCTTCAATATGTTGATGCAAAATTTTGTACTCCTTTGGGCTCATTCGATAATGAGGAAGGTGTGGTAACGTTGCTCCCACAATTAGATCAATATGGTGTTGGATATTCCTCAAGGGTGGTAGTTCCTCGGTTCATCTTTTAGATGAGGAAATTCATCAAAAAGTTTCTATATTTCGAGAGGGAGGCACCTCACCATTTTGAGTGTCTTTGGACTTTTCAGCAACTACAAGTCCTAAGACAACGGCCTCTCTTTCCTTCATCAAGCTTCTGCACTGATTGTGGTAAAATGGTAGTTGCTGTCCTCTTTTTTCTGTTTAACTCCCTCATTATTCTTCTTACTCGATGGAAGTAGAACTACTTTCTTGCCCATCCAAAGGAATTCGTAAGTATTTTCTCTCCCCTTGTGCAAGACTCGAGTATCATATTTCCATGGTCTTCCTAAGAGTATGTGACAAACATCCATTTCGAGGATGTCACATTCTATTTGGTCTTTATAACTACTGTCAATTCAAAGAGGGATGGTACAGATTTCACTTGGGCTTTGTCGCTTTTTTTCACCCAACCAATCTTATAGGGGTTTGGATGAGCTTCCACCTTAAGATTCAAGGTTGCCCACTAACTTCTTGGAGACAAAATTTTCGCTACTTCCACTGTCAATAATGACATTGCATACTGTCATTAATTGTACACCGTGTTTTGAAGAGGCAATGTCTTTTAGGGTTTGAGTCTCCTTTGGGAGTGATTAGCATCCTTTAGAGAACACAAGATACCCCATCTCCATCACCGGTTCAATGAGTTCTGTTTCTTCTTCTTCTTCACTTTGTTCAGTCAGGACTTCTCCATCTCCTTCTTCCATGTAAGCTACTGTCTTTCTGTGTGGCCATTCATTAGATAAGTGACCAACTTGGACACATTGGAAGCACTTACCCAAAAAGGGTCGATTATATGAGTTTTGAATTTTCTTCTTGGTTGTTTCTGTGGACTTTTCTGTCATTCCCTCCGAGCCATCTTTCTCTTTTTCTTTGGCCGAGGACATGGAAGATGGTTGATTAATGATTTTGGATGAGGAAGTTACTTTCTTGCTTGAAGATGTCTCCCACAGGTTCTTTCTCGAAAATTTCTTAGATCGCATTTCATTAAGTTCCTCCAAGTCTTGGCAAATGCAATCACATCAGTCAACACATTAAATTGTTGAAGTTTCACCTTCTCTTTGATGTCCATACGCAAACCTCCAACGAATCTTGCAATCAAGAGTTGTTCATTTTCAGCCAAATTGGTTCTTACCCCAAACAATGGAACTCTTCCTCGAAATCAACCACTGATCGAGAGCCTTGTCTACAATTTTGATATTGTTTGTATAAGGTATGCTCATAATTTGGAGGAAGAAACCTCTCCTTCATCAACTTCTTCATCTTCTCCCACGTTTGAATAGGTCTCTTGCCTTGTCGTTGACGCTTTCCCTCCAATTGATCCCACCATGCGGATGCACCCCCCTTCAATTTAAAAACTACTAATCGTACCTTCTTGTGCTACGGAGTATTCATATAATCGAAGAAGTTTTCCGTGTTCTTGATCCAATCAAGAAATGCATCTATATCACGCTTACCATTGTAAAATGGTAAGTCTATCTTCATCTTAAAATCATAAAAATCTCCCTGAGCGCCTTCTCGACCTCTTCTTGCATCAAAATACTCTTATTCTAAGTGATCCTCGCTCGAAGAACTCCAATCTTGAAATTCTTGATGCCTTTCTTGCACCATCGAGCATCTTCTTGGTTCTTCTTGGAGCGGTCTATGGATTCTTGGACCTTGTTCTTGAAAGTTCTCTTGATGGAACTGGAAATTTCTTCGACCTCCAACGCCACTTCTTCCTCTTCTCCTTCCCCAAATTTGATTGAAAACTGGAGCTTCTTCCCCAACTTTGGCTGGTGCCAACATTGCATTCATTCTTCTCATGATCATTGCCATAGATTCTTGAAGATTATTCAGCGTTCCTTGGATTCCTTCCAAGGTGCTTTTCACGAACAACAAGCATCGCGTGGTGGATCTTGGAGAGAGGGTGGGGGTGTCTTCCACCTCTTGAACTAGCGCTAGAGCATCATCTCTGCCTCTTGGATGCACGTGTCTTCCTCCCACCGTTCATCCGAGGATGTTGCTGCTCTGATACCACTTTGGTGTAAACCAAAACTCTAATTTTTGAATCAATGTCAATTCTCTCCAAATGAGAGAGAGAAGTGTTTTATTAATAGGAAAATTGATTACAAGTAGGTTGAATAATAGTTAACTAACAAGTAACTAACTGTTTACTAACTTTTATTTTAACTCCCTTACATTGATTCTCGGTACACCCCTTGAATTCTTTTAAAAGCTTAGCTTCTTAGTTTCAGCAATATTTGTATATATTATAATAAATCTTACTAGAGATATATCTAGAAGTAACAATACATCGTTCGTCGTTGAAGCTAAGTAGACTTCAAAGTCTTAATAAGTAAATTATTTCCAGAAGTATTTGGTTCCTTCACGAAATCTAAGCCTGAAAATTCTAACAGGTGGTAATTCAATGAAAGGAAGTGTTCAGGTGCATCCAAAATGTCTTGAAGAAAAAATAAATTACCGACATGAATTCACAAGATGAAGATACAATAAAATACCTTTCTGAGACTAGAGAGGTGTTGTTCCAACTTATCAATTTCAGATTGGTCTGCAGGCGAACCACTCGTACCCGATTCATATGCTGTTGCCTATCAATGAACACGAGTCTCTGGTTAGAATCACTTAATCCGCATAAGTGGATAACAAGTCGATGCAGTTAGCAATGTATCAAATTCATAGTACATGAAGTAAGTCCGCGCATCAATCAGCAGTAGTGAAAATGAAAACCAGATCAAATGTAGCATCTGCAATCTACAAATTCAGGAAGAATTTTATGCTTTCGTTTGAAATTGAGTACGAAAATTCCATGTTCCAGACATTTCATGCTTTCAACAAAGCATTTTGTACCGTGGGGGAATCCAAAAAAAAAATAAAATAAAATTCGAAATGAGAGACACTGGCTAATGAACTTAGATGAAGAATTGGAAGATCAATCAGTAATTTTACCTTCTGAGAATTGGGAATTGCAGCAAGAATAGCACGAAGTGCAAGGACTGAATTCTTGTAGCGAACACGGGCCTCCTCAAGGGCTCCCCCACTACCGCTGCCTCCGCCACTGCTGGAGTCGGTATGATGGCTAGTGCTTTCGGAACTTGCGTCGCCGTTTACAACTCCATTAACAGAATGCGAAGATGGACCATTTGGGCTGGCGATTGCTAAACCAGAAGTAGCCGTTGTTACCGTTGAAGAAGTGGTGGACCATAATGTGGGATTGCAGAGCTCATCATTCATGGAGTAGAGGATCTGGAAAGCGGATTCTATGGTTTCTTCAAGATGCTTGATGCCCTCCATTGCAAGCTCTTGAGTTGTCTGGGGAAGAGCTAAAACATTAGTGGGCTTCTCTTCCATCATATTATTCCAGAAGAAAAAACAGATGCTCCTGTGTTGCGAATGCAATCGGCAATAAACCGAATTTGTAAAAAGAGAGTTCGAGATCTTTTAAATCCCCAATTCCAACTTCCAGTCACACATCTGATGTTCATTAAACCCTAGACCTCATTTGTAATCGAGAAACCCAGAAGGGGGAAAAAAATGAAATTATAAAGAATCGTCGATAGCAGGGTTCGAACCTGCGCGGGCGAAGCCCAACAGATTTCAAGTCTGTCTCCTTAACCACTCGGACATATCGACTTGTTGAGCATTTTGTCAATTAATAGATAAAAAACCTAAATGAACCATATGCACAGCGTTAAATTAAAAGCAAACACAGGCCGTTAAGGTAGATATACATAATTGTCTAAAGTTTGAATTCTATCCTTGGTGTAATAAAAAATAATAATAATAATAATCTATCCTTGGCATGTTGTCGGATTTGAAAAAAAGACTATATGAATACATGTTTAGTCAATATTAACCATTAAGACTTTGTTTGCTAACAATTTCACCTTTTTAAAAAGCTTATGTTTGTTTCATCCTGTTAGATGCAGATGTCGAAAAGTTGTATCGTCGTGGAATAACCATTTCCCTCAAGAAATTTTGGTACAACCTCGGTGCCAATCGCTACTGTCGGTTGCTCCCAAAGTTTAAACACAACTTTTATACTTCAGGCAAGCACTCGTAGGAAAATGGATTGGAATCAAGACAATGCTTTGAACAGATAAAGTGAAGATCGAAAATCAGAATACAAATAGATGGATTATAGATCTCTTACCATGGGTTTATGAGGAAGAAGAAAAATACAATACAACTAGCGTTGAATGGGAAGAAAACAGTCAAAATAATGAATCTCATTTAATATTCAAATATTTATTTATTTTTTTATAATAAAATCAGTTTAAAAAAAAGTTATACGCAGGCGCAATTACCTAAACCCGCCCATTCGATCAGACGAACGATGATGGCGGTGGCACACGTGAGTGGTGAAAGGGTTATATTTCCACCGTGACCACACTTTGGAATCACCTCTAACATGTCTTGGTATCTATACCTTTTAGGCATTGTTTAATTCTCCAATGTGGGACAACATTCTCCCATTTCCTTTTAACTTTTGCTATGGGCCTAAGCCCAAAAGTCATTTCCAATAATCTCCCACAAATGACTGCTACAGCAAGATTAAAAAAAAACAAATTATTTGAAGATACTGTTCTGAGCAAAGATAGAAGATCAAACTTAAACACCAATTTCTAATGATTTGAATTGCTGTATAGTGAAGTAGGGCAACAACTTCACTAGAATTATGAGGGCTATTAAGTAAAATATGCGACAAATATGTTAGGAATTCATGAGAAAACGAGTTGGCGTCGATCGACATTAAGAATCTCAGCTAACCTACTATTATGCGTTATTATGCGTTCAATTGTTTATTTTTGTAGCAACCGCAGAAATCGATCGCATACGCAGGATCCAGGTTATCGCGGAGACGATCGCATGCGCGATCGCATATGCTCGACGCATAGATGTGCACCCATCTACCACATGCGTCCATCACATGGATGTTGCGGCCATCAACCGCATGCGTCCATCACATAGAAGTTGCGGCCGTCAAGCGAATGCGGTCATCGCAAAGAGATTACAGCTACAGATAATAACCATAATAGAGGGGCAACCGCAAGGTTGGTGAAATGCAAACATGGACGCATACCTTGAGAGTATCAAAAGGTGATGTTGACATTTCACCTACCACGCCGTTAGCAGCAGAGATTTAGAAAAGAACCATCATGCCGCGAGTGTCAAATTCAGAGCAGGTCCATTATTGTTGTCGGCGATCAAGCTCTATAAATAGAGGCCGTTGAGCAGAATTTTAAATTATCCAAGGTTTTTCGCCTGAGACTCCCCGCCTTAGAGCGGATCCTTATGATCTAGATCAAAGTGTGAGAAGATAGCTTGAGAGTTCTTCATCTCCTTCATCCATTCCGAGTGATGACCAGAGCCTTCGTTGGAGTTAGAGCTCGAGAGAGTCGACTCCATCGCTCATCCATGGCACCACCGGCAGCCTTGACTCACATCTGTTGGAAGCAAGACATTGTTTCCAGTTGGTCCTTCCATTTATCTTCTTGCGTTGTCTTGTATTACAGTTTGGCTTAAGGAATTAATACATTTTGTGATCAATACATTTCTACATTTCCTTCAATTCCATCTTCATCTCCATTGCTAGAGTATCACATACTTAATCATGCGGATTAGGGATATGAAGCATGTAGCAAACCACCGGGAGGTGTGCGTTGCGCGAGTGTTGTGAGAAAACCTTATTTGCTTAGTGTGAACCTGTAGCAACGGTTGTCTATAAGTGGACACAATGCTTGTCCATGAGTAGAATCAGCAACAACTAACTGCCCGGGAGGGTAAGTGGTTGTTGCATTAAGCATTGTAAGCAAGTGTTCACTAGGAATAGGAATAATCTTACGTCAGCCAGGCTTATGTGATTACCTTGTCTTATGTATGTGTCCATTCACCCCTATAGAGCTACTCGAGAGAGAGTCTAAAGAAAGAACCTAAGACTCGAGAGAGCTAGGTTAGAATCGAGGCTCGAGAGAACTAGATTAAGATCGCATAAGCAATAATGGAGACTTAGGAATAAGTTCCGTTTGCTATTACACATCACGTGCATCTGCGTCGGGTGTGTATATCATGATCGCATAGGTTTACGCTGGCTGGGGTTACCCTTGCGGTCAGGCTTAAGGTTGTGATGAAGACATCCTCACCTTTTTATCTATTTTTCCATGCATTTTACTACGTGTCAACCGTTGTCGTGTCTCTACCTCTCAGTCATATTCCCACCGTTTAATCTGTTAGTTAGAAGTAGGAGTAGTTTATAGCTTATAACCCCCTTCATTCTTTTATTTATCAACCACAAACACATTACCGCATACCCTTTAGCTACAAGTCCCTGAGTTCGACCTCGAATCACTCGAGAAACTTGCGTTCGCGTTATACTTGACAAGAGCACAAGAAAACTTGTGACAAGAGTGCATGGTCATTGCATATGAGGTCAACGCATATATTTCATTCCATCGCATGACCACAGATGCATGAGAACCAACGCATAACTTAAGACATGCATCGCATATTGCGTTTGCCTAATTTAAGTCATCACCCTACAACACGTTTCACTCCTAGAGTTTTTCTTGATTTTGCGGTGTAGAGTGTGCTAATTAAGGCCATGCACATAAACCTCGAGGTCACCATGAAAGCTCTAGAAAGAGACCCTTAAACTCTATCATAGAAGGCGAACACACCTTCACTATCACGTCAAAGGCTTCATTAAGCCTGTTAGAGACAAACTACTAAAAAACTAAGCTATGAAGACTTCATCATCTAATCTGTACTAGGACCAACTTCATCGAGTCTGTCAAAGACAAACTACTCAAATACTGAGCTATGAAGATTTCATAATTATCTATCAAGTCCATATCAAGACCACTCAAAGAAAGGGCCATGGATCATTTAAGGGTTTTAGTCTTATCCATCAAGTTTGTACTGGGACCACCTAAACAAAGGGCTATGGACCATTAAGTCTATCGCAATAGACCACCCAAATAAATGGCTATGTATCATCAAGTCTATCGCAATAGACCACTCAGATAAAGAGCTATGGACCACTATAAGGGTTTAAGCCCCATGTTCACTGAGGATTCTAAAATCATTTTTCTTGTTAGGTCTTTGGTTAGAGGATCAACTAAATTCCTCTCAGACCTCACATACTCCAAGGAAATAACTCTTCATTTTAACAACTGTTTCATAGCTTTATGTTTGAGACGTACATGCCTTCTTTTGCTATACACTATTCTTAACAATTCCTATGGCAACTTGTTAATCACAATGTAAAGAGATTGGTACTCATACCCCCCCTCCTCCACAATGGTACATCTTATAGTAGGCTTCTAAGCCATTAAGCCTGTTGTCCTGCTAATTATAGATCAATAAATTCAAATTTCATTGTGGATCTAGTTATGCATGTCTGTTTTGCAGACTTCCATGATATGGCTCCTCCTCCGAGTAAGAATATATATTCACTAGTAAAACTAACCTCGTCATTATCAGTTACCCAATTTGCATCATAATAACCTTCTAATACAACAGAAAATTTAGTGAAACGCAAAAAATAGTCTATTGTGTCCTTAAGATATCTCAATAGACGACGAAGAGCACCCTAATGATATTTATCAGATTATGTGTATATCTACTAAATCTACATACAATGTATGCAATATCCGGTCTAGTATAGATCATTAGAAACATAACACTACCTATGATTTTTGCATATTCAAACAGAGAGATACAATCTCCTTTATTTTTCTTAAAACTTAAATTGGCATTGTAAGGTGTTCTTACAAGATGATCATCATAATAATCAAATCTCTTTATAATTTTTCAATGTAGTGTGATTGGCACAGAGAAAATCCATTTTCAGTTTTTCTTATTTTAACACCAAATATTATGTCAGATTCCCCTAAATCTTTCATTTCATAATGCGATGATTATAACAACTTGGTATTATCAACTACCTCTATGTCTGTTCCAAAGATGAGCATATCATCAACATACAAGCATATAATCACACATTTGGCTTAAAACAATTTTGAATAGACATATGTATAAGAAGAATTCACCTTAAACCCATTGTTTATTAAAGTATTATTGAAAATTTTCATACCATCGTTTGGAGGCTTGCTTAAGACCATAAAGAGATTTTATAAGTTTACATACTTCATTTCTTGAATGGCAATTGCAAAGCCTTCAAGTTGTATCACATAAATTCTTCTTCTAGATCACCATTAAGAAATGTTGTTTTTACATCCATTTGGTGAATTAGAAGTCCATGGATGGTAGTTAGTGCAATCAAGACTTTTTAGCTATTTTAGTTATAGAGGAATACGTGTCAAAGTAGTCAATACACAATACATTGTTTTTCTATATACTCTACTACTACTAATCTAGCATTGTATATTTCAATTGAACCATCAGATCTTGTTTTCTTCTTGAAAATCCATTTTCACTTAATGGGCTTACTTCCTTTTGGGAGATCTACCAAGTCCCAAGTTTGATTCATGGTTAGAGAATCCAGTTCACTCATAAGAACATTAAGAAAGCTCCTGGCGTTGGAGGATTTTGGGAACAAAGCTCATTTTGAGCACAAAATCCTCATCCCAAAATCGTCACCCAGAAACCATAACCCTAAACCCACGAAATTTGTGCCACTTTTTCTTTGCCACCTAAATGGTCTTAGATGATCGAAGACATATAGTTGAGTGGTTTTGTAGAGGAATTTCCTGCCCCAGGTACTTCTCGTGCCTTAAGAATTCTGGTCCCGACCAGAGCACCCAGGTCGTCAATTTTTGTGTGCGAACTTTCTATCCTGATTCTTAACTCTACCATATTTGTATAATTCTTATGCATAAAATGTTCATTTTATAGGTAATTTCATCTAAAGAGGCTAATGGAGTCACTTAGGAGAAAAATGAGCCAAATGGGTGTCAAAATGGAGCTTAGGATCAACAAAATTGAAGAAGTCGAAAAAATTACCAGAATGCCCCTCAATAGAGAACATTTGGCAATGCAGGCAGCGTCACGACCCTTGCTTGTTGGGGTTGATGCCCTAAAATCTCGTGTCCTATAGTTTGTAAAGAGTTTGTATGAACACTTGTGTTGTATAATATATGATATTACTTCACATCTTGTTTTTTGCTCAGTTGAATGTTTTTTTTGCTTTACCACAAACCAATAAACTTAAAATCTCTGGTTATCTGTATGTAACTCAAGCATGTATGTGGTGATATACAAGTGGATCATGTCTTGAGTGATAACCAAAATGGTCTGTAGTATATGGATATAGGAGGAAAACCTCATCCTGGTAACGCTATGGATGCGGCCTGCTTTGTGGAATGGTCACAAGTGTTGTGACTTGTCATAGATGGTCTGATCCTGATCATTCGTGTTGGGACATGTGATGACATGTAAAAATGCATGTCATCTTAGGCCTTTTACTTAGAATTATAAAGGTTGTTAGGCAAAATATGTGTTAATCATGTTAGGAATTCATGAGAAAATGAGCTTGCGTCGATCAACATGATTAACTCTCAGCTAAACCGTTATTTTGCGTTATTATGCGTTCAATGTTCTATTTTTGTAGCTAACGCAAGAAATGAATGCAAATGTGGAAATCGAACCACCGCATAGATGACCGCATGCGGAGAAACACTCCATTGCAAAGGCAAACGCATCGATCAACGTATGGATGTTGTGGTAATCTGCTGTATGCGTCTATCGCATGGAAGTTGCGCTCGTCAAGCGATGCGGCCATCATGTAGAGTTGGGATATTAAAATGAATGCGGTTATTGAATGATTGCGGCTATGGCGACAACGCATTCTAATGGGATTAACGCAAGATTGGTGGAATGAATGCATCAACGCATCTACCTCGAGAAAAACCAAAAGATGATGTTGACATTTCACCTACCACGCCGTTAGTGGCAGAGGTTCAAAAAGGACTAACGCGCCGAACGTCAGACTCAGAGCAGTCCAATTAATGTTGTTGGCGACTCAAACTGTATAAATAGAAGTCGATGAGTTGAAATTCAAGTCATCCATTGTTTTCGCCTGAGGTTCGCCTAGGGCAGATCCTTGTGATCCAGACAAAATGCGTGAGAAGACGCTGAGAGTTCTTCACCTCCTTCATCCATTCCAAGTGACGACCAGAGCCTTCGACCGGAGCTAGATCTCGAGAGAGTCAGCTCCTTCGCCCATCCATGGCACCACCGGTAGCCTTAACGCACCTCCGCTGGAAGCAATTCTTTGCTTCTAGCCGGTCATTTCATTTTTCCTTTCTCTTCTTATATTGTATTGTTTAACATTTTATGATTAAGGAATTAATACAATTTTTTTCAATGCATTTCTGTGTTTCCTTCGACTCCATTTCCATCTTCTCTGCTTAGCATCTTTACTTTCATTGCAAAACTTAGTAAGACTGCTAGAGTATCGCATACTTAGTCGTGTGGATTAGAGATATGAAGCATGTAGCAAACCATCGACAGGTGTGCGTTGTGTGAGTGTGTGAGAAAACCTTATTTGCTTAGTGTGCAGCTGCGACAATGCCTGTCTATAGGCTAACGCAATGCTTGTCTATGAGTAAATTCAGCAACAACCAACTGCCTGGGAGGGTAAGTGGATGGTCGCATTAAGCAATGTATGCATTGTTCACTTGAGATAGGAATAATCTTACGTCAACCAAGTTCATGCGGTTACCTTGTCTTATGTATGTGCCCATCACACCTTTAGAGCTGCTCGAGAGAGAGTCTAAAGAAAGAACCTAATGACTCGAGAGAGTTAGGTTAGAATCGATGCTCGAGAGGGCTAGATTAGGTTTGCATAAGCAAGAATGGAGACTTAGGAATAAGCTCTGTTTGTTATTACACAGTGTATGCACCCTACGAAGAGGATAATGGCTGCGTTCAGGAAGTAGGATATGGTGGCAGTATGTGGTCATCTCGACATTTATGCATGCACACCGCATACGTCCTAGATTTAGGCTTTTAGTGTGTGTAGCATGATCGCATAGCTTGCATTGACTAAGGTTGCCCTTGAGGTCTCTCTTAAGGGTTGCAATGAAATCATCCCCGTATTTTATCTATTTTCCCATACATTTATTTCAGGTCAAGTGTTGTCGTATCACTACCTCTCATGCATATTCTCATTGCGTTGTCTGTTAGATAGGAGTAGGAGTAGGATTAACTTAACAACCCCTCTAACATTCTTTTATTTAACTGCCGCATGCACATCACCGCATACATATAGCTACAAGTCCCTGTGTTCGACCTCAGATTACCCGAGAAACTTGCGTTCGCGTTATACTTCGTGTGAGTGCAAGAAAATTTGTGGCAGGACGCATGGTCATCACATACATTCATTAACGCATTATCGGTCCAACGCATGACCATCGACGCATGACTATCAACGCATATCTTAAGAACATGCACCGCATACCGCGTCCACGAGATTTTTGTTGTCGAGTAAAATTTACTTCTAATTTCCTGCCATCAACATGTGAGCGGGGGCGTCCTATACAAAGAGTTTGTATAAGACCTGACTATGAAGTATTAACGTCTCGTTATATAACACCGTTCATGATAGAGACTTCACTTCACTAGGATGACCATAGGTAACATAATCTTAATCCTGAGTGAGTTAGAAACTCTTACCATTGAGGGTGGTCATTTGATTTGTATGGGTGCGAGTGGCCAGGTCGCAGATTCAAACCTACCATTTTGGGGATTCATTTGATTTGGGAACTGGGAACTCAGCTACACAAGATGGAATTCACTCCTTCCCCGAGGCAGGGGTAAGTAGATAGATAGCTCCCTTAAAGGCTGATTCCGAGGCTTGAACAATGTGGCGCCACACACCTCTCTTGGCTCGAGAGGTGTTCACACATAGTTAGACTATGTTGTATTGTTCATTAAAGAATCAGTGGTACTTAAGGAGTGAGATGTAACTACAGGGGCAAAACGATAATTTGGCCCAACTATACTTATGAACATCTGTGAAGGGTCATCGTACTCATGATTGGTTATATCCGATGGACACAGAAATATATCTGTGGTAAGAAGAGTTCAGCTGTTGGTCTTTAGTGGAATGTCTGATAATTAACGGATGGTGGATCTTGTGGCTAAAGAGTTAGTCAGCTATTCGTGGACCGTTGGAGCTTCGAGCCACAGGTCTATTAGGTCCCTTTGGTAACTTGAATAAAGTCGAGAATCAGTGTTTGGGTTAATTTCAAAGGTTCAAATTGACAAGAGGGAATTCGATTATATATGATATAATTGGACTGGTTAATTATATATGATATAATTGACTAAATGTATAAGATACATTATTTTGGAGGAAATTAGATATAATAATGATTTATATCAAGTAGAAGAGAAATTACTATAATAAATATGTGATATCAAACTATAGGGTAAAAATATAATATGATTATATTTATTAATAATTTAATTGGTTAATTATATGATAATTAACCTAAAATCTCTCTCGACGTGCGTTAGTGGGGGAACAACATTGTTATTGTAACCGATGAATAAAAATGAAATTTGTTTCATTTTGAAAGGTTCGAAAAAAAAAAAGGATCGGAAGGTTGCGTGGTTGTGAAAACATAATCGATCGCTTAAGCTCGAGAGCCTATACGATAGTCGCTCAGCCCCTAAACGATTTAATTCTTTTACATTTGCGGTTGTTTGTAAAGGCCTCTACATTTTTGGGCATTAATAATCGTAATCGTGTTATCATTCAAAGTCTGTTTGAAGTCTTGAGTCGTTCGTGATGAAGATCGGAGCAAGCGTTGCGGTTCTTCGAGGAAGGAGACGATCAAGGGTTGATCGCATCGTGCAGATGATGGGGTACGCTATCGTTGTTGATCGCATCGGTTAAACGATGGGGTATGCGATCAACAGTTGATCGCATCATGTTGACGATCGGGTACGCGATTGCTGAGTATCAGGTCGTGTAGACGATGGGATACTCGTGTATCGTTGAACGCGCATGCGCACTGACGATCGTTTAGGTCAGCAAGCTTCATCGATTAGTAACTGACTAAACAATCGCTTAGTAGCACAAGATAAATCATTTACCTATTGCCGCATTGAGCGATCGCATAGACGATCAGGCTTCGCAGCCTCGTTGTTGTCTACGCGATCGTTTAATTTTGCTTCTATCGTCTAGTGCGCGCTGGACGATCGTCTACCTACGACGTTTACTACACGATGGAGTCCTCCTGGCAGTTCAAGACCCGGTTCACCTGTGAATCGATTTGCTCAATGAAAAATGTAATAGATAGGGTTATTTCATTTCGATTTTTTGTAAAGGCTCATCCCGGTCCATTACTCCTTTATTTAATACATGCGATGTATATATTTTTTTATATGTCATATGGTATGCACATATAGTAAATCCCACCTTAGGTTATGCAGTGGTCATGCATCATCTCTTTATTGTAATTGTTATAATTTAAAGAAGCATGATTTAATTATGTAGAAACATGCTCATGCATCATATAATATAAGAGTTATATTTATGCATGCATAGAAAGCATTGACATGCATCATCTTGATATTATAATCGTTATAATATAAGGGTGAATGATAGCATGTTTGCTTGGTTAGTACGTGTTATGTAAAAGTTATATATAGTAATGACCGGACATTGCATGAAGCATGACACATAGGTTACTTTATAAATGTTATAAACACCTCGTTGTGAGCAATGGTTTTAGTTGTTTATTTTTAAAAGTTAAAGAGAAATTAGAACTAAAAGAAATAAGAAAGACATGCATGCCTACTTAGGTTAATATCAAGGTGGATGGAGAGAGTGTTCATAGTAAGTAGGAGCGGGAAATGCGACAGCATATCCCTCGGTCTCCCTCGTTAGGTTGAATAAAGTTACTGCGCATAGCCTCGAGGCACCCTAGGAGTGTCCCCCTAAAGGATGGCAGTTTTGCACATTTCTTTATTTGATCTCCTGTAAGATGATAAGGTAACTTAGTCTCTTTTCCTAATTCGCTTCTTCCCTACAGTGGGCTCATTAGGGCGAGACTCTGGTACCGAAAGCGAGGGGTCACACTTACGTGGAATAGTTAAAGGTTAACAATTATGAACCGAAAAATGGTGGCTGTTAGGTTTAGTTCCAAGAGTTGGTTTTGCCTAATGGTTGAGAATGTCTCATCCCAGTGAAGGGGCAACTAATCACCCTACCGGTGACGTTTGTCCTGCCTCACTAGGGCATCTTTGCAAAATAGAAGTCTATAACTTAGGGTACTTGAACCTATTTTGCAGAACTGATTGGTTTAAAAATAGTTTAGCAAAATTTAATAAAGTTTTGTTCGTATTTTCAGCAATTTTTTCAAAATAGCAACAACCACGTTGGCTTTGTTAAGCGCCAAAAAATTGATTTGCGATAATTTTGCAACATGAAAATACATGATCACGATGATCCTAATCATCGAGGATCTCATGTTTGCTCTCACGGAGGTCTGTCCTTCTATACCAGCTCCTAATGCTACTCGAAATGTTCGGAGGCATACGAGCGATGGACAAGGGAGAATGAGAAGACTCAAGCCTACATCTTGGCAAGCCTTTCTGAAGTCTTGACCAAGAAACATGAGCCTATGATCTCACCACATGAGATCATGGAGTCCCTGCAGGGGATGTTTGGACAACCGTCTGAACAGCTTATGTTTGAGGCTCTTAAATACATATTCAACTCCAAAATGAAAGAAGGCACCTCTATTCGTGAACATGTGCTTAACATGATGGTTCACTTTAATGTGGCAGAGTTGAATGGGTCTACCATCGATGAGGGTAGCCAGGTTAGCATAATCCTGTATTCTTTACCGAAGAGCTTCTTGCACTTTGTTAGCAATGTGATTCTTAACAAAGTGAAATATAACTTTACAATTCTCCTCAATGAGTTGCAGACCTACCAATCTTTACTGAAAAGTAAGGAGAGGAAGAAGGGTGAGGCAAATGTTATTTCATCCTCTAGGACTTTCCATAGAGGTTCGACCTCAGGAACGAAGTCTGCATTTTCTATTTCTAACTCTGGAAAGGGGAAGAAGAAGAAGGGTGGTAAGGGAAAAGGGAAGGCATCTACTAACCCACCGCCTGTCGCCCCAAGGAGGCGTCCACCGGTTGCTAAGGAAAAATGTTTCCATTGCAACCAAGATGGACACTGAAAGAGGAACTGACCTTGGTATCTGAAAGAGAAGAAAGCAGCCAAGGCCGATAAAGGTAAATGTGATTTACTTATACTTGAAACTTGTTTAGTGGAGAATGATGATTCTTCCTGGATAATTGATTCGGGCGCCACTAACCATGTTTGTTCTTCTTTTCAGGGAATTAGATCTTGGCAACAGTTAGAGACTGGTGAGATGACGATGCGAGTAGGCACCGGGCACGTCGTCTTAGCTGTGGCAGTGGGAGGGCTCTAGTTAGCTTTACATAATAGGTTTCTTGTTTTGAATGATGTATATATTGTTCCCAAACTAAAAAGAAACCTCATTTCTGTAAAGTGTTTATTGCAATGTAAATATACTGTCTCTTTTAATGTGGATAAAGAGTTTATTCATAAAAATGGTGTTTTTATTTGCACAACAAATATGGAATCAAATTTATATGTGCTAAGCCTGTTAGCCATTAATTCCCTCCATAATACTGAATTGTTTAGAACTACCGTAACTCAATCAAAACGTCGATGTATTTCTCCAAAAGAAAATGTCCATCTTTGGCATCTATGTTTAGGGCACATCAATCTCAATAGGATTGAGAGATTGGTAAAGAAAGGACTTCTAAGTGAATCAAAAGAAAATTCTTTACCAGTGTGCGAGTCATGCCTTGAAGGTAAGATGACTCAACAACCTTTTATTGGAGAAGGTTATAGAGTTAAGGAGCCTCTTGAGTTAGTACATTCTGACCTTTGTGGTCCTATGAATGTGCGAGCCCGAGGTGGCTATGAGTATTTTATCAGTTCTACTGATGATTACTCTAGGTACGGGTATGTTTATCTTATGCAACGGAAGTCTAAATCCTTTTAAAAGATCAAAGAGTTCAAGGCTGAAGTTGAAAACGCATTGGATAGATGGATTAAAACACTTTGATCGAATCGAGATGGAGAGTTTTTGGACTCGGCATTCCAGGACTATTTGATAGAACATGGAATTGTTTCCGAACTCTTAGCACTGGGTATACCTCAACAAAATGGTGTAGCAGAGAGGAGAAATAAGACCTTGTTAGACATGGTTCGCTCGACGATGAGTTATGCTTCCTTACCAGACTCGTTTTGGGGTTTTGTAGTTGAGACTACGGTATACATACTCAACTGTGTTCCCTTCAAGAGTGTCGTGAGAACACCTCTAGAGTTGTGGAACGGATGTAAAACTAGTTTCATCACTTCCGTATTTCGGGTTGCCTTGCACACATGCTTGAGGTTAATCCCAAGAAGTTGGAACCACGGTCAAGGTTATGCCTCTTTGTAGGCTACCCCAAAGGTATACGAGGGTATTATTTTTTATGATCCGACAGAAAATCGGGTGTTTGTTTCAACAAACGCTACTTTCCTGGAGGAGGATCATATAAGGGAGCACAGTCCATGAAGCAAAGTCATGTTGTGAGAGCTTTCCAATGAAACTATTGAAACTTCAACAAAAGTTGTTGAAGAGCCTGCTACATCAACAAGAGTTGTTGATAGGAGTTCATCTAGTAGGTCGGTTCCACCTTAAGAATTGAGGGAACCTCGACGTAGTGGGAGTGTTGCGAACCTGCCCGTTCGCTATCTGGGTTTCATGGAAATCCTTGCTATGTTAGTAGATGGCGACGTTGAGGATCTGTTGTCTTATAAGAAGGCAATGAAGGATGTTGACTGAGATGAATGGGTCAAGGCCATAGATTTTGAGATGGAGTCGATGTACTTAAATTCAGTATGGGATCTTGTAGATCAGCCTGATGGGGTAAGAACTATAGGTTGTAAATGGATCTACAAGCACAAACGGGATGCTGATGGGAAGGTACAGACCTTCAAGGCTCAACTTGTGGCAAAGGGTTATACCTTGGTAGAGGGAGTCGACTATGAGGAGACTTTCTTGCCTGTTGCCATGTTAAACTTGATCCACATCCTCCTGTCCATAACAACTTATTATAATTATGAGATATGGCAAATGGACATCAAGACGGTCTTCCTGAATGGAAATATCGAGGAGACCATTTACATGGTGCAACCCGAGGGATTCGTAGCCCAAGGTCAAGAGCAAAAGGTTTGCAAACTGAATTAGTCCATTTATGGACTGAAACAAGCATCTCGATCTTGGAGCATACATTTTGATATTGTGATCAAGTCATATGGCTTTGACTAAAATGTTGATAAACCTTGTGTCTACTAGAAGATCATCAACGCTTCAGTAGTCTTCTTAGTATTGTACGTAGACGATATCCTACTCATTGAGAATGATGTAGGTCTACTGACTGCAGTTAAGAACTAGTTAGCGACCCAATTCCAAATGAAAGATTTGAGAGAGGCTCAGTTTGTTCTAGGTATACAGATCTTTTGGGATCGTAAGAAAAAAGTGCTAGCACTGTCTCAGGCATCGTACATTGACAAGATGTTGCTCAAGTACTCGATGTAGCACTTCAAGAGGGGCCTACTGCCGTTCATGTTTGGTTGTCTAAGGACATGTGTCCTAAGACGCCTCAAGAGGTTGAGGAGATGAGATGGGTCCCATATGCATCTGCTATTGGCAGTTTGATGTATGCAGTGCTGTGTACTCATCCAGACATCTGCTACGTTGTAAGAATAGTCAGTAGGTATCAGTCTAACCCAGGCTAGGGTCACTGGACCGTAGTGAAGAACATCCTCAAGTATCTTCAGAGAATGAGGGACTACATGCTTGTGTATGGTTCTATAGATTTGATCCTTACCAGATACACGGATTCTAACTTTCAGACTGATAAGGACTTTTGCACGTCTACATTAGGGCCAGTCTTTACTTTTAACAGAGAAGCTGTAGTGTGTCGAAGCACTAAGCAAGGGTGCATCACTGACTCTATTGGGATTGATGTCCTAATTCTCCCGGAGTCTCATTGTTTTGTAAAGATACACATTGTTCAATGAATAAAATAAGTGTTATTTAATTCTGACATTTACTCATATCCAATAAACAAAGCTCCTTGGTTATCTTATGTGAACTTAAGCATATATATGTGATATACAAGTGGATCATGCCTTAAGTGATAACCTAAATCGGTCTGTAGTATAAGGATTAAGGTGGGATACTCGATCCTGGTGTCATTACGGATACAGCCCGCTTTGTAGAGGTTTGCAAGTGTTGTAAACTACGACAGATGATAGATCCTAACCATTTATGTGGAGACGTGGAGCTGGGGTGTCCTATACAAAGAGTTTGTATAAGACCTAGACCACGAGATGACTAGACTCTGTATATAACGCCGTTGATACTAGATACTTGCATCTCACCTAAACGACCATAGGTGACACGACCTCAATCCTGAGTGTTTTAGGAACTCCTGCCTTTGAGGGCCGTCCTTTGATTAGTATGGGTGAGAGTGGCTAGATTACCAACTCAACATGCCTACCTTTTTGGGGACTTATCTGATCTGGGAGCTGGGAACTCAATCCACAAAATAGAATTCACTTCTTTCCCAAAGCAGGGATAAGTAGAGAGATTGCTCCCTTAAGGGCTGATTCTGGGGCTTGAACATATTAGCCACAACTTCTCTTTGGAAGAGAAGACTCAGTCATAGTAGGACTATGACTTATATTCATTAGAGGGATTAGTGGTACATAAGGAGACAAATGTAACTACAGGGGCATATGACTTATGTTCATTAGAGGGATTAGTGGTACATAAGGAGANTTCATTAGAGGGATTAGTGGTACATAAGGAGACAAATGTAACTACAGGGGCATATGACTTATGTTCATTAGAGGGATTAGTGGTACATAAGGAGACAAATGTAACTACAGGGGCATAACGGTTATTGACCCACCTGTACTTATGAGTGATCTGTGAAGTGTTGTCGCACTGCTCATTGGTTAAGATGAACACATAATATATCTGTGGTAAGGAGCGTTCAACTGTCGGTCTTTGGTGGAGTGCCTGGTAGTTAATGGATGGTGGATACGGTGACTAAAGAGTTTAGTCAGTTATTCACGTACCATTGGAGCTTCGAACTACAGGTCCATGAGGTCCTCTTGGTAGCTCAATGGATTCAGTTGAGGATCAGTTCTTGGTGTTGATTTGAAATGTTCAAATTGACAATAGGTATTTTAATTATATATGATATAATCGGTTTGATGTATGAGATACATCTAGTGAAGGATTGATGTAAATGAGATTTACATTAAGTACCATGGAATAGAAAAAGAACTATGGTTTATATGTTTCATGAGATGAAATATTAAAACTATAGGTTATAAATATATTGTGATAAGTTGGTTATCATTTATGTTTATAGTAATATTAATTATTAGATAATTAATTCTTTTTCTTTTAAATAACCAAAGTAGTGGGTGGTTATTGGATCATGGTAACCGTGAGTTTAAAAGGAAAATGGTTTTCCTATTTCAAAAGAAGTTTTTAAAAAAGTTTGAAAATGTTTTGAGTTTTCTCTCCGCGCAAAAGAAACTTATGTAGTCGTCAAGTAAATACGGATTTAATAAACGACGGCTGGGCGAGCTAAACGATTGTGCAGAGTAGAGCTAAACGATCATGCAATATTTACTAAACGATCGCATAGCTTTGTTAGACGATCGCTGGGCCAAGGTAAACGATTGTGTAGAGTCTCTAGGCGACAGACAGAGCTAAACGATGAGCTAAAAGATCGCATAGCTTTTGCTAGACGATCGCTTAGCTTTATCTAAACGATTAGGCATTGACCTATATGATAGGTATCTGTCATCTCCCACTTGCCCAGTCGTGTACGCGATCGTTGTTTCCTCCTTCGTCTGCCTCATACCAAGTCTAAACAGAGCCCACCCTCTGGATTCTCACACCAAGAATACCAAGGTCGCCTTGTTGGTGGTGTCAGACTCAACTCGACATTGTCGAGGTTTTCTAGAGGCCGTTTGTGGTGCTATAGAGGAGTTCAGTCATGTTGCGGAGGAGTTCGTGACCGAGGAGATTGTTTAAGACGAGCGCAAAGTGTTCGTACAGTGTTGCGGTCGTGTAGATTTGGCGTTTGAGGTTGCTGTTTTTCGAGCGACCATGCACATTGGAGCGTGGAGACATTTCTTCCATTGTTCGTAGAGTTTGTCTCTGTTGTACATTTGTATTGTTCATGCTGTAATTTGATGAATTGTATAACTGCTTGTTTGAAGTCGACTGTAAATATATGTTCATTCATGATAGTAATTTGGAATAGTCTTGTTTCGCTGCTCATGGAAATCTCGCTTCCGATTTTCTTCAATTGGTATCAGAGCTAGGTTCTCTGATATTCCAAATTACAGATCTGAATTGAACGCATTTTCAGTTGCAGTGGGTTTCTGCATTTGTGGTTAACTGTTTTCTGCATTTGTGGATGAATTGATGAATGTTTCGAGTTTAAATTACCTTTTTGTTAAAGCTTTTGGTATTACAAAGTGTTAATTGTAAAGGCCCCTTTTTTGGGCGAAATTAACTTTGCATTCGAGTCTGTAATTCAAAAAGTTCGAGTTCTTCGAGTCATTCGTGATGAAGCTCTAGCACATGGCGATGCAGTTCTCAACGAAGAAGAAGACCAAGCATTGGTCGGATCGTGTAGCCTCAGGTAAATGATCGTTGGGATTTAACTAATTAGATATTTTTTCTAAACGATCGTGTAGTATTTTCTAATCGATTGTTTAGCTAATGCTAAGCCCTAGGGTAAATCGTTTACCCTATCGCGTAGCGTTGGTTGCGCGATTGCGTAGGCGCTGGAGGTAGGCGATCGTAGTGGGAGCATGTGATGCTCGTCGTTTAGGAGAAGGCACGTGCTAGACGATCGTGTAGTTAGCAAGCTTCATCGCTTAGTTACTACCTATGCGATCACACTTATGCGATACGAAGACACTAACTAAGCAATCGCTTAGGCGATGGTGCTTCGTGGAATCGTAGTTACTTAGACGATGACGGAAGGCGAGCACTGTGTGGAGCGTGCTAAGCGATCGTGTACTTCAGGCTTCATTGCTTAGTAAAGGTACACGATCGTGTAGTAATAATTAAACGATCTTTTGGATTTTCTAGACAATCGTATAGTAAATGCTAAATGATCGTTTAACTCTGGAGCGCTGGTATGCAATAGAACAAAGTGTTTGTCATATCGTGTAGACGATCGTAGGGTGCTTATTACACGATGCATGGAGAAGCGATGCTTTGCCAAGCAGTTCAAGACCCGATTCTCCTGTTTGAATTGGAGACTCCTTGTCTTTGTAATAGTTAGCTTTCATTTTTTGTGTTTAAGGCAATTTTACCCGGTTCATCAACTTTTATTGTTTATACATGTGATGTATGGTGCTTATATGTCAAAGTGTTTGTCATATAGTTAAAACCCACCTTAGGTTGTGCAATTATTCATGCATAATGTATTATAATTGTTATAATCGAGCATGAAGAAATTACTTGAAAGCATGCACATGCATCATGAAATATAAGAGTTATATTTTGCATGCAGTGAGCATTATCATACATCATCCTTTTATTATAAATGTTATAGTCTAAGGGTGAATGGAAGTATGTTTTGCTTGTTTCATTACTGTTTTGTATAAGTGTTATATAAAAGAAGTAGCAATGAATGGACAATGCAATGCATTGAGCATGACACTTAGGTCGTTTATATTCGTTATGAATGCCTTGCGTGTGTTATCTTCGCATTATGGTGGTTGTTTTCCGTTTATAAGTTTTATAAAGGAAACTAGACCTAAAATCAATAATTCAGAGTTGCATGCAGACTTAGGGTGAACTCAAGTTTTTAAAAGGATTTTAAAATTGGATTGAGATAGACCTACGTTCAAGTGGTTTTAAAGAGTTTAGTAACCTAGATTAACTTTTAAAATCGGTTTAATAGGATTAAATTGGTTGAATAAAAGATTAAATTTGTTGTAAATCTATTTATAAGGGACCTTTTATCTAAGGCGGGTTCTGGCTAGGCTGGGGTTCTTAAGTTGATGGAAACGTAACACCCCTACCTGGGAACTTACCTGGAAAGGTGAATTAGATAGATTTTCAACAAGATGCGACGATTTGGTCAAAGATTCTGTTAAAGAGTTTAATGGACGATGATCAAAAGTTGTTCAACTATCTAAGGTAAAAGTTACTCTTGGGAAAACCTAAAAGTCACATAGTTAAAATCCTTAGCCGTGTTTTTCTAAGTAAGCTAAACCCTAGGTTATAAAATACTCAGTGGGAGGAGGAGGTGTATCAGATATGTCTATGATTCCACTCACGTTTCTCCCTGTATGTTCACACCGTGAGATTCACGCTTGGCCTCGAGATGCCCAGGATGCATCCCCCTTCGGATGGTGTTTGCATGAGTCAATATCAAGGTGGACGGAGAGAGTGTTTATAGTAAGTGGGTAAAGGGTGTGTGTCAATATGTCCTATGGTCTCTGTCATTGGTTCGCATCGTGAGATCATTCTGTACGCCCTCGTGTTGCCTTCGGAGCGTCCCCTTTCGGATGGATATTGTGCAGTTGGTCAATATCAAGGTGAACTCTAGAAATTGATAGGGTCGCTTTAGGTTTTGCTCCAATCGGATTTTTTCCCTTTGGATTGGCCTTTTGGGACAGACCTTTAAAGCTTAAAATGGTGGGTCAAACTTATAGGAGATTGTTAAGTAAGTTAATGATCTCTTGGCCAAATCAATGATGGCTAGTCGTTATAGGAGCAAGAGTTATTCTGGTATTAATGACTGGTTGAGAACTTCTCAATTCAAAGGAGGGATAACTGACCTCCCTTCAGCGGCTTTTGTCCTAAACCTTTGAAGCATCATTGCGAAACTAGATGTCACACGGGGTTCATGTTAGTTTTGCTAAAACCTTATTGAATGTTGTTTTGTTTTACAACGGGTATTTGCTTAAAACCTAACGTAGGTCAATGTGTTTTTCTTTTCAGCAACTCGTTAGTATTTCTGTTTAAATCTTCTAAAAATGACCGATTGTTTACAATGAAAAGAATCATGTAAAACGAATTTTGTGGCAAACGACCTCCATCCCACTACTCTCCAAAAGAGAAGACAAGACAGTAAATATGATTTATTGGTCTTGGATACATGTCTGGTAGAGAATGATGATTCTGCCTGGATCCTTGATTCAGGTCCTACCAATCATGTCAGTATCTCTTACCAAGGATTCAGTTCCTGGCAAACGTTGCCACAGGGAGAGATGACTCTTCCAGTCGGTACTGGTGAGGTTGTTTCAGCTGTTACTGTAGGCAGACTGAAGTTATTTGTTGACAAGAAACATTATCTGTTACTGGATAATGTTTTTGTAGTTCCTCATATTAAGAGGAACTTAATCTCGGTTTCTTGTCTCATTGAACAAGGCTACACCGTCTCTTTTTCTAAGAATAATGTGTTTATTTTCAAGAATGGAATGGAGATTGGTTATGGTTCAATGGAAAATAACTTATATGTACTAAAGCCATTAGTCATGAAAGCCTTGTTTAAAACTGAAATATTTAGTACGGCAACAACAGCTAAAAGACCAAAGGTTTCTCCAAAGGAAAACGCCCATCTTTGGCATCTAAGGTTAGGTCACATCAACCTCAATAGGATCGAGAAGTTGGTGAAAAGTGGAATTTTAAAGAGTTTAGAAGAAAACTCCTTGCCAGTATGTGAATCATTCCTCGAAGGCAAGATGACCAAACGCCCTTTTACTGGAAAAGGTTACAGAGCCAAGGAAGCCTCAGAGCCATTACATTCAGACCTCTGTGGTCCGGTGAATGTTAGAGCTCGAGGTGGGTATGAATATTTCATCTCTTTTTATAGATGATTATTCAAGGTTTGGGTATCTCTTCCTAATGCAACGTAAGTCTGAAGCCCTTGATAAGTTCAATGAGTATAAGGCTAAATTGAAAACTTGGTAGGTAAGAAGATAAAAACACTACAATCTGATCATGGTGGAGAGTATATGGACCTCTAATTCCAGAATTATATGATAGAACATGGGATTGCGTCCCAACTCTCGGCCCCTGGTACACCTCAGCAAAATGGTGTATCAGAAAGGAGAAAAAGAACTATGATTCGGTACATCTAGTGGAAGATTGATGTAAATAAGATTTACATTAAGTACCATGGAATAGAAAAAGAACTATGATTTATATGTTTCATGAGATGAAATATTATAACTATAGGTTACAAATAAAGTATGATAAGTTGGTTATCATTTATGTTTAGAATAATATTAATTATTAGATAATTAATTATTTTCTTTTAAATAACCAAAGTAGTGGGTGGTTATTGGATCATGGTAACCGTGAGTTGAAAAGAAAAATTATTTTCCTATTTCAAAAGAAGTTTTTACAAAAGTTTGAAAATGTTTTGAGTTTTCTCTCTGCTCAAAAGAAACTCACGTTAATCATCAAGTAAATACGGATTTACTAAACGACGGCTGGTGATGATGTAAATTAAGGGGAACGCAATTATGAGATGCATGTTTTAGGTTATGCGTTGATTCTCATGCGTCAGTGATCATACGTTGGACTATGCAATATGCGATTACGAATGTATGCGATGACCATGCGTTCCCGTCACAAGTTTTCTTACGCTCTCGCCAAGTATAACGAGAAAACAAGTTTCTCGGGTGATCCGAGGTCGAACTCAAGGACTTGTAGCTAAATATATGCGGTGATGTGTTTGTGGCGGATAAATAAAAGAATGATGGGGGTTGTAACTATAAACTACTCCTACTTTAACTAACAGATAAAGCAGTAGAAGTATAAATGAAAGGTAGAGACACGACAACTTTTGACGCATAGTAAATGCATGAAAAAATAGATGAAAAGGTGAGGATGTCTTCATTGCAACACTAAGCTTGACCACAAGGGCAACCCCAGCCAGCACAAAGCTATGTGATCATGCTACACACACTTGTACCCAATTCTAGGACATATGCGATGTATATGCAATAGTGTCGAGAAGCCTATTTTTAAGCCTCCATAACCCGCTCACGTGCTCTCACATATAAGCATGATGACCACATACCATCGTATCCTACTTCTGGACGTATGCAATATCCTATTCGTAGGGTGCATACGCTGTGTAATAGCAAACGGAGCTTATCTCTAAGTTCCCCATTCTTGCTTATGCGTTCCAATCTGCTCTCTCGATTCTTAGATTTGGTTTTTAGACTACTCTCCCAAGTATGCCTAAATGATGAATGATGCGCCCATAAGACAAGGTAATCGCATAAACCTGGCTGACGTAAGATTATTCCTATCTTTAGTGAATACTTGCTTACATTGCTTAATGCGACCAACCACTTACCCTCTCAGGTAGTTAGTTGTTGCTGATTTTACTCATAGACAAGCATTATGTCTGCTTATAGACAAGCGTTGTTACAGCTTTACACTAAGAAAATAAGGTTTTCTCACAACATTCGCGCAACGCACACCTTCCAGTGGTTTGCTACATACTTCATATTCCTATGTCACATGATTAAGTATGCGATACTCTAATAGTCTCACTAAGTGATGCAATGAAAGTTAAGAATGCTAAGTAAATGAAGATAGAGATGGAGCTTAAGGAAAATATAGAAATGCATTGATCACAAAATGTATTAATTCCTTAAGCCTAAATGTTATACAGTACAATATAAGGAGAGAAAATAATTGGAAAGGCTAGCTGGAAGCAATGTCTTGCTTCCAGCAGATGTGTGTCAAGGCTACCGATGGTGCCATGGAAGGGCGGTGGAGCAGACTCTCTCGAGCTCTGACTCCAGCAAAGGCTCCGGTTGTCACTCGAAATGGATAAAGGAGATGAAGAACTCTCAAGCTTTCTTCTCATGCTTTTGTCTGGATCACAAAGATCCACCCAAAGGTAGAAACTTGGATAAAATGAAATTTTCCTCAGCAGCTTATATTTATAGAGCTGGATCGCTGACGGAATTAATGGACCTACTCTGATTCTGACATTCGAGGCACGATGGTCCTTTTCTGAATCCTTGCTGCTAACGGCATGGTAGGCAAAATGTTAACATCATCTTTTGATACTCCCGAGGTATGCGTTCATGTTGCATTCCACCACCAATCTTACGTTCATCCCTTTATTATGGTTATCATTATGTAGCCGAAATCTCCTTGCGATGACTACATTCGCTCGATGGCCGCAACTTCTCTGCGATGACCGCATTTGCTTGACGACCGCAACTTCTATACGATGGAGCATGCGGTGGCCGCAACATCCATACGTTGAACGTATGCGTTCGCCTTTGTGATGGAGAGATTCCCCGTATGCGGTCGTCTTTGTGATAGCCCGGCTTCCACGTATGCACCCGCTTCTTGCGTTAGTTACAAAGATAGATAATTGAACGCATAATAACAAATAATAGTGGGTTAGCTGAGATTCTTGATGCTGATCGACGCAAACTCATTTTCTCATGAATTCCTAACATATTCGCAGTATATTTCTCTTTGCAGCCCTCATAATTCTAAATAAAAGGCCTAAGATGACGTGCATTTCTACCCGTCATCAGCTGGGTAAGCTAAATGATCGTGCAGAGTAGAGCTAAACGATCCTGTAGTATTTACTAAATGATCGCATAGCTTTGCTAGATGATCGCTGGCCCAAGGTAAACGATTGTGTAGAGTCTTTAGGTGACAGACCAAACTAAACGATGAGCTAAACGATCATATAGCTTTTGCTAGACGATCGCTTAGCTTTATCTAAACGATTGGACATTGACCTATATGATAAGTCTCCGCCATCTCCCACTTGCCCAGTCGTGTATGCGATCATTGTTTCCTTCTTCATCTGCCTCATACCAAGTCCGAATAGAGCCCACCCTCTAGATTCTCACACCGAGAATACCAAGGTCGCCTTATTGGTGGTGTCAGACTCAATTCGACACCGTTGAGGTTTTCTAGAGGCCGTTCGTGGTGCTGTAGAGGAGTTCGTTCGTGTTGCAGAGGACTTCGTGACCAAGGAGATCGTTGAAGACGAGCGCGAAGTGTTCGTGCAGTGTTGCGGTCATGTAGTTCAGGCGTTCGAGGTTTCTGTTGTTTGAGTGGCCATGCGCATCGGAGCATGAAGACGCTTCTGCCATTGTTCGTAGAGTTTGTCTCTGTTGTTCATTTGTATTGTTCATGTTGTAATTTCTCTGTATGAATTGTATAACCACTTGTTTGAAGTCGATTGTAAATATATGTTCATTCATGATTGTAATTGGAATAGTCTTGTTCCGCTGCTCATGGAAATCTGCTTCCGATTTCCTTCAGACTCCACTATGGAGGCGAAGTACGTAGTGGCTTGCGAAGCTGCTAAGGAGGCCATCTGGCTCAGAAAGTTCTTGACAGAACTGGACGTTGTTCCAGATATGTCTAGGCCCATTATCCTCTATTGTGATAATGGTGGGGGCAGTGGTGAACTCCAAGGAGCTGAGGAGACATAGGCACGACAAACACATAGAGTGAAAGTATCATCTGATCCACGAGATAATGCATCGAGGGGACGTGATCGTCACGAAGATCGTTTCGGAGCTCAATGTTGCTAACCCATTTACAAAGGCTCTCACGGCTATAGTGTTTGAGCGTCACCTACGGAGCATGGGTCTACAGGATCGTCCGTGGCAGGACTAGGGCAAATGGGAGATTTTCTTGTATTGGGCTTTTATGCCCTAGTTTATTGTTTTTGGTACTATTTTTATTGTACACCCCATTCGCTTTAGGATAAGTGGGAGACTGTTGGGGTTGATGCCCTAAAGTCTCATGTCCTGTAGTTTGTAAAGAGTTTTTATGAATGCTTGTGTTGTATAATATATGATATTTACTTCACATCTTGTTTTTGCTCAGTTGCATGTTTTTATTTGCTTTACCACAACCAATAAACTTAAACTCCTTGGTTATCTGTATGTAACTCAGCATGTATATGGTGACATACAAGTGGATCATGTCTTGAGTGATAACCAAAGTGGTCTGTAGTATATGAATATAGAAGGGACACATTATCCTGGTAAACACTATGGATGTGGCCGCTTTGTGGAATGGTCAACAAGTGTTGTGACTTGTCACAGATGGCTCTGATCCTGATTATTCGTGTTGGGGACATGCGACGGGGGCGTTCTATACAAAGAGTTTGTATAAGACCTGACACAGAAGTGTTAACGTCTCATTATATAACCCGTTCATGACAGAGACTTCACTTCACTAGGATGACCATAGTAAATGACCTCAATCCTGAGTGAGTTGGGAATCCTGCCATTGAAGTGATCCTTTGATTTGTATGGGTGCGAGTGGCCAAGTCGTAGATTCAAACCTCCCATTTTGGGGATTCGTCTGATTTGGGAGATGGGAACTTAGCCACACAAGATGAAATTCACTCTGTCCCGAGGCAAGGGTAAGTAGATAGATAACTTCTTTAAGGGCTGATTTCGGAGCTTGAACAATGTGGCGGCACATACATTCTCTTGGCCCGAGAGGTATTCAACATAGTTAGACTATGTTGTATGTTCATTAGAGGAATCAGTGGTACTTAAAGAGTGAGATGGAATTATAGGGGCAAAACGATAATTTGGCCAACTGTACTTACGAGCATCTGTGAAGGGTCATTATTGATTGTCGATTTGCGGCGGAGGTAATGCCACCGCAACGACAATGATGTGTATGATATGCGTTGCTTAATCATGCTTCTCGATAATATATGCAATACTACGCTTTAAAATAATGTATGCGATGCTGCTGAGATGCGCTCGTAGTATGCGTTCATGTAGTTTGCGCGTGTCACAAGTTTTCTTGCATTGGAACCAAGTATAATTCCACTGCAAGTTTCTTAGAGTGATCTGAGGTCGAACACGGGGATGGCGATGCTAGATGCGATATTGATGTGATACATGCGACCAAAATCAAAATAATAATGAGTTGTATGTGAAATGTAAATTACGGCAACAAACAAATAAATAAACAAATAAATGAATAAATGTGAAGTTGTGCTAGTGTATGGGGGAATGCGATGGCAAGTCTTGTGAAAGATATCAGAAAAAGAACGGGTTGGGGGAAAGGACATCGTAAGTTTGTCAATCCAGTTGAGGACGCAACTAAGGTTTCGCCTTCCCTTGGCTTACACCTCTCAGTGATCGACCATGTTCCCTTATCTCTATGGTGAACAGGGATGAACGTTGCGTACGCAAGGTTGTTTTGGAAATACTTCTTGCTTTAGTTAACGTATTCTATCAACCTTCTTTCGAGAGGTGGATTAGCATATTCACTTCTGCTCTCACAAGTGAAGATGCCGTTGAGTATGCGTTAGTTAAACTTAGCTAACTTCTTCAACATGGATTAACTTACTCGCTTATCCTTCCCCCTAACCCTGGAGGATTAGTTACACATGGTGAGAGAAATGGAAGATGAATGTATGGTGATGAACAAAGAGATGAAGGTGAATATGATAATGATATTAAAAGATAAAGCGTTTGTTACAAATAGATGAATGAAAGATCAGAAATGAATAACAATTGATGAACAGAAAGTGAGAACAAATGAGGAAAGTGTGTCAATATCTTGACACGGATCCCGATTGAAGTTGTTTTGCTTGCCGGCGTGTAGAAGGAATGAGGTGGAAACTTCCTTCTCAGGATAGTTTCCCAGGCAGAAATGATCCTTGCATAGAGCTTCTCTTCGAGATTGTGAATGAATTTCTGGCTCCTGAGACTTCCTTTCGGACTTGTCTCGTCTATCTCTCGGATTCTCTATGAATGTCTCTTCAGACCAACCTTCTTTCTTTGGTGTTGATGTAACTATTTATAAACCTTGGCACCTCTTTCGTCAGTGGTGTCGCTCTAAAAGTTACTTTTTCTGCCATGGCTTGGTGGAAACGTCCGCTCTGCTCCACATTCAATTTGTCAGATCGTACAACAGAAAAGCTATACAATTTCAGAAATCCTCGCGAATGCGTCGCTCTTTTTATCCACGGTGGATCGTCGCATGTGGTGCGAATACGTTGATCTTTTTGTTCTCGATCGACCATTGCATGCAGTGCGAATGCGTTGCTCTTTTTGTCCATGATCGATCGTTGCATGCGGTGCGAATACGTTGCACTTTTTGTCCTCGAGCGATCGTCGCATGCGGTGATACCTGTTTCCTATAAAACAAAGACTTGGATATCCCTTTTTGCCATTGCAATGGGGTAAGCGGGTGTGCTTTCGACATTTTACAACTTTTACGTTTCTAAGTCAATTTCTATATGTTCGACGAACCTTTTTCCTTCTTTTTGCCACATATTCTAAATAAGATGGTATAAATAACTTATATTTCTACAAGTTATTAGTCATCGTACTCATGATTGGTTATATACTCATGTGGTAAGAAGAGTTCAACTGTTGGTCTTTAGTGGAATGCCTGACAGTTAACGAATGGTGGATCTCATGGCTAAAAAGTTTAGTCAGCTATTCACGGACCGTTGGAGCTTTGAGGCACATGTCCATTAGGTCCCCTAGGTAGCTTGGATAAAGTTGAGAATTAGTGTTTAGGTTAATTTGAAATGTTCAAATTGACAAGAGAAAATTCAATTATATATGATATAACTGGGCTGGTTAATTATATATGATATAATTGGCTAAATGTATGAGATACTTTATTTTGGAGGAAATTAGATATAAATATGATTTATGTCAAGTAGAGGAGAAATTACTATAGTAGATATGTGATATCAAACTATAGGGTAAAAATATAATATGATTATATTTATTAATAATTTAATTGGTTAATTATATGATTGTTCATTGCTATCGTGATTTGCTCTAGGTGTGTATTGTATAAAATAAATTGGAGGAATAAGTTCTAAGTATAAGTGATGCGTTTATGCTTTGATGCGTTTAAATAATTGTAATGCGTTGGGGCGTTAGATATATGCATAGAACGCACACAACTCCTAATAATGACATTCAAGTTTTCCTAAACTAGACCCATGTATAAATCTAATTTAGGTTCCTGATAAGTCCAGGGTCGAACTCAGGGATTCAGTTAACCAAACGCAGACCTTGCGTTGTATCTACTGTAGGGGTTTTCCTAAATGACTGTGAGAAATGTATTATTTACACTAAATTGTTGTGCCTGTGCAAGAAGATACAAAAGAGTTGAGTGGTGAATGATGGATCATGCGAAAATGGAGTTTAAGGTAAGTGGACGCGTCGGTCTAAGATGAGTGTACATAACTAGGATGTGATGTGAATAAGATGGGATGATTTGCTTATCTTTTGTTTATGCGTCAGACTTCATTCAACATTTCTCAATGCAAATAACATACAAAGCTTATCTCTAGGATGCATGCATCTAACACAAAATGCAATAGACACCAGTAAGTCTATCTCTAGCTTTATTAGGCGTCCTACTTAATGTAGCTTAGTTATTCTTTCGAACAATCTAAGTTAAAGATGCTTTTACCAATTTGTCAAGTTGGCTTGAGCTTTAGAATGAAGTTGTGCATAAAGTATTAATGAATTCAACATAAACAAGAAATAAACAATGGCAAGTATGATGGATCAAACATATGAATTTTATAAAGAAACAGAGAGTCTTTACAAAAGCAATATTTAATCAAATGGAATGAAAGTGATAAATGAGAAGAAGAAAATTGAGTCAACCTAAAGAATACAATCTCTTGTATTTCTTTGGCTCAATCTCGTTGTGTACAATCACTTGTTTAGGAATTGGATGAAGTGTCTTTCTCAAGATTAGCTTCCTCCACTCCCTGACCGGCGGTGGTGGTAATTCTCAACCCTTCTGATCGTCTAGCACCACAGCACAACCTCTATAGAACTAGAATTATGACTATAATATACAGAGAGTGTGGATCTTGATAATTTCCGAACTTCTTAACTCTGGAGGGACTTCATCTATTTAGGCGTTGGTCAAGTCCACTTGGTGAATTGGCAGCATTAAAGTCCATGTCCTAGTCAGCATTAAAGTCCATGCCCTAGTTAGCCGCCTGACTCTCGGAAGCTTTTCAGACGCCGCCTGCTGCAGGTGCCCATACTTGCAAGTGGTGATGTGACACAATCAGCCTGGATCAATGTATCTTCTATGCGTTAAACTCCCTCTGATGCATGGCCCATGCGTTAGGACTTTTCCTGTGGCACTTTTTTAATGTGTTAGCGTTAATTCTCGCGTTGAAATCCTGCAATACAATGCATTAGTGCCGCGGTATTTAGTAATAAAACTTCTTTTGTATGAGTTTGCTAATGTTTGAATAAATCCATTCGTTTCTTCTAAAAATGAGGAGAATTTATCATTAAAATCCTTAGTTATTCCAACTTAAGAGCAAAAATAACTTGTATTTCTACAAGTTATCAATGATAATTAACCTAAAATCTCTTTCAGACGTGCATTAGTGGTGGAACAACGTCGGTTATTGTAACCGATGAATAAAAATGAAATTTGTTTCATTTTGAAAGTTCGAAAAGAAAAAGGATCAGAAGGTTACGTGGGTGTAAAAACGTAATCGATCGCTTAAACTCGAGAGCCTATATGATAGTCACTCAGCGCCTAAATGATCGCATACCTCGCACCTAAACGATCGCCTACCTAGTGCCTATACGATCACACACTAAGTCCTAAATGATCGGTTAGTTTTCCTAAACGATCGTATAGTGTGTCGTGTTTGCTAAACGATTGCCTACCCGATTGCCTACCTTTTCCTAAACGATCGTTTAGTAAAATCTACACGATTATGTAGTTTCTTCTAAGCGATAAGCATCTTGCTATGCGATAGCTTCTTTTTCTCTCCCACTTGCTTATCGTCTACACGATCAGTTCTTTCTCCTACCTCTACCAAACTCACCAAAGACCACGCTTTGGGTTCTCACTCCGAGAATACCTATGGCTCTTTTCTGGTGGTGTCGTCCCCGCTGCGTTCGTGTGTTTGCAATTATTCGTTCTGCTATAGTCGCCGCATCTGTTGGGCATTTGTTGATTGGGTAGAGGTCTTCTGCAGCATTGAGTTCCATAGTTTGAAGAGCATCTTCAACTGGTATGAGAACTCTCTCCCTTGTTATTTCTTGTTCAAAGCATGTCATTAATTACTGTTTGATTGCATAACTGTGCATTTGAATGTATATGGTGTATTTCGATCACGGTGAAATTGGAGCGATCTGAACACGCTCATGGAACTCTTCATTAAGAGATCCTTCAGCTCAATGTTGGTGCGCGACGCTTGAAGGCAATAGCATTGCGTGTCATGACACTACGGATTTTGATGAAAGTATAAAAAATCCATGCACACCTCATCGCAACCAAGTGTTACACCAACGTCGCACCTCTATCCCAATGCTTGAGGTTTGGATTGTGTACGATCATTGTAGTGTTATCATTAGAGTTGCAATGCTGTGACCTTTGTATAAAAGCAAGTTTCTGTATTTTCACGCAAGAGATCAGAACACCACTGGATTTCTCTCAATTTTCTTAGTTTTCTACACTTTGTCTTTCATTCTTTCCTTACCTTTGATGCATCCATGCAATTCCTTGATCAAATCTTAAAGGATATGCTATATTAAGGTAAGTAAATCTAGTTTAGTTTAGGGTAGATTCTTAATTTTCTTGGTATGATGCTGATCTTTTATAATTTCTCATGTAATTTCTTAATTTCTACCATAAACTCTTGCTGAAATTGATTCTTGAATATGAAATAACTTCTATGCATTAGATTTAAGAATTTTTGGCCAACTTTCTTTTATTCAATGAATGCTAAACATAATAGCATGTTTATGTGCTTAATTTCTTAGGTCAACCACAACTAAAAAGTGCAAATGTGTGAATTTAGGTTATTAGGATTAATCTTGTTCACAATTATGCATGCTTAGTAATTCAATAACAATTGGAATAGTAACCTAGGCTTTTCGAACTATTAATCTAATCTTAGTCAAGAATCACTCTTTCTTAATGCAAATGAACAATTAATTAGGTCGTTATCGATTCTTATTAATTGCGTTATTTAGGTTTGATTAATTGTTTAATCAAGAAATTAGGCTTATACATTCCTATGCTTTTAGGGTGTATAGACTAAGTGAATAACTATCAAGAATCTTGATTTTGATAAATGCCTATGATTACCAAGAAAAATTAAGAGGAAACCTAACTAAACTAGATCAATAAAAAAAAAAAAATCGAGTTTTCATTTTTCAATCACACATTTACATTCTTGTCATTACATTCTTGCACGATTTTTTCAATTTCACAAAAAACCCCCCCTTCGATTACCACTCGAATTCCAAACTAAGTTAAACAATCATTAGATTCTTTGTAGACGATCCCTATCTTGCTATCTATACTACGTGGTAGAGTAGGTTGTTAGATTGAAGTTACAAATTTATTTGGTCCTTGGAAGTGTGATAACGACACATATTTCAGTTCGATCACCGACCTTGAGATGAAGGATTATTGATGCACAATAGGATGAATCTTACCTTGTTGAGAAATTTCGTCAAATAAAGCTAAGTCGAGATATTGAGTTCTCAGTATCCTTAGATCATGGTCTCATTTACCAGGGACGCTTGTGGGTACCTGCAGACATTGACCTTAAAATGAATTATTAACAAAAGCCTATAGTTCCCCATTTTCGATACATCCTGGCAGAATCCATATGTATCAGGACCTATATTCTTGTTGGCATGATAAAAAAAAGAGAAATAGTCGAGTTTGTCAGTAAATGTTTGGTGTGCTAGCAGGTGAAAACCGCCAGACAAAAGCCAGCAGGCTTGTTGCAATCCCTGAGTATTCTGGAATGGAAGTGGAAGAATGTGTTTATGGATTTCCTTGTGGGTTTCCCAAGGACAACAAAAAGGCTATATAGTGATATGGGTTATAGTGGATAGACTTATTAAGTGAGCATATTTCATCCCAAGAAAGTCTATTGATGTGTTCGTACCATGCAATGAGATGAATAATGATTATGAGGTTATAACGCTTTGTTTTACCTGGTAGAACCCAAGTGTAAGTCTAGGGGTAAACTTAGGGATTGCCTACAAGTGTGCGATGAAACTAATACTTCGATCTTAATGCAAATGAAATGTTCACTCAAATGGTCAATTTTTGGTATTATTCTAACTCTAAACTTTATGCGATGAGGGTTGTACTTTAAGTGAAACAATGTGAGCAGTGGTTATTGGATACTGATATGCGATGATAGAGTTGAGAAGAATTTTTACCAACACTTCCTAAGAAACTATATGAATCATGCGTTCAAGCAATGCACTTGATATTACGACCAACACTTCTCAGTGTATCTAGCCACACTATCCTATCTCTAGGATGCATGCAATGAGTGCAATATGTAAAAGATGTACTTATTTCTAAGGAGCATCTCCTCTTGTTTTATGAGTTCTAACTCTGAGTTCTTTCAAACCTAGATTTAATTTACTTAGAGTAATCTTTCGATTCATTCAAGTGATGCATGTAGGCATACATAAAACAAGTTGATCGCATAATTCTTTTGTTGCTTAGTTCGTGCTGGCTACATGCTTCTCAACCCATAAAGTAATTTAGCTACTCATGATAATGATGGAGGAAATGAACAAAGGATGGAATAAATATGTATTCATATTGCAGACTTTGAACTTTTCAATATTAGCAATACAACACAAACATACTTTAAGATAAGGAAAGGGATAGAGAATTAAGTCGTGGTGTGCAATGTCTTGCTTCCTCCAGCTCTAATGATGATTTCTTCACTCAAATATTGGACAGTCGAGCTCCTCTTCTTCCATAAGAGACCCAAACTCTCATTAGGGTGTTTTTATGGCTGAATGAGAAGGATTTTTTTACAGAGTTTTCTTCTCAGAAATTTTGTGTCTCTTGTATATCTTCTTGCATGGCAATAGCATGGGTATTTATAGGCGTCTGAGGATGGCTTCTCTTCTCTCACTCATGATTGTGCTGATAAGGTGCATTAAATTCCATACCCCGACTTACCGCCTTTAACGCGTCAGAAGTTCATTGAATCTTCAACGAAGTTCTCTTGTTAGCCACCAACTCAATATGAGATTTGAATTCCACCACCCATGGCATATCATACTTCACCGCCTAAAGTTATCGACTTAACTGGTTATGAGATCGTGGGTTTGGTTTTGATAGTTCTTGTTTGATCGCATCAATGGGCGTTTTGCATATTAGCTCAAAATTGAGATAGATCAGGTGTTGAAGATGTATGATCACATACTGTGATTACGTTATGAATTCTTTAGCAAAAATGTCGTACTTTCAGAGCTTTTTCTTATTCTCTTAAATGAAAGAGAAAAAAATAACTTGTATTTCTACAAGGTATCACACCCTCAAATTTAAAACAATGCTTGTCCTTAAGCATATCTTAGGATTTCTTAAAGTCTCGATCACCTTGATTAGTTGCCTAGACCCCTCAAAGTGCTTAACCCAGTTTGCTAGACCAGAATCTTCTTGAGTTTTATTCCTTTCCCTTCTAAAATTATTTATAACCTTGAGAAGCTGCAAGCTTAATCTTCAAAAATCCTTTACTCATTTCCAAAATAATCTTTCTTTTTTTTTTTTCTTTTTTTTTTTTTTTTTTTTTTTTTTTCCAGAAATGGGGTTTTGAATAATATAAAGTAAAATTTCTTCTTGTTATTTTTGCTGTGATCTTGCACTGATCCAAATATCTAGCCTTCGTTTTGGATTGCCCTTATGGGTGTCATGTGGACATCCAACTATGAGCGAGACATTCTTTCAGTCTAAACTCATGCTTAGACTTGTTATGGCAGTGGAGTTGCGATTAATTATTTCTTGCGTTAATCACAATTCTTGCCTTTGTTTTGGTTTACCCCTATAGGTGTCATGCGGACATCCAACTATGAGCAAGTTTTGATCTCAACGCTTTTTTTTTTTGGAATAAATATGTATTCAAGGAGATTAAAAGATTTTGAAAGCTTTTACGTTCAAACCTTCCCTCTCCCTACCCCTAAATTTAGAGGCAGCAAGGTCCTCATTGCTGAGAAAGTGAATTATGCGATAGAATTACAAAGTTATTGTAAACGAGGTTTGAAGTAGAGCTTACAGACTTGCTAAATCCTAGAAATATTTTCAAAGGAAAATATCCTAAAACTTAATGCTGATGCCAGTCTTGGCGGTCAGTGTTAGAACATAGTTTCATCATTGGCAAGCAACAAAACAATAGATAATTAAGCAATCAAAAGTATAGGCGAAAGAAAAGGAAACGAAAGATAGACAACATCCTAACAAATTTATATTAAATCATTGAAGCGAAGATACAAAAGAAGAAAGATGACATCTAACTGAAATGATACAAGTAAAAGAGACACCCAAATTTAGTTTTCTCTCGCATCGAATCCATGATTTTTTTTTTTTTTTACGGAAACCATGCTCTCATATTTCTTAGCTAGTATATCAGATAACTTGCTAATATAAAGATTCAAGCTTTATCATTTGCCTTAATCCATTTTTCATAAGCATTCCAAATCTTTTGGTTTGTAGATGAGCTGGGAGTTAGAGGACACTCCTCCATTAAAACGAATTTTAAATCATCATTTGCTAGTATTGCGTTTATTTTTTATTTCCATGTTGAATATTTAAAACCGTTAAACTTATTGAAAACGAGTATTTTAGAAGAAATTGACATATTGAAAATAAAAACAAATTCTAATTAGTAAATTTATTTTTAAACCCAATCAAATTTTAGCAAAAGTAATAATGTACCCAAATTTCATTATTTATTTGCAAAATTACTTTAGTGAGTCATAATAGATGCTACCGAGGGGTAGTCAAATACTCCTTCATTGAAGCAAGACATTCTTCACAGAGTTGTGTTGTGCGTCGACGCGGGGCTGGGCACAAGGCTAGCAGTGGGATGCACGTGATACGTGGAAAATGGAGTAAATAAATATGCGTTCATTGTTTGTTCTCCATGCATCGTTGGTCATGCGTTTGACTAAGGGATATGCAATATACGTCTAAGAATCTATGCGATGACTCTGCGTTCTTGCCACGAGTTTTCTTGCTCTCTCGCCAAGTATAATGAGATCGTAAGTTTCTCGGGGTGATCCGAGGTCGAACTCAGGGACTTGTAGCTAAATTTTACGAGGTAATGTGTTTGCGGCGAAGAATAAAAGAATACTGAAGTTTAAGGGCTATCCGCTACTCCTACTCCTAACTAAACAGATTAAGCAATGGAAGTATGACTATGAGAGTTAGAGACACGACAACTGTTAACGCGTAATAAGGTGTATGGAAAAATAGATAAAATGGTGGAGGGGATGACTTCACCGCATCAATAAGCTTGATCGCAAGAGTAACCCTAGCCAGCCCAAGTTATACGATTATGCTATACACAATTGACTAAGGCGCATGCGATGCATATGCGATAGTGTCGATAGGACTTATGTCTAAGTCTCTATTCTTGCTCACGTGCTCCCAGACATGAACAAGGTGACCGTATACCATCGTATCCTACTTCTGGATGCATGCGATGTGACCGCATACTTTCATATCCTATCTATAGGGTGCATATGCTGTGTAATAGCAAACATAACTTATTCCTAAGCTTCTATTCTTGCCTATGCATTCCAATCTGACTCTTTCAAGCCTAGATTTGGTTTTTTAGACTACTCTCCCAAGTATGCCCAAATGATGAATGATGCGCTCATAAGACAAGGTAATCTTACATAAAGCATGGTTGACATAAGATTATTCCTATCTCTAGGAGCATTGCTTACCTTGCTTAATGTGTTCCACTACTTACCCTCTCAGACAGTTAGTCGCCGCTGATCAGCTCATAACAAGCGTTGCTACAGCCTCACACAAAGCAAATAGGATTTTCTCATAATACCCGCGCAATGCACACCTTTCGGTGGTTTGCTACATGCTTCATATGTCTATGCCCATGATTAAGTATGTGATACTCTAGCAATCTTACTTAGTCGTTGCAATGAAAGTAAAGGATGATAAGAAGAAGTAAATGAAGATGGAATCGAAGGAAATAGAGAAATGCATTGATCACAATATGTATTAATCTCTTAAGCCACAATGTAATACAACAAAGAGATAGAAGAGATATGAAGGGATAGGTAGGCAATGTCTTGCTTCCATTAGATATCGGTCAAGGCTGCAGGTGGTGCCATGGATAGGCGGTGGAGTAGTCTCTCTCGAGATCTATCTCCGGTGAAGCTCCGGTCGTCACTCCAAATGGTAGGAGGAATGAAGAACTCTCACAAATATCTTCTCATGCTTTTGTCTAGATCACAAGGATCTGCCCTAAGGCAAAAGCTCGGATCCTTTCAAGTTGGGCTCTAAAGCTTCTATTTATAGAGCTCGATCGCCGACAACATTAATGGTTCTTCTCTGAAATTCTGCTACTAACGGCGTGATGGGCCTGCTCTGAATCTCTGCTACTAACAGCGTAGTAGGTGAAATGTCAACATCATCTTTTGATACTCCCAAGGTATGTATTCATGCTTGGTTTTCGAAGTATCATCGTGTTCCACCAACCTTGCGTTCATCCCTCTATTATGGTTATTATTCTGTAGCCGCGACCTCTATGTGATGGACGCATGTGGTTAATGGCCACAACATCCATGCGTCAAACGTATGCGATCGCTTTTTGCGATGGTGAAAATCACCGCATGCGATCGATTCCTGCGATAGCTACAAAAATAGACATTTGGACGTAAAATAACGCATAATAGTGGTTAGCCAAGATTTTCAATGCTGATCGACGCAAGCTCACTTTTCTCATGAATTCTTAGTATAATCACTGCATATCTACTTATCAGCCCTTATAATTCTTAGTACATTTCTGTCCGTCATCACACAAGCGTCCGCTGAGGTGTCCAAAGAAACCTAGCATGGAACGTCTGCACGCTGGCGAGGGCACACGAGCAGGGTTGAGCGATGGGCAACTAGGTGCGCACACATAGGCACGCACATCAGGCGATGGGTGTTGCGCTGTGTTATGCGTCCGATTGAGCCTCCTGCCTTCCAATGTCGATTTCTCTTTTCTCCCAACTCTAACTCAAATGGCAGCCTAGAACCCGTCACTTAACTCCCTTTTCAGCACTCTCACACTAAAATTAATCAAAAGGCATTAGTGAATTGTGAGAACTAAACTCCCCAACTTACCTATTTGTAGGTGTCTAAAACTCCCCTCTGCTTGACATCTTCAGCTCCATTGCATGTCTATGTGCCATTTCCTTAAGCTGCCAATGCCTTCCTTTGCCACATTTTCCCTAAAGTGGCTTTATCTCTTTTAGCTAACGCATAGTCCCTATTTTGCATGCCTTTTCATGCCTCCATCTAGCATTGGCTCAATCCTAACTCTCCCTTGTTCAGCCACATGTCCGGATGAATTGCCAATTTAGTCTTACTCTCCAAGACACAAATTTTCAATGCATAACTCAACCAAATGACCAGATGCTCTCTTGATCGCATGGTCTTGTCCAATGTTTGACTCTTTCTTGGCTCTTACTACCCTCAAGTCCATCGCATGACCTCCCTTGGCCACACTCTCTTTCGCCATGCATGGCTTTCCCTTGGCATATGCCCTTCTTGGCCAATGCATACCTTCATGTGCTCAATGACCATACTTAGGCCGTCGGATGGTTCTCTAACGCATACAACACCATTAACGCATGTACACTTCCTCGCCTAGGCCAACCTTGTGACATGCGTCCATGAGGTCTTCCCTAACCTCACAATGACCAAGCCATCGCATGGTTTCAACATATAGGCATTGCTTGCCCCCTCATGCGATCAACTAACTTTTAATTACCTTGGCCAACACCTTGTCCCTTCTCTCTACCACCCATATCATGCATCCACCATGGTCTTGCCAAGCTCAACTATCCTTGCTTGGTGTCTTGGCCGCAATCTTCACACCAACGCTTATATCAACGTATAACCATCTCAACGCCTAGCCTAACGACCTTGGCATCGAATGGTGTGGCATTGCACTGTTTTTATCAATGCTCATCTCATAGCCGCATACTTCACACTCTACCCAACGCCTTGCACTCAGCCTCGCACAACCCTTCACGTGCATCCGTGCATTTACGCTACCTGTGGCTTGCTCTTGCATGTCTGTCAGCGCCTACCTAACTTATCGCATGAGCAACCCACTCACACCAATGCCTTGGCCAACATCTCCTCATTCACGCATGGTGTTTACTCGATGCTCGATCCTTGCCTTGCCAAGCGCCATGCCCCAATGTTTGGTGTCCTAGCTTGGCCGCGTGACTCTTACCAACGCATGGTGCCTTCATGCATTTAACATTTTTGTCACCTAAATCTTGACTTAACCAAAACTCAAGTTTTAGCCTTTAAGGTCTAGTTTCCAACACTTAAGGCATTTTCCTCCTCTTTTATTTCTCTACAAGCTTCCTTATTAATTAAGTTTCAACCTAACTCACTTAGGTAAAATTCAGGGTTTCACATTTACCATCTCCTTAAAAAAAAAAAAAAAATTGTCCTCGAAATTTGACGAACATTTATGCACACAAGACAAACAACAAATTTTTATTTATTAACAAAGTTTAATTACAAAGCTTATCTCTACACTACTCTTCCAGATGCTTGCCCTCGCTTCTTCTAGCATCAGGCATCTCCTCATCCTAGGTAAAAGTATACAATTTATGCTATAGTCGGTTGTGCTCCCCGGTCTCATTTTTCTTTGTTTCACCAACACGTCCTCCTCTTGAACCTGAGGGTTTGATTCCTTGATTTACAGTTTGTGACACATTTCCCTCTTCATGACCCCCTACTTGGAGACACTCCCTCTTAAAATGTCCTGGTTGTCCACACCTATGGCAAGTATGTACTTACTCAAGACATCTTCCCCAGTGATATTTATTACAAGTTGAACATCTGGGTTTTTGGTTAGCACTTGCCATAAATTCTCTTAATTGATCCGGATAGAGTTGTCCAAATTTTTTCCTTAATTGGCTTGCTTCTCTAGAGCTTGATCCTGCTTTTGGTGTTCCATTCCATTTAAACAAACTTTTATTTACTACTCCAGGAATGAAGTTCTTGCTTTCTTCTTTATTCCACTTATTCACCGACGACGGACTACTTTCTAGCCCTTGTTCCTCCACCGACATACTTCAACTCTCATCACTACTTCGACTATCTTTGAAAACTCTACCCATGTCACATTTGTCGTCATGGGCATCTTGATTTCCTTCTTCAATCCGATCTTAAACCTCTTACAACGTTCTCTCTCGTCCTCAATAATATTTAAAGCATACCTCGAAAGCTCAGTGTACTTTAATTCATATTCCACTACAGTCATACTTCCCTGTACGAGTTGTAGAAATTCATCTCGCTTTGTATAACGAAACGATTGAGGGTAAAACTTTTTAAAGAAAGCCTCACGAAATTCTTCCCAGGTGGGTTCACTTTTTCCTCTCCTCTTACCTTTTACTACCTTCTACTAATCTTCCACCCACTTTTACAGTAAGAAGGTTGCAAGATTTACCTTTCTATCCTTGGGGCACTGCATTACTTTAAAACACTTATCTACTTAGTTAATCCACACTTCAACATCAACAGGGTCCTTTGTTCCTTAAAAAATAGTAGCTCTCAATGACCTTAAACGTTCTATCCCATACTTATTCTCGGGATCGAGTTATATTGTACCCAAGCTCTGATGTAGTCGTTGAGCGAACCTATTTAATAATTGTTCTTCATCCCTAGTTCCTTCTTAGGGATGGCCAAATTCACTTTCACTCTTTTCTTCTGACCTACCAGGGTTGGGTTGGTTTCAGTGTTCCCTACTTCTCAGCATAGTTGTCTACAAATAACCAAAAATCAGTTAAGTAAAAGCCTAACGGTCTAAAGGCTTACCACACATTAGTTAGATAAGATTTCTATTATTTAATCACAGGTTCAATCATTTATATATCTAAGTCTATTTACACTAATTACACTATTTACACTATTTCTTGATTCCTTAACTCCTTTCCTAATTTCTTAAAACCTATTCTTGCCTTTTTCTATTTTCCCCCTGAAAGTACACACAATTTTTCCTAATATGGCCATGTTTACCACAATCAAAACAAATACCGGTCCCCATCAAGCATAGATCTTTATGGTTTTTCCCACACTTCGGACTTCCAGGTTCTTTATTGGATTCCGATAAATTTAAATGATTTGATGTCTCAAATCAATATCTAGGTAAGGACTATTTATCTTGATGTTTCCTCTATTTCTTTGTTAGCATTAGTCGTTCTGGATTCATGCCACCACCAGGGTCTGCTACTAAGATATATTTCTTACATTGAAAGTCATTTAAGTTATTTACTAAACTTCAGCTAACTCTTTCTATTCCCTCAAAGGTTTCCTGTAACATTTTTTCCAAGCCTGCTATGAGCTAGCCAAAACCTATACTAAGTTTAATTCTCAGAGTTTTTCCAGAATCTTATGCTCTGATACCAACTTGTTACACCCCCTCTCGAGCCTTGTCTCCCAGACCTGGAAAGAGACGTGAAGATAGTTGATACCATCCTTGTGATACCAACTGCCCAACTTCATAACGATCCACAACTAGCTAATAATTGAGAACTTAATTAATTTTTATGAACAGTTAGAAGGTTTGTACTACTATACAATATTAGCTATAACAATCCTAATGACTTTCAAAGATAACCCAATCCGAGTCTTGCACTATGAGATTAGTAGTTCCAAACCTTGGGTGACTTTTCCCAAAACGTTCCGTTTTCTTCTACCTGGGGGGGGGGGGGGGGGGGAATAAAACATTGAAAAACATGAGCTAGAAAGCCTAGTGAGTGGTATTCTTTAACAAATGAAAACTAGTTTGATTTAAGGAACCACGAAGATATTCATCACAACAACAATGCAACCTTTCCAATCTGGTAACTAGATAACCCTGACATGATCATGTATCTCCTTGGGTATTCCCGTGAATTCCTGATATGAATGATATGGAATCAATTCCAGTACCCTTATAGTCCCCCGAATGTGCACATGTCGATATTATCCCGTTAGGCGTGTTGTAGGCACGCTAACAATTCCCCAAGGTACAATCCCAATTTTCAATTCAAATCACAACAACAATATATCATGAATTTAAGTCAAGTAATAAAATCCAAGAAAACACATCTCCCGATCATGCCAATTTTCCAAACTTTACATATATATAACGACATATATATATATATATATAGAATTCAACATAACAAAATAATAAAACCCACTCACAGTCCTCCTGTTTAATCCTTCAAGACTTTGCCTAGTACAGCTTCTAGCCTGGGTTTCCTTGAGTTTATCTTCTTTGCAAGAAATCCCAAATTAGTCCAAAAATTCCTCCAATAATTCAATTTTTAATCCAAAAATAACTTAAAAATAGAATAACCAGTTTATCCTCTTTAGAAATACCAAAATAGGCTTAACTTTCCCAAAAACAGCCTTTGGAGGTTATTTTGGTAGGTTACGGGCGCTGGGACTGCAGGATGGGCGTGGACACATGCAGCTGGGCATCAGACATCGCACAGGGTGGGCAGGGATGCAGCGGTGGGCTGGACGCAAGGCTGGCGGTGGGACGTGCATAAGCGTGTGCTGGGGTGTCTGTGTGCCTTGCATTAGGCGTCCGCATGTGCCTGGCATGGAGCGTCTGTGCACTGGCGATGACACATGGGCAGAGCTGAGCGATGGGCTATTGGGTGCACACACATAGGCACGGGTGTCAGGCGATGGGCGCTACGCTGTGTTGTGCGTCCGACTGAGCCTCCTGCCTTCCAATGTCGATTTCTTTTTTCTCCCAACTCCAACTCAAACGGCAGCCTAGAATCCCTCACTTAACTCCGTTCTGAACACTTTCACACTAAAATCATTCAAAAGGCATGAATGAATTGTGAGAACTAAACCCCAATCTACCCTATTTATAGGCATCCGGAACTCCCTTCTGCTTGACACCTCTAGCTCCATTACATGTCTATGTGCCACTTCCTTAAGTAGCCAATGCCTTCCCTTGCCACCTTTGCCCTGAAGTGGCTTCATCTCTTTTAGACAACGCATAGTCCCTATTTTGCATGCCCTCTTATGCCTCCACCTAGACTTGGCTCAATCCTAACTCTCCCTTGTTCAGCCACATGTCTGGATGAGTTGCCAACTTAGCCTTGCTCTCCAAGATACAAATTGTCAACGCATAACTCAACCAAGTGACCACATGCTCTCTTGATCGCATGGTCTTGTCCAACGCTTGACTCTTCCTTGGCCCTTACTCGCCTCAATTCCATTGCATGACCTCCCTTGGCTGTACTCTCTTTCCCCACGCATGGCTTTCCCTTGACGCATGCCCTTTTTGGCTAACATATACCTTCATGCGCTTAATGACCATACTTATGTCGTCACATGGTACTCCATTGCATACAACACCACCAACACATGTACACTTCCTCACCTAGGCCAACCTTATGATATGCATCCATGAGGTCTTCTCTAACCTCACAATGACCGAGCCATCGTGTGGTTTCAATGCATAGGCATTGCCTTGCCCCCTCATGTTATCAACTAACTTTTAATTACCTTGGTCAACACCTTGTCTTTTCTCTCTGCCACCCACACCATGCGTCCATCATGGTCTTGCCAAGCTCAACACCCCTTGCTTGTTTTCTTGGCCACAAGCTTCACAACAATGCTTACATCAATGGATAGCCATCTCAATGCCTAGCCTAACAGCCTTGGCATCACATGGTTTGGCATCGCACAATTTTTATCAACGCTCATCTCACAGCTGCACGCCTTACACTTCACCCAGCACCTTGCGTTTAGCCTCACGTAACTTTTCGTGTGGATCGATGTGTTTGCGCTACGCCTAGCTTGCTCTTGCACGTCCGTCAGCGCCTACCTAACTCATCATATAAGCAGCCCACTCACGCCAATACCTTGGCCATCATCTCCTCATTCATGTATGGTGTTTACTCGTTGCTTGATCCTTGCCTTACCGAGTGCCATGCCCCAATGCTTGGTGTCCTAGCTTGACCGCGTGACTCTTACCAATGCATGGTGCCTTCATGCATTCAACACTTAGTCAAATTTTTGTCACCTAAATCTTCACTTAACCAAAACTCAAGTTTTAGCTTTTAAGGTCCAATTTCCAACACTAAAGGCATTTTCCTTCTCTTTTATTTCTCTATAAGCTTTCTTATTAATTAAGTTCCAACCTAACTCACTTAGGTGAAGTTCAGGGTTTCACATATATAGTTTGAATGTACGAATGGATGTATGTTATTGATAATTACATTACTTTATTATATAAGTGTTAAGTATGTTAAGTAATGAAATGGAATTGCATGAAGCATGTCACTACTTTAGATTATTTTATAATTGTTATAATTTACCTATATATGCGTGCACATGCAATAACTGATTTTAAGTTATTTCATTTCTTTTATAAAAGTTATAATTAAATGAAATTAGAATTAAAATCAATTACTCAGAATTTCATGCAAACTTTAAGTTAAAATCATTTTTTAAAAATAGTTTTAAAACATGATTCACATAGACCTAAGATCACATTTCTAATGAGATTAGAAATTAGTTTAATCTTTTAATCAGTTTAATAGGATTAAATTGGTTTTAATTAAAAGAATAAATATAGCAAATGTATCCATAAGGGACCTTTTTTCAAAGGTTAGTTCTGTCGAGGTTGGGGTATTTAAGCTGACGGAAACGTAACATCCTTACCTGGGAACTAACTTGGAAAGGTGAATTAGATAGATTTACTATAAGCATGCAATTATTGATTAAGTTTCTTAAAGTGTTTAATGAATATTAATCAAAGTTGTTTAACTATCCAAAATAAGTATTACTTTTAGGAAAATTTAAACAATCACTTAGTAAAATAATTAGCCGTATTTTTCTAAGTTAAATTAACCCTAGGTAAAACACTCGGTGGGAAGAAAATGGGTATATGATACTTCATTTTTCCTTTTCACGTATCTCCTTAAAAGTTCACACCGTGAGATCAATACTCGACCTCGAGGCACCTTTGCACGTGTTCCCCTATAGGTGGTGTTTGTATAAGTCAATACCAAGGTGAATGGAGAGAGTGTTTATAGTAAGTGAGAGTAGGACACGTGTCAATACATCCTTCAATCTTTCTCAACAGTTTGTAGTAAATTTTTATGCTTAGCCTCGAGGCACCTTTGCTTGCCCCCCTACGAATGGCATTTTCATGACCTATTACTCAAATTCCAGAAATGGATAGGATTGCTTTAGTTTTTTCCCTACGGTTGGCTCAAAGGGTGGAACTCTAGAATCTACAATGAGGGGATACACTTAGAAGAAAATGTTAAGCAAGTTAACACTTTTTTGACTGAACAACGGTGACTAATATTTATAGTAACAAGGAGTTGTTATGTATAATGCTTGAGATGGTTTCATTTCAGTGAAGGGGTACTCGATTACCCTACGGTGAATTTTGAAGGAACTTTTATTCAAGAGAACCAGTGAGCAGAGGCAAGATCTTTCCAAGTCCATTGTGAAAGAATAAATGCATCACAGACATACAAGAACAATTATGCATTATAGAGAAAATTACAGCATGCTTTCTTACTAAAACAAAAGGAATTGAGAGACATGCCTTTGAAGAACTCTTCTTCTGGGAATCTCTTGCTCTCGTGAGCAATCTTCTAGCCACCTCTCATTCTTGTCATAATCACGAACAGTCTGATTCTCGAACTGCAACCCTCAACACTACCACTCAGTAACCTTGGTATTCTCGAAGTGAGAATCCAGGCGGTGTGGGCTCTATGTGATTTTGGTAGAGGGAATGAGGAAGTATACGATCGAGCTACACAATCAAGTAAGTGGGAGAAAGGTTTTGTTTATCGTATAGACAGTGGGTACTCGATCGTCTAGCAATCTCTCGTTCGATCGTTTATTTCTTGCGAGGGCTATCGCATAGTCTCTCGTGAGCGATCGATTAGTAATGCCAATAATGAATCGATATTAATGAAAACTCTTTTCATTTTATTCTTTAGTTATTAAAAACTGAAAATAACCTCCCACTTCATGCACAGTTAAAGGAGAAACCAATCACAATTATCTCATAATTGTTTTTATTATAAATAAATATAATAACTAACATATCATATTATATTTATAACCTATAGTTTTAATATCACATCATATGTAATATTCAAACCATAGTTCTTTTCTCCATTATTTAATATAAATCATATTTATATGAATTCCTCCAATTAATGTATCTAATACATCAAATCAATTATATCACATATAATTGAACCAATTTAATTATATCATATGTAATCAAACTCCCTCTTGTTAATTTGAAAATTTCAAACTAACCCAAAAACCTTGAATCCATTGAGCTACCAAGGGGACATTATGGACCTGCAGCTTGAAGCTCCAACGATATGTGAATAACTGACTAAACTATTTAATCACCATATCCACCATCCGTTAACTGTCGGGCATCCATTAAAGATCGACAACTGCACTCTTCTCACTACAGATTTATTTCTATGTCTATTAAATATAACCAATCAACAGTACGATAACCCTTCACAGATCGCTCGTAAGTATAGTTAGGCCAATTTACCGTTTTGCCCTTGTAATTACATCTAACTTCTTAAGTACCTCTGATTCCTCTAGTGAACAATACATCATAGACCTACTATGAGTGAACACTTTTCGGGCCATGAGAAAGTGTGTGGCGCCACATCGTTCAAGTTCTGGAATCAACCCTTAAGGGAGCAATCTATCTATTTAACCCTACTTCAGGGAAGGAGTGGATTTTATCTTGTGTAGCTGAGTTTCTAGCTCCCCAATCAGACGAGTCCCCAAAGTGGTAGGTTTGAGTCGGTAATCTGGCCACTTGCACCCATGCAAATCAAAGAACTACCTTTATAAGTAGGAGTTCCCAACTCATTCAGGATTAAGGTCATGTTACCTATGGTCATCCTAGTGAAATAAAAGTTTCTGTCATGAACAACGATATATAACAAAACTCAACATTTTATGGTTCAGTCTTATACAAACTACTTTGTATAGGATACCCCCGCTCGCATGTCTCCACATGAATGGTCAGAATTAGACTATCTGTAGCACTTTACAACACTTATAACATTTACAAAGCGGGCCGTATCCGTAGAGTCACCAGGATAGGATACGATTTTCCTCCTTTATCCATATACTACAGACCATTTAGGTTATCACTTAAGGCAAGATCCACTTGTATGTCTCCACATACATGTTTAAGTTACAATGATAACTAGGGATCTTAGTTTATTGGTTTCTCGTTAATGCAACTAAAATATCCCATATTTCATAGACAATAGTGAAGAAAATATCTCATATTATTACATCACGAGTGTTTGTTTATACAGATGTTTACAAACTATAGAACCCTACAAGATTTAGGGCATCAACCCCAACAATCTCCCACTTGTCCTAAAGTGAGTGGGCGTACAAGATAAATACAAGTACAAAACAATAAACTAGGGCACTAAAGCCCAGTATAAAATCTCCCATTTGCCCTAGTCCCGTCGCGGATGGTCCCGTAGACCCATGCTCTATAGGTGACCCTAAAAAACTATAGTCCTGAGAGCCTTCGTAAACGGGTCAGCAACGTTGTGCTTCGAAGCTATCTTCGTGACTATCACGTACCTCGATATTATTCTAAAAAATTCTCTTCACTTTTTCTTAATATTATTATTATTATTATTATTTTATGATCGCAATGCAATGAACGCAATTCTCGAGACCGCTGCCACCCCCAAACTTAGAGGTTGGTAGTGTTCTCACCGCAAAACTAAAAGCAAAATCAACAGGAATGTGGTAACAAACGTTTGAGTAAAGGTTTGCACGCAATAAAACTTAAGACTTTCAAAATTTGAAGAAGCTAATAAAAGTAAGGAGAGCCTTGCGATGATTAATTAGAAGATGTGGTGAATTATACGTACCATCATAGAAACATCGCAAAGGAGCGCAATCGGGAAAAATAGAATTTCAAAAGGATAATGCATAAAAGATAACAAGAAAAGACCTTAGACGGAATAACGCATGTGATCATGTGTTGGAATCCACGCGATCAAAGCCATGCGTTGAAGGATGAAAGGAATTCTTCCATTGTACTGCGCATCGAGGAGACTTATTGTTGCACCTACAAAGAGCAAACACACCACAACCAAGGAAGCAGCCGTATATCCAAAATAACAATAAACATAAAAATAACCTAAGCTAAGAGAGCAAGGTAAAGATAGAGTAGGAGACGTCCCTGGAAAAATAGGAGTGTTGTCACCGTAAGGAGTCTTCCATGCAGGAGATTTCTCTCAACTGCTTGGGTCAAGATGCCTATCCTGACCATTGGAACTTCCGACAATTGTTGGGCACATGTTGGCCACTATGTGCTTAGAATTACCTTCAGCTCATGCGACTGATTTCCCTTCTACCTTGGGGTCAATACTGGCTTTTGGCGCATCGCCAACACTTCAATATTGGTTGCAACTTGGTCGCACAAGCTACAATATTCCCAAGATAAAAAGGTTTCCTGCAGAGACACAAAACTCAATAAACAATTAGCTGCCAAGTCCCCGGCAATGGTGCCAAAAACTTGGTGACAGAAATTTAGATTACCAAATCGTCGAGGACTTGATAACTAAAGTTCCATGGACTTAATATACGATGCATGTTCTTAGTGTATGCATTGATTATCATGCGTCAATGGTCATGTGTTGGAATGACTATACGTTAACAAATGTATGCGAAGATAATGCATTCCTGTCACAAGTTTTCTTGTGCTCACGCCAAGTATAACGCGAACGCAAGTTTCTCGGGTGATCCGAGGTCGAACTCAAGGACTTGTAGCTAGACGTATGCGGTAATGCTCATGCGGCAGTTGAATAAAAGAATGATGGAGAGGTTGCTAAGCTAACACTACTTCTACTCCTGACTAACAGACAACGCAATGAGAATATGAATGAAAGGTAGAGACATAACAACTATTGACGTGAAGTAAAAGGATGGAAAAATAGATAAAATGTGGAGATGTCTTCACTGCAACACTGAGCTTGACTGCAAGGGCAACCTCAGCCAACAAAAGCTATGCGATCATGCTACACACACTTGAGCCTAATTCTAGGATGTATGCGATGTATACACGATAGTGCTGAGAAGCCTATGGCTGCCTAAACCTCCATAACCCGCCCATGTGCTCTAACCGCATGAGTGTGATGGCCGCATACCACCGTATCCTACTTCTTGGATGTATGCAATATCCTATCCGTAGGATGCATACGCTGTGTTATAGGAAACAAAGCTTATCTCTAAGTTCCTCATTCTTGCTTATGCATTCCAATCTGCTCTCTCGAGTCTTAGATTTGGATTTTAGACTACTCTCTCAAGTATGCCTAAATGATGAATGATGCGCTCATAAGATAAGGTAACTGCATGGACTTGGTTGACGTAAGATTATTCCTATCTCTAGTGAATACTTGCTTACATTGCTTAATGCGACCAACCACTTACCCTCCCGGGCAGTTAGTTATTGCTGACTTTACTCATAGACAAGCATTGCATCTGCCTATAGACAGGCGTTGCTACAACTTCACACTAAGCAAATAAGGTTTTCTCACACACTCATGTAATGCACACCTCTCGGTGTTTTGCTACATGCTTCATATCTCTAATCCACATGACTAAGTATGCGATACTCTAGCAATCTCACTAAGTGATGCAATGAAAGTTAAAGATGCTAAGTAAAGAAGATGGAGATGGAATCAAAGGAAACACAGAAATGCATTGAACACATAATGTATTAATTCCTTAATCACAAAATGTAATACAATACAATATAAGAAAAGAAGAGAAAATGAAAGGAACAGCTGGAAGCAATGTCTTGCTTCAAGCGAATGTGTGTCAAGGCTGCTGATGGTGCCATGGAAGGGCGGTGGAGCTGACTCTCTCGAGATCTAGTTCTGGTTGAAGGCTCCGGCCGTTCCTCGGAATGGAGGAAGAAGATGAAGAACTCTCAAGCTTTCTTTTCACACATTTGTCTGGATCACAAGGATCCGCCCTAAGGCGAACCTCAGGCGAAAACCTTCGATAAGTTGAAATTCTGCTCATCGGCGATAGCATTAATGGACTGCTCTGATTCTGACATTCGCGGTGCGTTAGTCATTTTCTGAATCTCTATTGCTAACGGCGTGGTAGATGAAATGTCAACATCATCTTTTGATTTTTTTGAGAGATTCGTTGATGCGTTCATTCCACCAACCTTGAGTTAATCCCACTAGTATGCATTATCGTGTAGTGACCGCATTCGCTCAATACCACAACTCTACACAATGACTGCAATCACTTGACGATCGCAACTTCTATGCAATGGACGCATGCAGCTGATCACCACAACACCCATGCGTTGATTGTATGTGTTCGCCTTTGCGATGGAGGGTTTCCCCGCATTCGGTCGTCTATGTGGTAATCCAGCTTGCGCGTTTGTGTCCATTTCCTACGTTAGCTACAAAAATAGACAATTGAACTCATAATAACGCAAAATAATGGGTTAGCCGAGATTCTCAATGCTAAACGCCGCAAGCTCCTTTTCTCATGAATTCCTAACATAATTGCCGCATATTCTGCTTAACAACCTTCATAATTCTAAAGAAAAGGCCTAAGATGACATGCATTTCTACATGTCATCAACACCATACAAATGGTCTCCTCAAGATTACCATTCAGAAAGGCAGTCTTGACATCCATTTGCCATATCTCATAGTCATAATATGAGGTAATGGATAGGAGGATGTGGATAGACTGAAGCATGGCAACAGGTGAGAAAGTCTCCTCATAGTCAACTCCCTCCACCTGGATATAACCCTTTGCCACAAGTCTAACCTTAAAGGTTTGCACCTTCCCATCAGCACCCCGTTTCCTCTTGTAGATCCATTTATAACCTATAGGTTTAACCCCATCAGGTTGATCTACAAGATCCCATACTGAGTTGAAGTACATAGACTTCATTTAAAGATCCATGGCTTTGACCCATTCATCTCGGTCAACATCCTCCATCGCCTTCTCATAAGACAATGGATCATCAACCTCGCCATCGACTACTATAGCCAGGATTTCAGTGAAACCCATATAGCGAATAGATGGGTTTGCAACCCTCCCACTACGTCGAAGTTCCCTCAACTTCTGAGGTGGATTTGACCTACTAGATGAACTGCCATCAATAACTCTTATTGATGTAGCAGACCTTTCAACAACTCTTGTTGAAGTTTTAGTAGTTTCGTTGGAAAATTCAAGCAACACGAATTTACTTCATGGACTGTGCTTCTTCATATGATCCTCCTCAAGGAAGGTAGCGTTTGTCAACACAAACACCTTGTTTTCCTTAGGATCATAAAAACAGCCCCCTCGTGTACCTTTGGGGTAGCCTACAAATAGGCACAGCCTCGAACGTGGTTCCAATTTCTTAGGATTAGCCTTAAGCAGCAACCCTAGATGCGGAAGTGACACAAACTAGCTTTACGCCCGTTCTACAACTCCAAAGGTGTTTTGGAATCACTTTTGAAAGGAACACAGTTGAGAATATAAGCTGCAGTCTCCACTGCAAAACCCCAAAACAAGTTCGGTAAGGAAGCGTAATTCATCATTGACCAAACCATGTCCAACGAGATTCTCTTTCTCCTCTCCGATACACCATTTTGCTAAGGTGTACCAAGCGCTGCGATTCCATGTTCTATCATATAGTTCTGGAACTCATAGTCCAAAAACTCTCCACCCCGATTTGATCAAAGAGTTTTAATCCGTTTATCCAATGCGTTTTCAACTTCAGCCTTGAAATCTTTGAACTTTTCAAAGGATTCTGACTTTCGTTGCTAATCAAATAAACATACCCATGCCGGGACTAATCATCAGTAAAGGTGATGAAATACTCGTAGCCTCCCCTGGCTCACACATTCATCGGACCACAAAGGTCTGAATGCACTAACTCTAGATGCTCTTTGGCTCGATAACCTTTTTCAGTAAAACGTCTTTTAGTCATCTTGCCTTCAAGGCATGACTCGCACACAAGTAAAGAATTTGCCTCTAACTCGCTTAGAAGTCCATTCTTCACCAACCTCTCAATCCTATTGAGATTGATGTGCCTTAATTGAAGGTGTCAAAGCTGGGAATTTTCTTTAGGAGAAACCTTAACTCATTTATTTTAAGTTATGACAGTTTTAAACATCTCTATGTTATGGAGGGAATTTGTTGCTAACAGCCTTAGCACATACAAATTATTTTCCAGTTCTGCTGAACAAATCTCAACACCATATTTCAAAATAAACACTTTATTCACAAAAAAGTTAAGAGTATATTTACATTCAATCAGACACTTTACAGAAATTAAGTTTCGCTTTAACTCAGGAACGACATATACATCATTTAAAAATGATAAATTTATTTTGTAAAGTCAATTGGAGCCCTCCCACTGCCACAGTTGAGACGACGTGCCCGGTGCCTACTCACATCATCATCTCACCAACCTCAAGTTGCCGCCAGAATCTAATCCCCTGAAAAGAAGAACAAACATGATTAGTGGCCTTGGAGTCTATAATCCAGGCAGAATCATCATTCTCCACTAAACAAATTTCCAAAAATAGTAAATCATATTTACCTTGTTGGCCTTAGCCTTCTTCTTCTCCTTCAATCAGCGAGGACATTTCCGCTTCTAGTACCCATCCTGGTTGCAATGGAAACATTTTCCTTTTTCAACCGGCGTTGGTCACCTACCCTGCTGTGCAGCAGTTTGTGGGTTAGTAGGTGCCTTCCCTTTCCTTTTGCCACTCTTCTTCTTCTTCCACTTGGTAGTGTTAGAAGTAGAAGATGTAGACTTAATTCCTGAAGTCGAACCTCAATGGAACTTCTTTAATGATGAAGAAACATTTGCCTCACCAACCTTCTTCTTCTTGCTTTTCAGCAAGGATTGGAATGTCTGCAACTCATTGAGGAGAGTTGTAAGGGAATATTCAACTTTGTTCAGCACAACATTGCTGACAAAGTGCAGGAAGCTTTTTGGCAACGAGTGCAGAATTATGCTAACCTGGCTGCCCTCATCGATGCGGGATCCATTCATCTTCGCCACATTGAAGTAGACCATCATGTTTAGAATGTGTTCTCGAATAGATGTACCCTCCTTCATTTTGGAGTTGAAGATGCATTTTAGAGCTTCGTGCTTGAGCTATCCAGACACTTGTCCGAACATTCCCCGTAGGGACTCCATAATCTCACATGCAAAGACCATAACTCATGCTTCTTAGCTAAAACGCTGTTCAAAATGGCTAAGATGTAAGCTTAGGCCTTCTTGTTCGCCCGTGTCCATTTCTCATATGCCTCTCGAACATTTCAAGCGGCGGTCTGAGTTGGAATAGGATGACACTCCTCCGTAAGGACGAACCTAAGGTCATCAATGATCAGAATGGTATTAATTATGTTTTCTCAACTAGAGTAGTTTTCGTCAGTCAATTTATCGACACTTAATAGAGCTAACGTGGCTGCTGCCACTTTAAAGTTGCTGAAAAACATGAACAAACTTAATAAGTTTATGCATTACCTCTTTTAACACTAATTTTAGTTTTAGTAAAATAGTTCTAATGTACCCTAAGTGAAATGACATCTATTTTGCAATGATGTCCCAGCGAGGCAGGACAAAAGTCATTGGTGGGGTGATCAAGTGCCCCTTCATTAGAATGAGACATTCTCAACTATTATACAAAAAAAAACTCTTGTAACTTACTTTAACAGTCACCATTTTCCCAGAACTGTTAACCTTTAACAATTTTGCATAAGTGTAACCCTTCATTTTAGACCCAAGAGTCCCGCCCTAATGTGCCCATCGTAGATAAAAAGCAGATTAGGAAAGAGACTAAAGCGGCCTTATCCTATACAGGAGATCAGATAAAGAGTCGTGCAAAATTGTCATCCTTTAGGTGGACACTCCTAGGGTGCCTCGAGATGATGCACAAAATGTTATCTAACCTATTGAGAGAGACCATGGGATATGTTGTCACACGTTCTGCTCCCACTTACTATGAGCATTCTCTCCATTAACCTTGGTATTGACCTACCCAAACACCATCCTTTAGGAGGACACTCCCAGAGTGCCTCGAGGCTGAGGATAGATCTCACAGTGTGAACATTAGAGAGAAACGTAAAGAGGTTTAAGTGAGGTATCATATACCTCAAGTATCTCCTACTGAATGTTCTACCTAGGATTCAATAACTTAGACAATCTGGCTACTGATTTTATCTAAGTGTGAGTTTAATTTGCTAAAACACAACTCTTGCTTTTGATAATTAAACAAGTTCGAATAAAGTCCCATTAAACACTTTAACGGACCATCATCAAATTTTCATGCATGCAACAAATCTATCTAATTCACCTTTCCAGGTAGGTTCACAGGTAGGGGTGTTTCGTTTCCGTCAGCTTAAGTACCTCAGCTTAGACAGAACCCACCCTAGACAAAAGGTCCCTTATAGATAGATTTGATACATATTTAATCTTTTATTAGTCAATTTAGTCCTATTAAACTGATTAAAAGATTAAACTTAGGTTTATAATCTCATTAGAACCGTGATCTTAGGTCTATCTCCATCAAATTGTAAAACTCTTTTAAAACATGATTCAAGCCTAATTTTGCATGCATGTCTTTTTTATTGATTTTAGTTCTAATTTCCATTATAACACTTACAAAAGGAAACAACCAAAATCATCTACATTGCTAAGCTAGACTAGGTATTTATAACTCTTATAAATTTAACCTATGTATCATGTTTCATGCAATGTCCATTCATTACTATATATAACTCTTATATAAAAAAAAGTAATGAACTAAGCATACATGCTTCCAAATACCCTTATACTATAACACTTATAATATAAAGATGATTCATGAATATGTTTAATACATGCATAAATATAACTCTTATATTATATGATGCACGAGCATGATTTAAACTAATTTAATCATGCAAGCTATTATATCATAACTCTTACAATATAGAGATGATGCATGACAAATGCATAACCTATGGGGGGATTTAAAACTATATGGCATACTATATGACATATAAGTTAAACATACATATCATGTACATTCACCAAAAATTAATGGACCAGGATGATTGGTCTCAAAAGCCAGAAAGGAAAACTATCTATTACATAAACCATCTAGTAAACTGGTTCAAACAGGCGAACCAGGTCTTGAACCACCCGGGCGAAGCCTCGCTTCCTGATCGTGTAGCTTTTCCTTGTGATCGTCTAGTAAAGTTGGTCGAGTAATCACAATCGTGTAGCAATGATCGAGTACCTTTGACTATGCGATGAAGCATGAAGGCCACTCGATCATGCAACGCACCAAGTTTAAATGCAAGCTAAACGATTGTGTAGACAACAACTATGCGATGAAGCATGATCGTCTAGTCGATCGAAGAACAACCGCTAAGTAACATTTACCAAGTGATCGTGTAGCTAGTGACTATGCGATGAAGCATGCTAGCTTACAAGATCGTTTAGTGCGTGCGCATACCATGCAATGAGCATCCCATACTTAACGACCATTTACCCCATCGTTTACACGATCGAGTAGCCAACACAAACCAATTGAGCAAACACTGTACACGTTCGTTTAGCATCAGCCATGCAATCGTTTAGTGAATGCTACACGATCGAGTTAGAACTTTTCTATCTGATCTAGCCAGATCTAAACGATGTTTATCATGAGCTACACGATCTGACCAATTATTGGTCTTGTTCTTCTTCAAAGTAAACTGCATATCCATGCCTTGAAGCTTCATCACGAGCGACTCGAACAGACTCAAACTCTTTAAATTACAGACTCGATAGTAAGTTAATATGCCCAAAAACGTAGGGGCCCTTACAATTAACTTTGAAATGTAAAAGAAAGCAATAACCAGAAGCAATCATCCCAGAAACTCCATTAATCCACATCCACAAATACATTTAATACTTAATCATAATGTAGACATGCTTTAAAACCCACCAAGAATGTAAATGTAATTCAATACAACAATGGATTTAGAAAACCAGAACAACCTGCCTTTGATACCAATTGAAGAAACTCTTATTCAAGAGAATCAGTGAGCGGAAAAAGATCTTTCCAAGCCCATTGTGAAAGAATAAATGCATTCACAAACATACAAGAATAGTTATACATTATAGAGAAAATTACAGCATACTTTCTTACTAAAACAAAAGGAAGTGAGAGACATACCTTTGAAGAACTCTTCTTCTAGAAATCTCTTGCTCTCGTGAATAATCGTCTAGCAATCTCTCACTCTTGTCACAATCACAAACAGTCTGATCCTCGAACTGCAACCCTCGACACTACCACTCAGTAACCTTGGTATTTTTTGAGTAAGAATCTAGGAGGTGTGGGCTTTGTGTAATTTTGGTAGAGGGAAGTAGGAAGTATACGATCGAGCTACACGATCAAGTAAGTGGGAGAAAAGTTTTGTCTATCGTATAGACAGTGGGTACTCGATCGTCTAGCAATCTCTCTCTCGATCGTTTAGTTTCTCATGAGGGCTATCGTATAGTCTCTCGTGACCGATATATTAGTAATGCCAATAATGAAGCGATATTTCATAAAAGGAAAACTCTTTTCATTTTATTCTTCAGTTATTAAAAACTGAAAAATAACCTCCCACTTCACGCACGGTTAAATGAGAAACCAATCACAATTGCTTCCTTGATGGATACTTTGGTTATAACCAGATTTTGATTGACCCAGAAGATCAGGAAAAGACAACATTCACCTGTCCCTTTGGAACATTTATATTTAGACGCATGCCCTTTGGGCTATGTAATGCACCTGGAACATTCCAAAGGTGTATGATGGCAATTTTCTCTGACTTCTTGGAAAAGACCGTTGAAGTCTTCATGGACGATTTCTCAGTCTTTGGAGACTCATTCCAATCATGCTTAGATAATTTGGAGGTTGTCCTCGTCGATGCGAGGAAACAAACCTTGTGCTGAATTGGGAAAAATGTCACTTCATGGTGACTGAAGGAATTATCTTAGGCCACAAAGTATCTAAAGCTGGGTTGGAAGTTGATGAAGCCAAGATAGATGTCATAGCTAAACTTCCACCACCATCAAATGTTAAAGCTCTACGAAGTTTGCTAGGACATGCTGGCTTCTATCGAAGGTTCGTTAGAGGATTCTCTCCAATTGCGCGACCTCTAAGCGCATTGCTAAAAGCGAACCAGCCCTACGATTTCAATGGCGACTGCTGTGACGCATTTGAAACATTGAAATATGCGTTGACTACCACTCCGGTACTAATAGCATCGGATTGGACGCAACATTTTATTCTCATGTGCGATGCGAGTGATGTTGTAGTAGGTACCATGTTGGGGCAGAAGAAAGGAAATTTGATACATCCCATCTCTTATGTGTCCAAAACACTGAATGACTCTCAGGAACACTACACAACCATGGAAAAAGAAATGTTGGCTGTAGTGTTTAGCATCAAGAAGTTAGATCTTATTTAGTTGGTGCGTCAGCCACCATCTATACAGATCACTCGACCATAAAGTTCTTGATGAATAAAAAGGACGTGAAACCAAGATTAAGAAGATGAGTGCTGCTATTACAGGAATTTAACATTGATATTCAGGATAGAAAAGGAACTAAGAATCAGGTGGCTGACCACTTATCCAGGTTAGAAAATTAGGAAATGCAAGTTCAAGAAAGTGAAATCAAAGATTTATTTCCTGATGAAAGCCTGTTTAGAGTTGAAGGCAGGGAACCTTGGTACGCAGACATAGTTAATTACTTAACTACCAAGCAATTCCCTGGGAACTTCAACTCTCAGCAAAAGAAACGGTTAGTACACGATAGTAAATTTTATTTTTGGGATGAACCGTTTCTCTATAAATAAGGCCTTGACTCCATAATGCATCGATGGGTTCTAGGGGAAAAGACACAATGCATCTTAGCTGAGTGTCATGACTCTCCTTACGGAGGGCATTTTTGTGGGAAAAGAATCGTTGCGAAGGTCCTTCAAAACGGATACTTCTGGCCCACCCCTTTCAAAGACGCGAGGGAGTATGTTCGTAATGTGACCCCTGCCAACGCACCGGCAATATATCATCAAGGGACGAAATTCTCTTGAATAATATTCTTGAAGTTGAATTATTTGATGTTTGGGGCATTGATTTTATGGGACCTTTTCCCCCGTCCTGCAGCCAACAATATATCTTGCTTGCAGTAGACTATGTATCAAAGTGGGTAGAAGCAGTAGCTTGTGCCAGAAATGATGCGTCTACTGTTTCTAAGTTTCTTACCAGGAACATCTTTACACGCTTTAGAACGGCAAGAGCCCTGATAAGTGACGAAGGTATGCATTTCATTAATCGCATCATTTCTAAATTACTTGCCAAATATAATGTTAGGCACAAGATCGCTACCGCCTACCACCCACAAACGAATGGTCAAGCTGAGGTATCCAATCGAGAAATAAAATCTATCCTAGAGAAAGAGGTCAACGCATCGCGGAAAGACTGGGCATAGAGGCTGGATGAAGTACTCTGGGCCTACAGGACTGCCTACAAGACCCTCATAGGTATGTCTCCATACTCTTTAGTATTTGGAAAAGCTTGTCACTTACCCCTAGAGTTGGAGCATAAAGCTTTTTGGGTAGTAAAGAAGCTAAATTTAAACTTGGATGTCGCGGGCGATCAACGCAAACTTTAGCTCCATGAACTTGAGGAGTGGCGGTTGAACGTATATAAGAATAACAAGCTCTACAAGGAGAAGACCAAACGTTCGCATGACCAACACATTAGTAACAAAGAGTTTGTTGCTGGTCAAAAAGTTTTATTATTCAATTCACGATTGCGTTTGTTCCCAGGGAAGTTAAAGTCAAGGTGGTCAGGACCATTCATCATTAAAAAAGTCTTTCCTCATGGAGCAGTAGAATTAACGCGAGAGGATGGCACCAATGCGTTCAAAGTAAATGGCCAAAGAGTGAAGCCATACTTTGAAGATGGCATAGAATGTCAAAAGTCATCTCTCGTACTACGCGAAGCCAACTGAGGCTCGCGTCGAAGCATCCCTGCGTTCGTACTGACACAAATTCCAGGGACGCTTCCTCTTTCCTTATTCTTTTTGCATTTTGTATTTTATTAATGCGTTTGAGTTTACTTTGTTTGTTTGTCTGTGTTTTAAGATTGATTGTTCATTGTTATTGCCTTTATAGTTAGAAATTTACTTGTTTTAAATAATAAAAAAAAGTTGTGTATAATCGAGCTGGGAATAAACAGACGCGTTAGACTTAAGTCTAATGCATGGCCCAGGTCGGCAGGACGTGTATCGATAATACAAAACACTCAAGTGCTTGGAAGCCCAAGAAACGTCCCTTCGACTTCGCATTAATTGCAGACGTTAGGCGCCGCCTGACGTCACCCCTCTCTCTCTCTAGCTTATAAAAATCGAGACCCTTCATTTTCTTCTTCGTCATTGCCCTCGAGCTCTCTGTGAAAGAAAAAAAGAAAAACCCTAGTGCTTCTCGTTTCCCTCACCGCCGTTCGCTCAATCATTTCTTCGGCCACTCTTCAACCACGATGTCATCAGCGTCTAATAGTCAGAATCAATCAATGAGCTTTGGAGACGTCTCACTGGTAAGCTCTTTCTCCTCCTCGTCTGTTTCAACATCGCCTCCCCCAAGCCCTCGACAGACCTCAAAAACCTCTGTCCCAACCAAACCTCTGCACAACGGAGCATCCTTCACTTCCCAGTGACCGTCTCGGTTGAAGCCCACTAAAGCCATCACAACCCTTCCTTCTACGACCACCCAACAGCCCAAAACCTCCCCTAAACCAAAACCTAAAACCCCTTCAAAACCAAGGCAGCATCCTTCGTCATCCACGGCTGCCAAGAAGCTATATACCAAGCCCGCCCCACCACCATTCATTCCAAACATCACTCCGGTGGG
>NC_052350.1:13150922-13174273 GCF_009727055.1 Benincasa hispida
TGGTGCGAACGCATGACCCCATTTCCCAGCCTACCTCCATAACGCCCATCGCCAGTCATGCGTCACCTCCTTCCACTGTCAATCCAACCCTTGGCCACCTATTACCCAGTTGAAAGCCGACACGTTACAGCTAACCTGCCGGCTGTTGCAACCTCATTATTATCTACAGTCCGCCTGGCGTCGCCGTCAGTACGCGCATCAGGCACCTCCACCTAATTACTCGCACTAGCCGCAGCTCTGACAGCTCTACGTCAAAGCGTAACCTTCGAAGAATTAGTGGAATTGGCTCGACTGAGACGAGCTAAGAAGTGTTTGGAGCTATCTTGGCAGTCTAAATGAGGACAAGACTAGTAAGAGAAAGTGATGCGTCTGATCGCTCACCGTATACGCATCACTTGAAGTTGGATAAGGCGAGAACGGGCTACATAATGCTGCTAAAGCAGAGTTTAGACGAAGATGAATGAAGAAAGGTGATCTCTCTCTTTCTCCAAAACTAACTAGTGGCCCCGCGAGAAGAGAGTCTTGATCCAACGCACCAAGAGCCTACTGATGTAGATCGAGACATCCCTTGTCCCCTTCCTTCACCTTCACCAAGTCCAATTCCCAATTTTTTACCTCCTCCAACCATTTTTGAACCAACTGGCTTAGGGTCGAGTAACGCAGTAAATTTTGAAGACCTAGTTGAAAGAAGTGGAGAGCAAGCACCACCTCAACGCAACACTGACATTGAAGAATTGAAAACTTTCATCAGTGATCAGCTTAGACCATTGGTCGCGTCGATTGAAGGTTTTCAACAACAAAATAGGGTTCTAAGAGATTACTTAAGGCAGAAAACAAGATGGATGCAAAACTAATTTGTTTATACAATGCAGTACATTAATCAGGTCTTGGTTGGAATGTTCGCCCTACCTCCACTACCTGCTCATCTTAGAAACCCTTTGCGCTTTATGGATGAAGACCCTGCAGAAGAACGCATGAATGACACGTCAGCACAATAAAGTTTTGGGGTGTTGGTTATTTTGTATTTTGATTTAATTGATGATCTTTTGTATTTGTTTGACTTGTTTGTTTATTTCATGTTATTCTATGAAAGTGAATTAAAAATTTCTATCATTTTTTTTCCTTACGTTTGACCTAAGCATACTTTTTTCGTTATTTAGCTATTTTCTAGTCTTATGTTTTGCCTTACCTCAATGATATCAACAATATAAGATCTATAAGTATAGAGTAGGCGTTAGGAAAATCAACAAAGCCTGAACTTCTCTAAAAATACTACATGTTTACTTTCTAACGGATACAAGCTCTAAATCAAAACTTCTTTTGGAACTCTCAACGCCTTTTCGAAATTTTGTTTCCCTTTTAGCAATGAGGATTTAGCTCATCTCCAAATTTGCAGATGAGGGAAATCTAAGTTAAGACGCATTAAACGAGTACATCAAAAAGAAAGGGAACAAAATAAAAAAAAAAGTATACGCAACTCCTCTATCATTTCTCTAAAAGAAAAACCTCAAAGTGACATGAGTAAAAAAGTTGGAACAGGCACTTAGCCATAGTTGGATGCTCGTATGACACCCGTGGGGGCAAGCCAAAACGAAGTTAAGTCTCCTAGACTAATGCATCCCATAAAACTCCTCTATTTAGTCTAAAGAAGTTTTATCTCGAAACGCATGAATATTAGATATGAGTTTAGTTGTGAAGGGTTCTCACCCATAGTTGGATGCTCGCATGACACCCGTGGGGGCAAGCCAAAACGAAAGTGGGATACTTAGAACAATGCATGGGTAATTGAAAATTCATTTTTTTTTCTTTTTATCCGGCATCTATCTTAAAAAGAGCATCTAACGCATTGCTGGTTTAGAAAAAATGGGAATGTTTTGAGAAACGAAAGGAGTTGTTGATAAAAGGCTTGCTGCACCTGAAACTAAACATTATTCCTTTAGAAAAGAGTCAATTTGCATTACATTTTCTAAACTCTTGTCTCAAGCTTATAATTGAATATGATGAGAGGCAAATTCTGCACACTAAAGACAAGGGAGATAACAAAGAATTATTTATGGAATGCTTGAGGACAAGCTTTGTTCAAATTTGGGGGTGGTGATAATTTGTAAAAATACAAGTTATTTTCGCTCTTAAGTTGGAATAACTAGGGTTTTTAATGATAAATTCTCCTCATTTTTAGAAGAAACGCATGGAATTACTCGAACACTAGCAAACTCATGCAAAAGAATGTTTATTACTAAAATACTGCGGCACTAATGCATTATATTGCAGGATTTCAACAAGAGGCTAACGCTAACGCATGATTAAGAAGTGTCACAGGCAAAGTTCTAACACATGGGCCAAACGTCGGAGGGATTCAACGCAAAGAAGATTCATTGATTCAGGCTGATTGTGTCAAATCACCACTTGCAAGCATGGGCACCTACAGTAGGCGGTGTCTGAAAAGCTTCTGAGTGTCAGGCGACTGACCAGGGCATGGACTTTAATGCTTCCCATCACCAAGCTGAAGTGACCAACGCTTATAAATAGATGAAATCCCTCCAGAGTTCGGAGTTCAGAAATTTTCAAGTTCTCACTCTTAGTATTAGCATAGTCATAGTTTAGATCTTTAGAAGCTGTGTTGTGGTGCCAAGAAGAGCAGAAGGGAAGAGAACCACCATTACCGCTGATAGCTTTTAGAAATACAAGTTATTTATGCTGCCTTATTTAGATATTGTGGCCAAAAGAGATAAAATATACGTCGATTGTTTGAAAATTACCTAAGAAATACAATAATTATAAATTATCGCAAATACACCCATTAAGACTAATAGAATGGTAGAAAAGAACATTACAAGTCTGTTTTGCAGGAAGCCAAGTCACCACTTGCGATCAAGGCTCAGAGAGAAACTGAACAATGCATCTCCGTCGCATTGCGCCCGTCAAATCAATACTTAAGAGACGATCAACGCAATGACGGCGCAATACGACAGTCGATCCAAAGTTGAACTTCAACCACATGCGGTAATAAAAACAACACCGCATGTGGACACACAATGGAAAGATGCAAATGAGCAACGCAAACGCTGAGGATTGTGACAAGTGCACAACTAACCGTTGTGCATATTCGACGGATTGATTGCATAACAGAAGGAATATTTATTCCACCATTTTCGGACTTTCTGTAACAATAAAGTGGGACCACATAAGTCAGAGAGTCAAAGCCTTCAGCCTATAAATACCCTAAAAAAATTCACTAAAAAATATACTTGATACAGTGGATAATTGATACGAGGCTATTGAGAGAGAGGCTGATCTGAGTGCTGATCGGAGGAAATCCGGGAAGAGAAGAGACAAGCCCGAGAGGTGAGTCTCAGTGCAATTCTTCCAAATCCCCACCGAGAAGCTCTATACTTAGATCCCTTCTACCGATTGAGTAAGCCTGAGAGGGAAGCTCATCTTCCATTCACTTCATCAACGCCGGCAAACGATTCTCCATTCTAGATCTGTGCCAAGATGTTGGCGCTTATTTGTATTTGTTTCTAACTCTCATTCATCAATTGTATTTCATCTTCTTAATCTCTTCATTCACATCCATGTATCAGACGCTAAATAGTATTATTGAATGTCTTGATCATTTCCATTTCTACTTCTCTATCTATTTCCGTTCCTCCATAAATCATTTTCTCCATGATTTTTTCTTAATCCCGTGGTGATTGATATGAATTAAAAAAGTAACTTAATCTGTGCTAAAAAAATAAAGATGTTTAGCTAAAGCATGCTAGACGATATCTTCACCTGTGAGAGCAGAAGTGAAGATGTCATTCTGATCTGTCGAGAGAAGGTTAGAAGAATGTGTTAACTAAAGCAAGAAGTACTTCCAGAGATGGAAGCAACCTTGCGTTCATTACGTTTGTCCCTGTTTCACCACAGAGATATGGGAGCACGGTCGATCACCGAGAGGTGTACGCCAAGGGAAAAGCGGAACTATACTTACATCTTTAACGCAATTAAGAAACTTGCGCTGTTTATATTAATTACCTTTTCTCTTCCTGCTTCACACATAAGCCTTGCCATCACATAACACGATCTTTGTATAATCTTCACAGTCAGTCTGAACCTCGGTATCTTGTATCATCATAGCTTAGGTTTATTTTATCGCACTTTACTTTCATCGCAATTTACTTTATTACCGCATTTTTATCACTTAACTTTACTTTCATCGCAATTTACTTTATCGCATTTTTAAATACTTGTACAAACAACCTTTTTATAAATTGAAAAACCCCTGGTTGCATATATCATAAGTATAATGCAATCAACCTAAAAAAATCCCTCTGTTCAACCTCGAATCACACCGAGAAACTTGCGGTGGAATTATACTTGGTTCGAATGCAAGGAAACTTGTGACAACGCATAGTATACTACAAGATTCTCCTTTATAACGAATATCTAGACGTAGTATCGCATAAAGGAAATGAAGTCATCATTCATCCATGCGTTTTATGGCATAAGATAAGAATACATTGTATCTCGCATCCTTGCTTGCATCATTGTATTGTTTATGATGATAAAGACTTAAAAATTTACGTGTCAAGTTTATAGCGCCGTTGTTGGGGAACTGGTAACGGGGGCATGGACTTGAACCTTGCTTGAATCGTTGTATATTTTATGTCAATAAGTTTATGGCACCGTTGCGGGGATTGGTTAATGGTTATTGTTTGAGTGTGTTTATGGTATTTTACAGGACAGATCTCTTTGTACTGGTTGTTCAACGCGAAGAGTAGTCTAACGGCTTATGAGCTCTGGCACCGAACCAGAATTTATAGTTGACCCAAAGATCGAGCTTGCCTTTCGCGCACGGGCACGCCAGAATCGAACAAGGCGAAAGAGAGCAGCCAATATGGCAGATAATAATGACAACGCAGCTCCCGTAGGAAATCAAGGGGCTGTACGACCAACGCAAGACCCAGTCTTCTTTGCCGCTGATCGCAACATTCACATGAGGAACTACGCAACACCCAACCTGTACGATTTTTGCCTGGGATTTCGAGGCCTACAGTAGAGGAGAACGCAAGGTTCGAAATAAAATCAGTCATGCTTCAAATGATCCAGAACGCAGGGCAATTTGGGGGTCTACAAGGTGAAGACCCACATGACCAGTTGACCCGTTTTGTCGAAATGTGCGGTAACTTCTCACTACCTGTCGTTATCCCTGAGGGTATTAGACTGTATTTATTCCCTTACACCTTGAGGTACGAAGCCAAGAGGTGGCCTCACTCACTGGAGCCGAACGAGATTACATCATAGGATCAACTGGTTGAGCGATTCATGAAGAAGTTCTTTCTGCCGGCCATCAACGTAAGGCGATGAAAGGATGTGCTGAACTTTGAACAAATGGACAATGAGACCCTGAGCACCGCCTGGGTGCGATTTCGAAGATTGGTGAAAAACTGCCTGCATATTAGAATACCTAATTGCATCCTGATGGAGGCATTTTAGAATGGCCTGAACAGATCGACGCAAGCTATTGCTGACGCCTCTGTGGTAGGAGGTTTTATGGACAAGACGTATATCGAGGCCTGAAAGAAGAAAGAATGACACTGTCATTATCCCTGCAGAGACAATGACGACACTGGCCGCACAGATGGCCGCAGTGACGTCAATCCTTCAATCGATGGAAATCAATCAAGGAGCCATCCCTCAACAATCAGCGCAACCCGCTGCAACGGCTCAAGTGGCTGCAATAAGTTACGTTAATTGTGGAGGGGCTCATGTAGTAGAAATGTGCCCATCGAATATCCAACAAGTATGTGCCATCCAAAACAACCCCTTCAGCAACATTTACAATCTGGGTTGGAGGAACCATCCTAACTTTGGTTGGGGAGGGAATCCTAACCAAGGAGGGCCCAGCAACCATCAAAGTGGCAGTAGAGGGAACCCTCCTCCTTTTCACCATAACTTGAATCAGGGGCAACCAAAGCAATCGCATAATCAGCAACCCTCATCTTCGAACACCTCTAGAAGCTCATTGAAGGCCCTACTAAAATAGTATATGGACAAAAATGACGCAGTGATGCAGGCGTGGGCATCTTTAATTCGAAACATAGAGATCCAAGTGAGCCAGTTGGCATCTGAGCTTAGAAACAAAACACCAAGAACGTTGCCCAGCAACTCTGAAGCCCAAGGATCTCATGGAAAGAAGCAATGTCCCTAGGACATTGGGCAGGCCAGCTGGACCGCCTGCAGAGGTGTGGATTGCACTCATTCAAGGAAACGCATCTTCCGATCCATATCTCACATCTATGTTTAAATGCTTTCTTTAATTCTTGTCTTTATGAATTTCTGACTTCTGTCATTTATTACATCGATTAATTTGTTTCATGACTTTATGAATTTATTCTTCATTTACTCTCTTGCATTTATTTCTGTATTTTCTTTAATTCCTTTAACTTTCCTGTATTTAATGCGTTATTCTTTAATTAGTGAATGATTAAGTAATGAGAAAAAAATTTATTACTGCAAGTCATAGCCACTTGCGTTGATGAAAAAAATATTTTTATAATAAAATAAAACACATTCAATATGCATAGGCGATAATGGACGCATCTTGAACTAACAAGATGCGCTTTGCGTTCATCCAACTCAAATGCGTTGAGCTGAGGGGTATGTTGCATGCGTGTGTGTCCTTTGCCTGTCCTTAGGAAATTCACTATGTTGAGGTAGTGTTGCGCTTGTAGCAATACCGTGCGCTCGATCCTCCAGAAATGTGTTTAGTTAAGGGGTGTGTTGCGGGGATGTATGCGTTGTTGCCCGTCCTCTGCGAAGATGCATTTGCGTTGGTGAACACATTACGTTAATCTTTTCCTTGCATCCATTCGAATAAAATATTAAAGATAATTCTTTTTGCAAAAATTGAGAAGTCCAATCGTTTTGGTATTCCAAAGAAATGATGAGTCTGCAGATGAAAGGACGTTTACTCTAACACCTCATAAATGAGGGAAAGTTCAAATGATGGGCCTTTTGAGTGTCTCAAGGCCTGCCACCCTGAAAATCGTGTGGGCCCACTAAGGGCCAACCTATAAATAGGAACTTCCCCGTCTGTGAACACTTTACCTCTTTTTGCAATCTGAAAAACCCTAGCGCCATTGCATACAAAGCTTTCTTCTTCCCCAAAACTCTAGCGACCTTTGCAGTTCCTTTCACCTAATCATCCATGGCCGACCAAGCTTCCCAACCTTCTACTTCACCCTTAACCCCTTCCACTGACCAAATCTCTATGTGAGAGGCAGCATTCCTTGCTGTCAGTCGTCGTCTTGCTGCTCAACCATAAACTGTCCCCAGAATCGCCGGTAGACCCCGGAAAAACCCTTTAGCCATCAGGCCTCCTCAATTCAAGAGGGGGCAAAGCACTGAAACCATCCCACTCCCAACTCCAGCCGTCTCAACTGAAAGAAAAAAAAGAGACGAGATGACAATGAGGTATTTGGAAACATCATGAGTAACTTAGAGGAAAGAGGAGGTTTTCCCAAGGCAAGGGTTGTAAACCAACCACTGTCTACGGAGGAGGTGATGGTGGCGGTGGTTGAGGAAGTGGTAGTGATGGAGGAAGTGGTGGAAGAGGAGACAAGAAGAAGTACTCTGGCTTTAGTGACTCCTGAGGAAACTACGCAAGTAGAATCCTATGACGGACCCATCAGAGTCGCGTTAGAAGAAGTCGTAGCAGAGAAGCAACAATAGGAGAAAAAGAAGAAAAATGAGAAGAAGGAAAAGAAGGTTGGAGAAGGTAAGCCATCCCATCATCGCAAAGAGAAACAGAATAAAGAAAAGTAGGATGAAGAAGATGAGAAGGCCAAGCTAAGGAAGAAGAAAGAGAAGAAAGAAAGGAAAGAACGCAGGCATGAGGAAAGATGCCTGAAGAAAAGAAGAAGAGGGCTGCAAGCCCAAAGAAGGATGGAGAATTAACCTCTGTAAGGGAGGACAGGGGGGAAACAACACAATTAATAGAGCAGGCGCAACCTGAAAAAACGTAAGTTATTGTGGCCTACGAAGTCGAAGAAGGAGAAGTTACCCCCCTGATGCGGCGTCGCAAGAAGAATACACCGCAAGGGTCTACCTTTGACCCTTCAATTTTGATCATCACATTAGAATAAAAGGAAAGGGGGAGAAGGGAAGAGGAAGAGAGACAAGAGAAAATGGAGCGGGCGAAACTCATCACCGCAGAAGGTGATGAAGAAGAAGACTGCATGATGAGGAGGTTCGCCGCAATAACGAGATCTCAAGGCTTGAAGAAATAAGGCGGATTGAAGAGGAACAATGCCTTTTGTTGGCCTCTGAGAAGTTTGTGGAGGAGTTTGAAAGTGAAGTGACAGAAGAGGAAGAAGAAGAAAAGAAAAAGAAGGCAGAAAAAGAGAAGAAAATGAGAGAAGGGAAGGAAAGGAAGCGCGAAGCCAACAGACAGCGTTTACTTAAGAAGAAGGGCAAGGAACTTGTCAAGAGAGAGAAGGAGGAACAACGCAAGGAACGGGAAAGAAGACAAAGGCAACAATCCTGCCTTGCATTGGCAAAAGGAAAGGGCAAAGCGATCGCAAAAAGCAGCAAGCCCGCATTGGTAAAGGCACGTCCGTCAAGAAAGAAAGAAAATGATGACTTGTTGATGGAGATGGGCTTTTACCTTGCGCCAACGCCACTACCAGACCTCATCACGAGCGTGATCGTGGAGCATGGTTGGGACACATTTTGCCAGTGCCCAGCCATTGTTGTTCCAAAGGTAGTGCGTGACTTCTACCAGGGACGGCTACATGGCACCAAGGATGTGGTGACCATAAAAGGGCGAGTGGTGTCTTTCAGCGCAAGGGACATCAATGAACTATACCAACTGAAGGATAACCCAGATGCATCAGGCAACAAAGTCATTAATGATTCCACGGAAGAACAGTTGGAAGATGCGTTGTGAGTATTAACGCAACCGAGCACTAAGTGGTCGGTTTCTTTAAAAGGCATCAAGACCCCAGCGTTCAAGACTCTGTTTCCAGAGGCAAGGCTTTGGGTTTATTTGGTTAAAAATCAGCTGATCCCAACTTCCCATGAAAAGACGATTTCAAGGGATTGAGCTATGGCTGCATATTGCATTGCGCGCGGCATCCCAATCGATGTAGGCCGGTTAATCGCAAGTCAAACTCGAGGCTTTGTGGGGCATATTAGAGGACAATACTTCTTTCCATGGACTGTCTCAAGTCTGTGCCTGTCAATGGGCGTAGGCATTGAGGAAGAGCCCATGCAAGAAATCCACGACCTCATTAATATCAAAATCCTAAGGTTGCTCCTCAAAGACTCCCCACATTGCCCAGAGTTACCTTTAAAGCGGCTCACAATCGATCTCGATGCACCGTAAGAACCCAGGCCAAAGAGACAGCGCAGAGATGATAAAGGAAAGGGGAAAATCCAAGAAGAAACAACGTAAGATCAAGAACCTTTGGACCCTTTACCCTTAGTAATCCGCCCTCCAAGCCCTCCCGCACAACCTTCTTCTTTTTCCCTTCCTGAGCACTTTACCAACCTTCTTCTTACCCCAAATTCTCCAACCGCATATGCAGTAGCCCCATCCTCACCTTCAGCATCATCACCACAACCTTCCATTCCGCCGCCACATATTGATGGCCCACAGGATTTAGGTGAAGGCACCTCTGCCCAACCCCAAAACGTTGTTGGCGAGACATTGCAGGCACAACCTTCCATCCCTTCCTTAGCTGCTGAGTTAGCAGAAATGCGGTCCCTCTTCTCCCAACAACAATAACTCTTCACTCAACAACAAGTCTTCTTCAACCAGAGATTTGATGTGGTAATTGAGCAAATCGACGATATACAGCGCAGTGCTGCCACGTCAAGGGAAGCATTGATCAATATTCAACACAACATTTATAAGGTCCATCGGCACCAAAGACAGATTGCGGAGCGTAACCATGAGTACTTTAATTTTCTCACCACATATCTTCATGGTCCCATGGTGCCTCCGCATCTCAAGTAGCACTTGAATTTTGAAGAAGCTCCTTTAGTTAGTACCACCTCAAAACCCTCCTACTCCTCAACAATGATCTTTACATTTTTTATGCGGCCATTCGATATTTTTATTCAATTCATTATTTTTCTAAATTAACGATATTCTTTGATTCTTTGTACAAGCAACAATTTTTGTATTGCGTTAATTTTTAATTAGTTGTATACTTTGTTAATATTCAATACAATTGAGTAAATATTCTCTTCTTTTTATCTGTGCCTTTTTCTTTATCATCTTTTGTTAATATTTGTGATGTTCTTGATCTTTACTTTTGCGTTCTTCATTACGCTGCCATGATGTATAATATGCATTCACTTAGAAACATTTCCCATACTTTGTAAATTCTAACTAACACTTAGTTAATTCGTAGCTTAGCAATACTTTACCTTTTGCCCTTCAAAGTTCTGCTCAAACCTTCTTTTTGAAATCTTTTCTACGTGTTTGTCTATTTTGTCCAAACAATGCAATGAGGACCTTTCGCATCTCTAAATTTGGGGGTGGGGAAGGTCTGAGTAGATGAGATCAAGAATATGCAGTCATTAAGAAAATGCATTCATTTTCTTTATAAAACAAAAAAAAAACATTTTCTTTATAAAACAAAAAAAAAAAACCTTTTCATACAAACTCCAATGTCAGCGCAAGGGAAAACTCTAAAAAATAATCCCAACCTGATAAGAGTTAGTTGTGAAAGGAACCTGTTCATAGTTGGATGTTCGCATGACACCCGTGGGAGCAAGCCAAAACGAAGGTGGGTTTCCAAGAAAAACATAATATGAAAAGAAAAAAATGCAAAAGAAAATAAAAGAATGCAAGAGACAACTCCTCTGAAAATCATGAGTTAAAGTTGAAATTGGCACACAACCGAAGTTGGATGTTCGCATGGCACCTGTGGGAACAATCCAAAACAAAGAGTGTAACCATGATCAACAGTCTCTAATAAATGACGCAAGATTTGACCACCGCATACGGACGCATCAAGTTGTTTTGATAAAGAAGAAGTAAACATTCTTTTTAAAACTAGAAAAGCATTTTTTAGCAGAAATTTGTAGTATAGAAGAATAAAGTAGGGTTTTGTTAGGAATTAGCAAGGATAGGAGGAAATTGCGTTGTCAAGTAATGTGCCTAAGTGGAGCATTCGGCGCAACCAATCGACGCAAAAATATAGGATAGGAATTGAGCTTTATTGTTTTAGTAGAAGATATGCTTGAGGACAAACATATATCTAAATTTTGGGGTGTGATAACTTGTAGAAATGCAAGTTATTTATGCTGCTTTATTTAGATATTGTGGCCAAAAGAGAGAAAATATGCGTCGATTGTATGAAAATTAGCTAAGAAATACAATAATTATAAATTATCGCAAATACACCCGTCACATTGCGCCCGTCAATAATTAGAAAGAAACTGAACAATGTATCTCCGTCGCATTGCGCCCATCAAATCAATACTGAAGAGACGATCAACGCAATGACAGCACAATGCGACAGTCGATCCAGAGCTGAACTTCAACCGTATGTACTTAGATCCCTTTTACCAATTGAGCAAGCGTGAGAGGGAAGCTCATCCTTCCATTCACTCCATCAACGCCGGCAAGCGATTCTCCATTCCAAATCTGTGCTAAGATGTTGGCGCTTATTTGTATTTGTTTCTAACTCTCATTCATCAATTGTATTTCATCTTCTTAATCTCTTCATTCACACCATGTATCAGATGTTAAATAGTATTATTGAATGTCTTGATCATTTCCATTTCCACTTCTCTGTCTATTTCCGTTTCTCCATAAATCATTTTCTCCATGATGTTTTCTTAATCTCGTGGTGATTGATATGAATTAAAAAAGTAACTTAATCTGTGCTAAAGAAATAAAGATGTTTAGCTAAAGCATGCTAGACGGCATCTTCACCTGTGAGAGCAGAAGTGAAGATGTCATTCTGATCTGTCGAGAGAATGTTAGAAGAATGCGTTAACTAAAGCAAGAAGTACTTCCAGAGATGGAAGCAAACTTGCGTTCATTACGTTTGTCCCTATTTCACCACAAAGATGTGGGAATACGGCCGATCACCGAGAGGTGTATGGCAAGGGAAAAGCGGAACTGTACTTACATCTTTAACGCAATTAAGAAACTTGCGCTGTTTATATTAATTACCTTTTATCTTCCTGCTTCACACATAAGCCTTGTCACCGTATAACACAGTCTTTGTATAATACTCATAGTCAGTCTCAACCTCGGTATCTTGTATCATGAAACCTGTATCTTGTTCATCATAGCTTAGGTTTATTTTATCGCACTTTACTTTCATCGCAATTTACTTTATTGCCGCATTTTTATCGCTTAACTTTACTTTCATCGCAATTTACTTTCATCGGAATTTACTTTATCGCATTTTTAAATACTTGTATAAACAACCCTTTTATAAATTGAAAAACCCCTGGTCGCATATATCACAAGTATAACGCAATCAACCTAAAAAAATCCCTGTGTTCGACTTCGGATCACACCGAGAAACTTGTGGTGGAATTATACTTGGTTCCAACGCAAGGAAACTTATGACAACGCATAGTATACTACAAGATTCTCATTTATAACGCATATCTAGATGTAGTATCGCATAAAGGAAATAAAGTCACCATTCATCCATGCGTTGTATGGCATAAGATAAGAATACATTGTATCTCCTTGCTTGCATCATTGTATTGTTTATGATGATAAAGACTTAAAAATTTGCGTGTCAACCGCCGGTCAAAGAGCAGAGGAAGCCGAGCTTGAGAGAGACACTTCATCCAATTCCTATACAAATGATTGTACACAACTAGAATTGAGCCAAAGAGATACAAGAGATTGTACTCTGCGGCTTGACTCAGTTCCTTTCATCTCATTTATCGCTTTCGTACTTTCATCTGATTAAATATTGCTTTTGTAAAGACAATCTGCTTCTTTATAAAATTCATATGTTTGATCCATCACACTTTGCCATTGTTTATTTCTTGTTTATGTTGGATGCATCTGTACTTCATGCAAAATTTCATTTCAAACGCTTAAGCCAACTTGATCAACTGGTAAAAGCATCTTTAGCTTAGACTATTCAAGAGAATAAATAAGCCTGCATCAAGTAGAACGCCTAGTACATCTAGATATAGACTTACTGGTGTTTATTGCATCATGTTTTGACGTATGCATCCTAGAGATAGGTTTTGTATGTTATTCGCATTGAGAAGTGTTGAATAAAGTCTAATGCATAAACAAAGATAAACAAATCATCTCATTCATCACATTCTAGTACGTGTACACTTATCTTAGATCGACGCATACCACTTGCACTAAAATCCATTTGCACACAACCCATCATTCTTTACTCAACTCTTTTGTATCTTCTTGCACAAGCACAGCACCTTAGTGTAAATAACACATTCCTTCATACATTTAGGAAATCCCTACAACAACTACAACGCAAGGTCTGTGTTAGCTTAACCTGAATCCCTGAGTTCAACCCTGGACTTACCAGGAACCTAAATTGGATTTATACTTGGGTCTGATTTAGGAAAACTTGAACGTCAATTGGAGGAGTGTCGTGCGTTCTGTTGCACATTTCTTACGCACCAACGCATTACAAATACAACATAAACGCATCAAAGCATCAATGCATCATTCATACTTAGAACTTATTCTTCCAATTTATTTTATACAATACACTCCTAGCTCGAATCACGATAGCAACGAACACCAAACAAATATGTGCCCAATTTTTTTTTAAATGAATGCTTCGTTACTTGTAAAAAAATACTGAATACATATGTTCGATTAAATAGAAAATAGAAACTAAGTTCCTTTTCATTTTAGGAACAATATATAGACTTTCTAAGAAAAGAAATCTATTTCCAAAACACAACTTTGTAGCTCCCACTGCACGAGCTGAAATGGCGTCTCCACTTCCAACCTTGATCGTCATTTCACCCTCAATAGGCTACTAGAAGGAACTAGTTCCCTATAAAGAAGAACAAACATGATTAGTATCTCCCGGATCAAGTATCCAGGAATTGTGGTCATTTTCCACTAAACATGTTTCTAAAACAATGAAATCACATTTACCTTCCTTTTCCTTCTTTTTCTCAGCAAGGTACTTTAGGCAGTTCCGCTTCCAGTGATCTTCCATATTACAGTGGAAGCACTTGCCCTTTTCAACCGCCTTGGCCTTTCCCTTACTCTTCCCAGTAGAGGGAGCCTTCCTTTTTCCTCATTTCTTCTTCTAGACCTTGAAAATTATGGTACAAACTTAGTTCTTGAGGATGAACCCTTATGGAACTTTCTGGAATGGACAACATTTGCCTCTCATTTTATCGATCTCTTACCTTTCATAAGATACTGGTAGGTCTGCAACTCATTCAGGAGAGTCGTTATGGTGTTCTGAATTTTATTCATAACCGCATTATTGTGGAATTGAAGAAAGCTCTTCGGAAGAGATTCTAGAAAAGACACCTGACTTTGCTCGTCAATGACTGCCCTGTTCATTTCAGCCACGTTGAACTGGACCATCAGGTCGAGAACATGTATCCTAACTAATTGGAATTTCTTCATATGTGCATTATAAACGTATTTGAAGGCCTCGTGTTGGATCTGAATGGATGGTTTCCCAAACATACCCTGGAAGGACTCCATGATCTCACAAGCAATGAGCATGGCCTCATGCTTCTTGTTGAGTACATCAGATAAACTCTCCAAGATATAGACTCGAGCCTTTTCATTAGCATTTGTCCAACGGTCATATGCATCCCTAACATTTAGGGGTGCATTTCGAGTGGGGACCTGAGGACACTTATCAGTTAAGACAAACCACAAATCATCGATAACAAGAATCGTATTCAAGTTCGATTTCCATGTCGTGTAATTTTTGGCGGTTAATTTCTCGTTTTTAAGTAGAGCTATAATTGAGGAAGAAATACTGAAAAACAAACAAACAAACGACCGTTTTAGTTATCTTTGCCTTAACCCATCACACAAACCATCCAATCAGTTTAGCAAAACCAGACAATCATAGAACCCTAAATAAACTATTCATTTGATTTTTCAACGATACTTCAGAGGTTTAGGACAATAGCCATCAAAGGGTGATCAGCTGTCCCTCCCCTGAATTGAGACTATCTTACTAATTATTAATTCCAGAATAACTCTTATTCCTATAGCTCTTAGCTACCATTAATTTGGTCAATGATTCATTGACCCGTTTAATTCATCCAGTAAGTGTGACCCTTTCATTTTCGAATTCCAGAGGTACACTTCAATAGGCTACCATTAGGAAAGACAACTGTTGAAAATTAACCTAAGAAGTCCTATCCATTTTTGGAGTTTGCGTTGTTCCGAAATCTATAATCAGGCCCTCCGAAGGGATGGTCGCTCTAGGACGACACACAGGCGGATCATAAGAACAAAAGAACTCTTGGATACTTGCTCTCAACTCAACTGAAAAACAAACGAAAGAAAGAAAGAAGAGAACTCTTCAATTTGGAAGGGGATGCTACAAATGAAGAACCAAGTTGCTATTATAGACTAACAACTTAGTACTCTCCAAAATACATTTGTCAAACTTAACTCAATTGAGTTGTTACTTGACAAAAATCAACATAACTCATTCAATTTGAAAAAACTACAAATTTAACTTCCATACATATTAAATTTGTAAATAAAACATCATTTTAATTTGAAGTTTCAATTCAATTTGAAATTTTCTAAACAGTAAATTTATCTACACAATTAAATTCATTTTATGTTTTTCTTCACCAAACTTTCACTTTCTTTCACTAAATATATCCAACACGAGATTTAGAGCATCAACCTCAACATTAGGTTGTACCAAATCATTGCTCTATCAAAATTTGATATGTACTGAACTTGTAGAGCTCTTGCTAAAACTTCCTTTATTCGATCAGTGTGAAGGGGCTATAAGAAAGAAGGTTCTCCCACTCTCTCAGCTTGTTTTTTATAAGTCGGGCTAAAACTTTGTGAACAGGTACCTTTACTGTCATTAAACTTTTTGTTATGAAATCAACAATCAAATAAAGTGAGAAAAGATAAACAATAAAAAAATTAACATGGAGATTTACATAGTTCACTAACAATGTGTTAGCTACATCCACCAACAAAATAAGAAAATAATTTATTATTAGAAAGAAATATAAGATAATATAGATTGCAAAGGCATCAATAGCAAAACTCTCGTGATTGGTCTTTTGAAACGTCAAATGATAAATTAAAGACATTCTAACACTTCCATTACCTATGGTGCTTTGCTATGCACATCAAATGTGCTCCCACCCTTGTACTGTACTCAATACAATTTCTTTTTGTGTCTTGGTGAAGCTGTGCATAAGCATGACATTTATGAATGTTTTGGATTGGTAACCTTACAAATAACATTGAGTTGCTGTTCATTTGAATTTTGTCTCTCTTATGAACAAATTTGTACATTGACTCTACTGTTGAAGAATTTGATTCATTGTTTGCTAAAATTGTGTCGGTCAATTTGCTCCGACGGATCGAGAGTTTTTGTTCAGAGGCTTAGTTTAAAGCTTCGTAAAAATGTTAAAAACTAACGAATAAAAAAAATTTAAACTAGAAATTTATGCCTCATTTAATAACAAAAAAATAAAATAAAATTGTTAGACCTTAGTTAATGTAGTTTTAATTTTGTGTCTCATATATCATTGAATTTTAAAAATACCTAAAAACCCTCTAAACTTTCAATTTCATGTTTAGTGTATTTTTGACATATACAAAAGAATGAATCTATTATATATTAAATTAAATTTAGGTTAAAAACACTTTTGGTCCCTATACTTTCATGAAAGTAACAAGTTGGTCCTTAAACTTTAGTTTGTAATGATTTAGTCCCTATACTTCCAATTTTGTTACAATTTAGTCCATAAATTTTAGTATGTAATAATTTTAATCCTTGTATTTTCAAATTTGTAATAATTTCATTTGTAACGTTAAAAAATATATATATCAAAATTAGATGTCAATTATTATTTTATGATATAGAAAATATGCATTTTGTAAAAATATTGAGTCCTTAATTAGCTTTTCGGTTTATTTACGCAAGAAATCTTATTAAATTTCAACACTAATTGTTAGAATAGGAACCAAATTGTTACAAACTTTAAAGCATAAGGACTAAATTGTTACATAGTAAAGTTCAAAGACTAAATTGTAACAAAACTGAAAATATAAGAACTAAATCATTACAAATCAAAGTTTAGAGACTAAATTGTTGATTTTATGAAAGTTTAGGGGACTAAAAATAATTTTCAACCTTAAATTTATGTCCCATGAACTTTAAATTTTTTAATTTATGTTTAGTAGATCCATAATTCTTTTTAAAAGAAAAATCAAAGTAGTTAATGACCTGTTATTCTATTAAACACATAATTTAAAACTAAAAAATAAGACTTAATACATAAATTAAAATTTTAAGTTTACACTTTTTATAGTTTATGGACTATACAAATACAAGTGGTTTTAAGATTCATAGACTAGACTTGCAATTTAATCATAAAAAGTAATTTTGTTCAATAATTTTTTGTTTGTTGACAATATGTAGGGTAGGAAAATTAAACCTCTGACCTCGAAGTTGATAATATAAACACTATGTTAGTTGAGTTATATTCGTTTTGGTCAATATATTTTAAATGATTGTACCATTAAATAGTAATTCATATAATTGTCCTGATATAATTTACTATCCATTTAAATGTGTTTTCACAAAAACTATAATAGTAAAAAAGAATTGAACCTTGACCTATTGGAACATCCTTCAGCCAGATAACCATTTTGATAACTAAAATGTCTTTGTTTTATACTAGTATAAAAATGCATTGAAATTGAGTGGGATTCAAGTCCCCTAAGCTTAATAGAGTAAATTCGTCTTAGGGGTGTTTGGGGGTCTCGGGTGCTGAGTTGAGTTACGAAATCTAAAGTTAATATGTTTTGGTGTTAGGAAATCTATGTTTATGGTGCAGAATTGTGAAGAATACGAAATACTTCGATAAATATACAAAAAGAGAGAATGAGGAGAAGATGAAATTTCTCAATAAATATGTAAACCATTAGTAAATATTGTTGAAATTATTGAAATAGTTGTTAAATCGATGGGCTAAGTAGCTTTACGAAATCTCTAGGCTATTTAAATCACAATTTTGTGATTTTTTTAGTAACTAACCATTTTTGTGTCCGTAAAGACAATTTTAAAGAATAGTTATATAGAAACACGTTTCCAACAGCATTTTAGAATCTTAATAAATAGTTCACACGTGTTAGAACCAGCATGCATTAAATACAAGTAGATGTATGCCTACAGCTAATATGGAAAGACACAATTCATACAAATCTTCATACAGCTCAATTGTACTGTGTTATAGTCCAACTTTTATTCAACGAATATCACTAAAATCATTGAATCTTATCTTTCTACTTGTTTTTATTTACGACCATGCATTACATACCATATTTATTTAGATTTAATAGGTTCTAATACCATATTAAATAAACATAAATTTTTATTTTAAAATCAATTGACTATAAAAAGAGTAACTCATATATCTTATAAAAATGACACTTTTTCATCTTTTCAATTACGTGAAATCTTCAACTAGTCATCTTAAGATGGATCACTCGGTTGGTGCTCCTTTGAGTTCACCATTCTTAGATCGATTTTTTTTTTAACCAATAATTGGTCTATTTAGATTTCATGGAATTTGATACGATACTAGATAAACATAAACTTCGATTTCAAAACTAATTGACAGAGTAATTCACTTATTTTATAAAAATTGTTAGGTCTCTCCACCAATTGACGCCTCTTTTGGGGTTCACTATTATTCTAATTCAAATTCTATTTTTTTTTTCACCGAAGGACCATTTGAGTTTCATAGATTTTAGTATTATATTAGATAAATATGAAGTTACATCTCAAAATTAATTGACAAATAAAAGAAGTAAACTATGTATCTTAAAAAAATGATCAATAATTTAAATCATACATTTATAGATCTAAAACGAAAAGTTTGTACTAATAAAATGTAGTATTAGATCAAATGTCCAATACTATTTTAAATGTCTATGATATTTGATTGTTTGAGCCTTGAATTCAATAGGAGTAAAAATGAAAAAATCCGTTTTTTTAAAGACGATCATAACTCAATATTAATTAGTATGTACAAATTTTATTGGGAGATTCAAATTTTTCGTACTTCATTTGTTGTACTTAAAATAACAAAAATAAAATTGAAAAAAAATTCATTTTTTAAAAAATGAACATAACTCAATATTAATTAGTATAAACAAATTTCATAGAAATATTCAAATTTCTCGTACTTCATTTGTTATCCTTAAAAGAACTGTCCTAATATTAATTTAACGGGGAAAAAAGAGGCGTCACGTTTTATTGACCAAATAATAAAGCAGTCAAATTTTGACCGAGGAAATTACTTTTTGCCGTTAAATTGGCGAAAGAAAAACAGAGAACCAACCGACGCCTTGGATTGGAATTTGGAAAATATATAACATTTAACTACTTTAACAATGTTACCATTTATACATTTAATAACATAATAATAATAATAATTTTATATGTTGCCTTTGCGGCGGGATGCACCAATTATTACCAACCGGAAAAACACATGACTTTAATCCTCACCATATGGTTGACTTTTGTTCTGTCCTTTCCCTAACATAAACCTGTAGTCCACCCGCCATATGCGCTGTCAACAATGGGACAAAAACCGGCACATTTTCACTCGCCGGTCTAAATTCAAACCGTTTCAAAACCGTGGCCACCACGTATTTCATCTGAATGAACGCCATTTCCATTCCCAAGCACATCCTCGGACCGGCTTGAAAGACCGGGAACTTGAACGGACTGACCGTTTTCAACTCCCCGTTTTGGTACCACCGGTCCGGTTTGAACTCAAGCCGGTCTTTCCCCCACAGCTCCTCCATCCTCCCCATTCCGTATGGAAAATACGTGACTCTGTCCCCTTTCCTCACCGGAGTTCCGTCCGGGAGAATGTCCGGTGCTGCCGCGTGTTTCGAATCCCAAGCCACTGGCGGGTAAAGCCGCATGGACTCACACAGACACGCTTTCAAATACTTCATATCCTTCAATTCTTCGTAACCATAACCCAAAGACGTGGATTTCAAATCGTCGGACAATGAACTGGCTTCGTTGATTATGGCCTCTTCGACTTCCGGGTGCTTTGTAAGCAACCAGAAGAGCCATGTCATGGCGGCGGAGGTGGTGTCGCGACCGGCCATTATGAAGCTAATGATCATGTCTCTGACGACTTCCTCGTCGTGGCCAGCTGATTGGAGGCGGGATAACAAATCGTTGTTGTGTGTTTGGTTATGATTAGGAAGGGTATTATTGTTGTTATTGAGGTTCTTGTTGCGAATGATATTGGAGACCCATTTGTGGACCATTTGAACTGCTTCTTTGAGCTTCTTTTCGGAGCCCAGGTTAAGCATGCGCTTGGCCTTCCACGTGAGAAAAAGTGGCGCTATTGCCCGCTTTGCGCTGACCCCCGTTGCCGTGTCGAATGCATTTACTATTTCTGGAATTGGGCGCGACATGTCCAAGCATTGCTCGTCCGTTCCTAGCGTCACCTGAAAATATAAACCATAAGCAAAATCAATCAACATGTTTTTGAAAGTATATAAATATTCTTTAAATAAAGAGTAAAGCTAAGGATATTTGTCATAATTTAGTTGTTAAAGTTGTGGCCGGTAAAAAATGGCCGGTAGCATTATAATATAATATATACAATAATAAATGAAGGCATGCATGCAAGAAGGGGTATGGTGGAGATCACAAACCTTACAAACGGTGTCAAAAGCGAGTCTTCCCAAAACATCTTGCAAATCAAGGACGGCGTTAGTCTGAGCAGCGTTTTGAAGCAACGGAATCAAACGGAGATGAACTTCATCTTCAAGCGTCTTAACCACAAACTCCCTTAAAGACTTAGCGGAAAATGCATGACTGGCGAGCTTCCGTTGGCTAGACCACAAATCGCCGTCCACGTTAAAAATGCCACAACCGAGTAGATCGCCGAGTATATCAGTAAACGGCTTCCCTTTAGGGTAATTAAGGAAATTGGTCTTCAACATGTGCTCCACATTCGCTGGGTTAGCCGTCACGATGGTCCGCCTCGAACCGAGCCGCTGCATTACAATGGTCTGAGTCGGCGAGTCGGACAACAGATCGGTGTACCAGGCCAGAAGCCGGCGCCGGTTTTTGTAAAAAGAAATCAAGCAACCAATGAAAGGGTAAGAAGGAGGAGAATAATAAAAGCGCTTTCTAGAGAAGCAGGAGAGTTTAAAGATGCAGAGATAGAGAAAAAAGAAAGCCCATAAAGAAGTTGAGAGAAGTAAGAAGAGGGACATGGTGAAGTAGATCATGATTATTTGCTGTTTGGTCCTCAATTTTTGAGGGGAAAAGGAGAGAATATATAAAATATTTATAGGGTTGGGAAATGCATGAGCTGTAAAATAAGGCCACGTGCGGAATTACACCTTTTTAAAAAAAAAAAAAATGAATTACACCAATTAATTGCAAATTTTCTTTTAGATAATGATAAGACAAAGACGTTATTGTCCAAATTATCTTACAAAAGAATAAAAACGTGGCTACTTTCTTTCTCCTCTCCACTTTTTATTTTATTTTATTTATTTGAGTGAAATTTATGTGATGATCATACCATTAGAATTTGAAATCATGTGATATATTATTTCATTTCGAGTCTTATACAAATTTTCAATTATTTTTTATGGCAAAAATGAATAAATAAAAAAATTGATCATATGGTTTCTAGAATGTAATCGATAATAAGAATTGTAGGGATAAAAATAATTAAGAATCTTGAATAGAATTTTTTTTTTTTTTTTTTTTTTTTTTTAGAGATAACAATAGCATCAAAAGTTTAGAGGGATTTATACGTTATATCAAATAATTACAAAAGCTAATAGAAATTAACTCAACATACTCTTTTTTTTTTCTTCTCTTTTAAATTCTTTTTACTAATATTACAATGTCCGGCTAATTTTTTTTTTTCCTTTCTGAGAATATTTTGATCTTTCTTTAAAATTTGCTTCAATTCGTTCATTAATTAATTATATACTATAATATTTTAAGGAAATTATGTTCAGATTAGTCTTAAATCCATTAAGCTTTTTTCTGAAATATGATATGATCAAACTATCTTATCGTGCTAACACTTGATTTTGTATTACAGAAAGAGTATATGTCTCGATTACTTTTCAAATTTTAGAAAGGACATTTAATATTAATATTATTGTTTTCAAAATTTATTAGAGAAATATTGTTGTTTTGAAACTTATTAGAGAAATATTGTTGTTTTGGGAATTCGAGGCTAGAGGTCGACGTTGAGAACTCAACTAATGTGGAGGTCGAACGTTGAGAACTTGACGAACAAAGAAAAACTTAGAAACAATACATAAGCCGAAACTTCAACCCTCGACAAGGGAAATCTCGCGAATCTCGCTTAGGTTGTCGAAGGTTGAAGTTTCGACACACATCCACCCTCGAGATTGCAGGTTGTTACTTTTCTTTTTCCCTCATAGAGGAAATAAAGTAATGAGATGGTAGACTATATGTATCTGTGTACTCGAGCTGTTTCTAACAACCTATGCATTTTGTTATCATTTCGAATTAGACGGAGGCTTGGGATTGACGTGAAGGGGTGGGGATGGCTATATTTCTGGGAGCGAACTCCAGGCAAATATGAAGCGCATGGATACAAGTTATGCCTTGGAATGAAAGACAAATCCGAATTAGCTTTGTCTACGAACAAAAAAGTAGATCCATAATCAAAAAAGTGTTTGTGATTGTTCCAGAAGAAATGAAAGCTACATTAATGGAAAAATAACAACAATAACAGAGAGAGCGAGATATTGAGAGAGAGCGAGAGCGAGAGTGAGAGAGCGAGAGCGAGAGAGCGAGATCTTAAGAGAGAGCGAGATCTTAGGAGAGAGCGAGAATGAGAGAGTGAGATCTTAGGAGAGAGCGAAAGTCTTCACTTTATTTGAACTTTCCATAGAAATATATATATAAAAAAAAAAACAGCTAATAATCATACTATAATTGAATAATCATTAGACTATAATTGAATATATTAGATTATTATACTATAATTGAATAATCATTAGACAACAAATTGAATATATTAGATTATTATACTATAATTGAATAATCATTATACAACAAATTGAATATATTAGATTATTATACTATAATTGAATAATCATTAGACAA
>NC_052350.1:13176219-13190263 GCF_009727055.1 Benincasa hispida
TTTTGCAACTATGGGCTTGAGAGCGATTTCCATCAATGGCTCCACAGCTACATCATGTTAATGATGCTCAGTTAGTTGGACGAGCCTACGATTCGGTATGTTGTTTTAATTCAATTTAATTTATCTAGTTAATTTAAATTCTAAATTATCAATTTAAAAATTTAGGTGGAGAGACAAAATTTGTGTGAATAGGACAGCCCATGTAGTCAACCAGTATAGATACATGTTTGATCTGCTTCAACCTGAACAGGTACATTACACTAAACCTAATTGATTATTTTATTCACATTTTTATTGTATTTGTCTTTAATATTCTCTAATATAATATTTTGTGTTTCAGGTTATTTGAGAGCCGTACAAAATTATTGTGCATATTTTGCCTAATTTTTGTACGAATGGTCAAAACATATAGTGGACGATGAGTCCTCTCATATGTTTTCACATTGGTGAGTGGCATCTTCCTGAAAGGGTGATGAGACAATTCGGTTTTCTGCAGGATATCCCATCGCCTTGTAATATTGAACCCGTACTACATGATATTGACCTAAGGACTAGAGATTGGTCCAAAAAAGTTGTACATTTGGTAATATGATGGCACTATCGTGCAAGGTTTATTGCAGTGGGGGTTTCTCTTGAACAGTTTGACACATATGTCACTCCAGAATATATTAATTGGTATAATAATATCACAAGGTGCTACATCACTCGTCCGGGAGCAGCTGTGAGTCATTTGGTAAATGAATGAATATTATCTAATTTTTTAATTTAAATTTATTTTAAATATTGTTTAACTGTTTTATAATTCACAGAGATCGAACAACAGTAGAATCTGTGAGGTTGCGAATGATCCAAACCAGGTTCTTGCTATATGTAGTGACAACCAAAGTTATATGGAGGAAATTCATTATATGTACGATATACCTATTATTCCTCCATCGGTTCCTAGACGTAGAAGACCTGTTCGGGAAGAGGTTGAGTTTGATGAGGTTGCATATAATGTGGAAGAGTTACCCCTTATGATGCAGACGCAGAGTCAAACTGATTATGTTAGTCCGATGATGATGATGATGCCAGCATTTGATTCAGGACATTATGACTCAGAGGTTGGTCCTTCGTCTTCACGTGCATGGACATGGTCGGAGTCGTAGAGAGCATAATGAGTATTTATACTATGAAGCACCTGCAGAGGTACCAGAGCAACATCAAGAAGAACCCGAGCAACCTCAAGTTCGAAGTCGACGACGACAACCAGCTCGAAATCGATGACGTCTGCCTTGTGGGACACATTGATTTTTGTAATTATTTTTATATAAATGAGATATTTAATTTATATTTTTTTATTTTTATGAGTTATTATTTTTTAATTTATTCTTTTTAGAGTTTAAATATTTTTATTTTTTTTATAAAATAGAAAAAAAAAAAAAAGAGAAAGGATTAGAAAGAAGAAGGTGGAGTGTGTAATAATTAAAAAGAAAAAAAAAGGAAAATTTGTACGGTCTTCTCGCTCTCTATTCAAAATCTCGCTCTCACTCACGCTCATGCTCATGCTCTCGCTAAAAATCTCGCTCTCTCAAACTCTCGCTGTATCTCATAATCTCGCTCTCGAATTTGATTGGGAGTTCAGTGGCAAAAAGAAGGAGATTCATTAGTCATACTTGCTAAGATGACAGAATCGTGTTGAAAACAATAATATTTTCCTTAAAAAAAAAGGGAAGGTCGAGGGTTCAAAATTCGACCTATCTAGATCGAATTTTCAACCCTCGACTTATTTAAAACAACAATTTTTACAAATAGTTTGTAAACAACAATATTTTCTTAAATAATTTCTATAAGTACAATATCCTTTTAATTTTCCCTTTGAGAAATACTTTCAAATCTTATACATAGTTATTGAGAAAGGTTTGATGATCATATAGCAACCAACCAAATGACTTAGAATTTAAGTTAAACCACATGTATTTATGAGTTTGTTTAAATGTGATGAAATAGGTTTTGATACCTTTGGAATAAACTAAAAAAGTATTACTAGATTAATTTCCATCTGTTTATTATAAGTTAGAATAAGCATTTTAATCTTTAATTTCCTTTTAGAAACGTTGTTGTTTTTGCATAAATAATGATTTCCTAACGGAGATAAAATCAGGATTACTGAAAAGTATTAGGTTCTATTTGATAACTATTAGGTCTTGTTTGGTAATCATTTTGTTTTTTGTTTTTATTTTTGAAATTAACTCTATATCATCTACATTTCTTACCATGATTGGCATCTTTCTTAAATACAGTGGTTGATTTTTTAGTCAAATTCCAAAAACAAAACAACTTTTTGAAAACAACTTTTTTTAGTTCTTAAAATTTGGCTTGATTTTTAAATCATTGCGAAAAGTAATAACAAATGAAGAAACTTAGAGATGGAAATAGTGTCCATAAATTTAATTTTCAAAACAAAAAAAAAAAAAATGGTTACTAAACGGGCCTAGTTTTTGTTTTTGTTTTTTTAAAACTAAGCCTATTTCATCAACATTTATTACCATGAGTTGTATCTTTTTTAAGTATAATGATTGGATTATTAGCCAATTCCAAAAACAAAAACAACTTTTAGAAAGTTACTTTTTCTAATTCTTAAAATTTGGCTGGCTTTTTAAATTATTGGTGAAAAATAGATCACAAATGAAAAAATTGTGGAAGGTGGAAGTAGTGTCTATAGGCTTAATTTTTAAAAATAAAAATAAAAAACAAAATGGTTACCAAATGGGGCATTGTTTTGTAACTATTTTGTTTTTTATTTTTATGTTTGAAAGTTAAGTCTATAGATACTACTTCCACCTCAAAATTTCTTACCTTGTTATCTATTTTTTACCCATGGTTTTAAAAACCAAGCCAAATTTTGAAAACTAATAAAATATGTCTCGTTTGATAACTATTTTATTTTTTAAAATTAAGCGTATGTATACTACTTCCACATCTAAATTTCTTTTTTTGTTATCTACTTTTTACCAATGGTTCAAAAAACCAAACCAAAATTTGAGAACTAAAAAAAGTAGCTTTCAAATGTTGTTTTTGTTTTTGGAATTTGACTAAGATTTCAACCATTGTACTTAAGAAATATGCAAATCATTGTATGAAAAGGTGGATGAAATAGGCTTCAGTTTCAAAAACAAAAAACCAAATGGTTACCAAACGAAGTCGTATCTTTTCAAAAGTTGTTTTTGTTTTTAGAATTTTGCTAGGAATTCAATTATTGTACTTAAGAAATATGCAAATCAAGATAAAAAATGAGGAGAAAATAAACTTAATTTTTAAAAACCAATAACAGAAAACGAAATAGTTACCAAGGTCTACCCTTAATTTTATGGTTTATAATTATATTATAAAGACAATTTAAACAATTCCACAACGCTCATTATTATTTATTTATTATCTAGAAAAAGAGTGGCTAAATGACACGTGTGAAATGTGCTATGACTATTTGAAAGAGGTTAAGACAATTTTACAAGAAAGACCTTACATTAACCAATTAAACAAAGCTGCATCTCTTATGCTTTTTCCTATTCAAGAAATGACCTTTACCGACTATTTCATCCAACAGAAGCTATAGGAAGATTTTTTTTTCCTTTTAATAAATTATTATTATTATTATTTAAAAAATTAGGACAAATATCAGTCTATACTTTAAAATTTTAGAAATTGTATCAATTTAAATCTGAACAAATAATTATATCAATTTAAACTATAAACTTTTGTAAGTGTATTAATTTACACCCTCTCACAAATTTTGTTCTATCAATATCGTGGGAAACTTATGATTGTAAGTCCTAGTTCTTTTTCTTCTTGTTTATGCTTAGGATTGACCTAAATAAGTGAGCTTATAATGTATCTAAATGAATAACTTGGATTGTATGACCTAAAATTTTTTTGATGCTAAGCGTTGAAATTAAAAGTTGAAAATTATTTAACAAATGCAAGTTCTTTTAAAAACTTATTAATATTTGTTATAGAGACTAGTTTTGTATTTTGCGAACATAAGCTATTTGATAATTTTCAGCGTAATTATAAACCCGTTTCACTTTTAATGAATTATTTGGAAACAGGCTTGTACAATTTAAAATTATTTCGATCATTCCATAATATCCAACATAATATAACTATAATGACCAACTCTTCTTTTGAAGACTTTGAACTTAGGGCTATTCGTCTGTCTTTGAAGCATTCATTGAAATCACCCATTGTCGAAGGATTTTTGGATGGCAAAGCCCAAATATTTCAGGAGTGAAGACGGCCGAATAACGCGTGATCAAAAGATTCAACAACCTCATATACTGACATATAAGTAATAAATAATTCCTCTTCTTTTTAAATTTAAGTTTGGAGGAATTATTTCATTTAAAGCTCTTCAACAAAAAAAAAAAATAATATAAAGCTTCGTAACTTCTTTTCCTAATTTAAAATTAAAATTTATCAAAAGTTACTTTACTTCCTTATATGGTTTTGTTTTTCTAAAAACACTACTACAAACCATTATTCTAAATCTGGGTTGAATGCTAAAAAAGAATCTGATGGTATTAAAAAAAATATTATGTGCATTTTTGTAAGAAAATAATCGCGTGATTTAAAGTTGGATTATTTTATGAATTTTTAATATATTTTTTTTAAATTATTATAATATTTATCTTTGTTTAAAGTTTATAATAAATATCATAAATATTTGATATTTAGTATTTGAATTTTATGATATATATAGTTACTAATAATATGTTGTATATAAATTTACATATTTTTAATTTTTTTTTAAAAAAGTTATAACCCGATCACCAAATTCAATCTAACCGAATTTTAAGGATGAGTTGAAAACTTTATTTGAGTTATTTGGATTGTCAATCTGACCAGTTTTTGAGTTGATCGAAAAATACTATCAATCCAATACGTCATCCAACCTAACCCAATTCATTTATACTCGCGGAGAAATTAGGCACCCGTCATAGTACCTAAACCGAGCAAAAGCTTAACGCCCAATGACACATGAGAAAAAGATAACAGAAAGATACAAAGAAAAAGAAGTTAGGCCGAAATTTGAGCAGAAAAGAGAGAGAGAGAGAGAGAAAAGAGAGAGAAAAAAAAAAAAAAAAAGATGCAGAATGTGAAGTTGACAAAAGACTGAAGAGACGGCGAGATGGAAGCAGATGGATTTTCCAAAATTGTGAAGATTTCATAAATTTTGAACTTTGTATTTCTTTCTTGAAAATTCCTTTTTTTCTCTCACTGTTTTCTTTTTTCCCTAATTTCTATTTGTTACCGGGATTTGAAAGGATAAATTTTTAGTTCTCGAGTTTAAATTTGGTTACAAATAGTTCCTAAATTTCAAAATGCTACAACGTTACCTTTGAATTTTTTTTTTCAATTTGATCCCTAGATTTTAATATGTCATCTTTAACCTAAAAATTTGACTAAATACTCATATTTCATCTTTAGGATTAATATCTATTAATTAAATGCTTACTTTTCGTCTTTCATGTCAATTAACTAATTAATTTAGGACAAATTGCAAAAATCACAAATATGGTGGCAATCATAATTCCCTCAAACTTTCACGGGTACAAACTAGGTCCTCAAATTTCTATAAGAATTAAAATTGGGCCCTCATAATTACAATAATGACCTCCAAATCATAGAAATTGAACCTTCAAACTTATAATGTTACAATTTTAACAATTATATAAATTTGATGGTCCAATTTTAATACTTCTATAAGTTTGAGGTCTCAATTTTTACCATTAAATATTTGACGTTATAATTGTAACTATCACCATATTTTATGGGTAGTTTTTCCAACTTGCCCAAAAAATTAAATTTCAAGATCACTCAGCAAGTCTTTACATCTTCGTAGACTTTGCCTCCACATGGAGTTTTCAAATTAAATACAGATGGAGCTTGGTGTCCTTCAACCTCTTCGTCTAGCTTTGGAGCCATTATTCGTAACTTTGAATGTACCATTGTTGTAGCTTTTGGTCGCAACCTGAATCTTCTTCGAAGTCCGTTGCAAGCAAAATTAGCAGCTATCTTCTTCAATCTCTCAAATACAATTTCACTTGGCCACCAAAACTTAATCATTGAATCAGATTCTTTATCAGCACTCAAAACCGTTCAATCAAATTTCTCATTCATAAACAAGATCGGAGTATGGTCGGAAGAAATTCAAGCTTCACTTTACAAACTTTTCTCTTATGTTTTAACCTATATCCCCCGTTATAATAATAGAGTAGCTCATTCTCTTGCTAAATTTGCTACTCATTCTTCTCTACCTTTTTTATGCCTTGATTTTTTCCCCTTCTCTCTCCTCATTAGCCAAAGGCGATCTCTATAATTCTGCCTCTTTTGCCTTCCATTAATAATCTCTCTTTTGATTTAAAAAAAATATTAATTAATTTTAGAAATAAAATAAATATAATTAATTAAATTAAATTTCCGTTCATAGTATATTAATTTAATTAATAGATATAAAGTCAAAATCTGAATGCGAATATTTAATTAAAAAAAGTTAAAAGTGAGAAGTGTAAGTAGTAAAACCTTAAAACCCAAAAAAAAACCTAATTTTCCTTGACTCCATATAAAAAAGAACAACAAACTTGGTAATTCTTTCCATTTTCATGTAGTCGGCGCCGCAAGAGAATAAAAAAGGGGTCAAAACGGGAGAAATAATCCACGTGTGACGCCGTCGTTTTGGAAGAGAGAGAATAATAGGCGTGGCTATAACATATAGATTATTTATAGACTTTTCTTTTTTATGATCACTGATTTTTTGAAGTTTAAAAATAATCTCACCGTCCACAAGTGGAGGCCCCCCCGGGCCCCACTTGTATGGCCGGAGGCACACTCGTAACTAAGCCTTTTTATTTTATCTTCATATTATATGGTTTTCTTGATGGTGACAGTGAACAGTGGGGGGAGTTTGGACGACATGTCGACGAAGATTTGCAATGGCGGTGGTCAATTAAGTCCACGATTCTTGTTCCCAATCATGCTTACTGTTTGCTCGAAAACGACTCGTCGTTCGTTTAAAGCCACTGAAGGTATTTATTTTTCATTTCTTGTTGGAGTTCAATTTTTTTACTCTCTCTCGCTTGTCGACCTGCCCACAAAACGGTTCACTTTCTTTATAATATATATATATTTTTTTTTTCTTGTCGACTTTTATATTATTTTATTTTTATTTTGAGGTATTTTGTCCAGGGGAAAAAGTCGTATAGGTTGACAGGTTTGATCATATCAGTAGGAGTTCTTGACTGAGTCATATCAATTAAGTCCACGTAATCATGTCGTACATTCTTTTTTTTTTTTTTTTTTTTTTTTTGACTGTTAATTTTGTTGTACATTTAACTCCCTCAAAAATGGCGTATCACAAATTGGTATTTCCTTCGCATTTTAAAAGTGCAGAAAGGAACCCTCTAACAAAACAGTAAGTAAGAATATTCGTAAAAGTCATCGGAGGAGGAAAAAAAAAATTAAATCACACAAAGATAACAAAAAATCGTCAACAATTTTTTTTTATTATTATTTTTTTATTATTATTATTTTTTTTTTTACAATTTCATGGTAAAACTAAGTAGATAGTTAGGAACATAAGATGCAAGAAATAATTCACTCATACCCGCTTCTAGGGATAATAAGGAGGTTGTTCCCTTAAATGCTGACCCCGAGTCTTGAACAAGGAACCCCACCCTCTTATTGGTCGGTGAGAGACTCGATTTAGTGATTGGATCACAAATTAATTGTTCATTAGAGGATCAGTGGGACTTAAGGAGCAAGATTTAATCTCGATGGTAAAACAACTTTTGACCCAGCTGTTATTACAAACAACCTATGAAGGGTTAACTTACTAATCATTGTTATATCGAGTGGACATAGTGAGTGCAACTATTGGACTTTAGTGGAGTGACCCAGTAGTTAATGAATGATGGTTAATTAGGTTAAAGAGTTTAGTCGATTAATTGCGGATCGTTGGAGCCCATGATCTATAAGTCCATGATGTCCCCCTACTCGCTCATATCGGACTAAACCTTAGAAAAGCGTAACGAACGAATTTGAAGTGTTCAAATTCGATTTTTGAAGCAAAGGTAAATATATACGATGTGTTTAACCTAACGTTTAATTATGAATGAAACATAAAGAGGCAGAAAATAGCAGATATTTAAATAATATTTAAATATCAAGATTATGAATAGGGATTCATATTCATTGGGATTATTGTTGGATTTAATATTAAATTAAATTAATTAAATTGTTTAATTAATTATTTAATATTAATTTAATTTTAAAATTGATTATTAGAATTAATTATGGAATTGGTCAAAATTGCATTAAAAGTGAAATTGTTGACTGGGTAAAAAATGCAATGAAAGTCAAATGGTTGACTTTTGACTTTGAAAATCAAAAAGTCAAATTTGTTGACTTTAGACTTTGAGAGTCAAACTTTGACCATTGACCAAGTTAATGGAAAGATCCAACATTTGTGAGTGGGAAATGCCAACTTTTGCATTGCTAAGTGTTGTCTTCATTTAGTGTCAAATTCTCATCAAACTCAAAATTGCATGTTTTGCATGTAATGTTCTTTAAAAGGAAGAGTTTATGTTTATTTAGAACTCTTGGCCAAAGTGGAAATTTATGAGAATTATGTGATAATCTCATAAATTTTTTCTCTCAAATACTTAGCTTTTTCCTCTCCAAATTAGTCATTCACGGGATCCCGCCATCCCGTTCTAAGGTCGGAGAATAGTCGAAAAAAGTCTCGTGGTGGTTTACGAACCGTTCTTAAGGAGATTGAAGCTGATTTAGAGAAGATTAGAGACTACACAGATTTTATTTCTACTTTGCCTTTATTCGTGTTTCAATTGCATATTTATCCTTTGTAATTAACCTAATTAAAGTACTTTAGGTCCGCTATTTCTTCTGTTACGCATGTGTTCGTTCCATCACTCTAGTACTTGATCCTCTGATTCTCTGTCGGTTGAATGTGTACGCTTGATGTATAGAAGTGAAACATGTGGATGTTGTTGAGCTTGGAATCTTGGAAGAATGCTTGTATCTTCAAAAGACTTCAGTCTTCAAGTGTGGTCAGAATACTTGTATTTTCAAAAGACTTCAGTCTTCAAGTGTGGTCAGCTTCAGGAGTTTGAGTATCTTTTGATTGTTGGGAGAATTCTCTTTAGGTCCTTTGGTCTGTTGATAGCTGGTAGAAATACAAGTTATTGTAGCCTTTTATTTAGAATTATGAGGACTAACAAGCAAAATATGCGGTGATAATACTAAGAATTCATATGAAAAGTGAGCTTGCATCGATCAACATTGAAAATCTCGGCTAACCCAATATTATGTATTATTCTATGTCAAAATTTTTATTTTTGTAGCTATCGCAGGAATCAATCGCATGCTTAACCGAGCTCGGGGGCAATGCGTCTTTCCCATTGATCACCATGACTTGTCCTATCGCTTCGGAGATTTTGAAAAGGTTGGAAGATCTACTAATATCTATCCAAGGGTAAACAAAACGTTCGGATAAAAAAAAGCACCACCCCTTATCTATATCTATTCTATATCTATTAAGGGTTGATCTATAAGGATTGTGTTTGGCCTATTCAAATTCAAAGGGTGAAGGTGCACTATTTAATAATCAAGGCTGTTACCATGTTAAATAAATAAAGGTTGAGATGCTTTCTACTGATAAAAGCGCTCCTCGCGACTTCAGAAGCCAAACCCAAAGGCGGTGCTTTTGTTGAGGCTGGAACTTTTGGCGATGAGACTTTCGAAGCACTTATTCTTTCTGATAAGCGAAGCTGTTGGTGATGCTGCTGGCGAGGCGGTAATAGCTTCTAATGTTCCCATTGTTCCAAACGTAGCTACTGTCGATGCAGGAAGAGTCATTGTTGAAGTGGGAGATGCGAGAATCTCTCCTAAGGAGCATAAGTATATAGGGCAAGATTTGAATCCTTTGGATGACTTGAAGGAAGGCGATGAGAGACCTGTCTCTTATACACATCTAGATGTGTATAAGAGACAGGAGTTATCACATACTCAATCATGCAGCATAGACATATGAAACATGTAGCAAACCACCAAGAGGTGTGCATTGCACGAGTATAGTGAGTTAATCCTCTATGCTTAGTGTGAGGCTGTAGCAACACTTGTCCTGTCTCTTATACACATCTAGATGTGTATAAGAGGTGTGCATTGCACGAGTATAGTGAGTTAATCCTCTATGCTTAGTGTGAGGCTGTAGCAACACTTGTCTATGAGCGGTCGCAATGCTTGTCTATGAGCTAATCAGCAGCGAAAAACTTCCCGAGAGGGTAAGTAGTGGAACTCACTAAGCAAAGCAAGCAATGTTCCTAGAGATAGGAATAATCTTATGTTCAACACAACCATGATTTATATGATCATCTTGTCTTATGTATGCATCATTCACCCTTTGGACGTACTTGAGAGAGTAGTCTAAAGACAGAATCTAGGCTTGAGAGAGTCGGAATAGAATCTAGGCTTGAGAGAGTCAGATTAGATCGCATAAGTAAGAGTAGAAACTTAGATATAAGTTCTATCTGCTATTTACACATCGCATGTGCCCTAGAAATAGGAATGGTGGTATACGGTCATCTTGTCTTATGTGTACGTCATATTAGATCGCATAAGCAAGAATAGAAACTTAAAAATAAGTTCTATCGACTGTTTTCGCATATGCATCACATGCGTCCTAGAAATAGGAATCATGGCATTCTGCATTGAGAAATATAGTACTAATATTTATGTATAGCATGATCGTATAACTATTCTTTAATAGTTGAGATTACCCTTGCGATCAAGCTTAATGATGCGGTGAATTTATCCCCTCCACTATTTTATCTATTTTTCCATGCATCTTATTATGCGTTAACAGTTTCCACGTCTCTACCAATTCTCATAGTCATACTTCCATTGCTTAATCTGTTTAGTTAGGAGTAGAAGTAGCACATAGTCTTTTAACTTCATTATTCTTTTATTCATCGCCGCAAACACAATACTTTACAACATTTAGTTACAAGTCCCTGAGTTCGACCTCGGATCACCCTGAGAAACTTGCGATCTCGTTATACTTGGCAAGAGAGTAAGAAAACTTATGGCAGGAACGGTCATCGCATATATTCTTAAGTGCACATTGTATATTTCTTAGTGTAACGCATGACCATCGATGCACGGTGATCAACGCATATCATAAGATGCACGCATATTTACTCTCCATTTTCCACCCATCAATTGTAAAATTTTTTATCCCCACAAATGAGGAGAGCTCCTCTATTTATAAAGTTCTCTGATGGGCTTGGCCTAGTTGGCCCATCGCTCTGGGCTTGGTCTGTCTCTTATACACATCTAGATGTGTATAAGAGACAGGTTCATAGGTGGGCTTGGGCTTGGTTCGTCCATGGGCCTGGTTCTTGGGCTCGATTAGTTGGACTTGGGCTTGGTTGGTCTATGGGCTTGACTTTTGGACCTAATTAGTTGGACTTAGGCTTGATTTGACATTTAGGTCAAATTCAATTCTTTTTTGGCTTAGTTGGAGTTTAACCCAAATAATGATATCAAATTGGGTCAAATTAATCCTATTTGACTCAACAGTTAGGATGAAACCAGGTGGCATCATCGGAATTTGTCTTCAACTTCAATTTGGGACACATGTCAACTCCTAATTGGTCCCAAATTTGATGAATTGAAATTTTGTCGTCACAATTTGTGATTGATCCAAAATTTATTCAACATATATATTATTATAATTAATGAATTTTGACTAAAGTCATTTTTTTCCTCTAATCTCAGTGTTTTCTCTTTTATTATTAATTCTAAAATATAGAGTTGTGGTATAGGGAATCAAATAGTTCGTATTGAGCTATTTGAGAGAATTTTGTAGCACGAATTTTTGGAATTTTGTAATTTTCATCCTAGTAAAACTTGCCGTTGTAGAAGACTTGACGTAATCTCGAGTTTGGGGCGTACTAGTATAATTTTTCGGTGTCGTTCTCTTTTTCTTCTCTTAATTATTTTGATAATTTCATGATTGTTATTTTTATTTTTATTATTCTTTTTTTTTTTTTTTGCTCTAACATCCGGAAGTGAAAATTTTAGATATAATTTAGTTTCTGCATTTTATTTATATCTAATTATAAATTTCCAACAAGTGGTATAGAGCATTTTGGTTGGATGAAAACTGTAGCACAGCAGAAAACCATAACACAGAACCCAAACGTATTTAAAATTGACATTTAAAACATAACAATTGTGCATTGAATAAAACAGAAAAATAGATTAAGCATGCAATTCAAAAACATAATTAAAGAAATCTTACATTGTAAATCTTTTGACGCTAGAATTTCTCTATTGAGAATTGGGATTAGGCACCACCAGTTAATAGGGAGATTGAAGGGATAGAAATGTGGGATTTTTTTTTTCCTCTTTTGGAATTGGGAGGAAGAGAGAAGACAAGAAAAAGTGAGGGTGAAAAGTGAAGCATCCACATCTCTAGTAACTCTATGGGGAGTTACATTTTATTTAATTAAGATTAAATAAAAATATAATTTAATTTAATTAAATAAAACTATTTATTTAATTTAATTAAATAAAACTATTTATTTAATTTAATTAAATAAATAAAAATAATAACCATTTAAATCATATTTAAATGGTTCATCTCACTAACCTATAGGTTTAATGCGCATCTAATGTGCATTAATTTTAACCTATATTTTTATTTAATCAATTTAATTAAATTCAAAATTTAATTAAATTAAACAATTGATTAATTCTCCAATTAATATCAATTATTTAATTTAAATTTCTCATTTGAATCATATTCAAATATATTTCTCTCATTTAACATAGTTTTAATGTGCATCCAATGCACATTATTTTTAACCTATAGTTTTCAATATGAATCTTATTCATATTAAATTAATATTTAAACACCTTTCAAATATTTCGTTCAATCATTTATTAATTTTGAATCATATCCAAAATTAATAATAAAGTCTAAAATTAAAATTTATATTAAAATGTATCAACATACATTAAAAAATTCTCAATTCTGAATTTGAATATTTCAAATTCAATGTAATGACAAATTACCTCAATACTCTTTACAAGCTAGGAATGGGACCTAATGGACCTGCAGATCAGAAGCTTCAACGATGTAAGATTAATTGGCCAAACTCATTAACCAAATTAATCAATATTCGTTAATTGTGGGTACACTCCACTACACTCTTCTCACTACAGATATGTTCTTGTGTCCACGGATATAGACCAATAACAATAAGCTAATCCTTCATGAGTGTTTGTAACACCAATTGGGTCAAATTTCCATTTTACCCCTAGGTTACCTCTACAACTCCTCTATGAACAAACTGTTTATGTTCCAACCATTAAACAGAAACCCCACTCGGGCCAGTGAGAGGGTAGGTCTCTTTGTTCAAGTTTCGGAGACACCACTTAAGAGAACCCTCATCTACTTACCCATTTTTAATTTTGTCTTATTAACCCTAAAATCCAATAAATTAACATCCTAGTTATGTTTTATGGAGTTTTGAACTATATGTAGAGACATATAGGGATCAATGTTCAAGATACAGCTAAAAGGTCTATAGTATAGAGTAAGGTTGGGTACTTTATCCGGGGTAACACTATGGATATGACCCACTTTGTATTTGGTACAAACGTAGTGATCTAATGCATTCGTGTAGGAGACAGCGAGTGGGGGGTATCCTGGGTTATGAGTTTGCACAAGACCGGACCGTGAAATAGAAACCAACTAGATGTAACTCTTTGACTAGTTAGTTCTATTTCAATAGGATGACCTAGGGCAACTTAGTCTTACTCTTGAGTATATTATGAACTCCTGTTCACGAGAGATTGTTCTTTGATTTGTGGGTGAGAGTGGCCAGTTCGCGACTCACTATGTCCTACCATTTTGGGTATAGACCGAGTGGGTAGCTGGGAACATAATCATACAAGATGGAATTCACTCCATGCTGATTTA